>NW_024098422.1:0-452406 GCF_016545835.1 Crotalus tigris | reverse complement strand
TTGTAACTCACAAGGGGGCCTCCACGGTCAGAAGACTGCAATTTGGGGTAAATGTAGCCTCTGGCATATTCCAAAATGTCATGGAGAGCACACTTTGAGGTATTCCTGGGGTCTGTCCTTACTTCAATGACGTCCTCATTGCTGGGGAGTCATCTCAAAATTTCACAGAAAGGCTAAGGGCTGTCTTGCTTCATTTTCAAAAAGCAGGCCTTAAATTAAAGCAGGATAAATGCAAGATAGGAGTCACTTCCACTGACTTCTTAGGATTCAGGATAGATGCTCAAGGCATTCACTCTGCTGAATCTAAATTGCAAGCTATTCAGCAGGCCCCAAGCCCCAAATCCAAAAGTGAGCTGCAAGCCTTTTTGGGACTCTTAAATTTTTACCATGCATTTCTCCCACATAAGGCTGCGGTGGCAGAGCTGTTACAAAGGCTCTTAGACAAGCAGGCTCCATGGCAGTGGACAAAAGTCCATGACAGGAGTTTCAATGAGGTTAAGGCCTTGCTCACTTCAAATGCTGTTTTAGCGCATTTCAATGAGCAATTGCCTGTTTGCATTGCATGTGATGCATCTCTTTATGGGGTGGGAGCAGTACTTAGCCATCTGAAGGCTGATGGGACACAAGTCCCTGTGGCCTATTACTCAAGGACTCTGTCATCTGCAGAGCGAAATTACGCACAGATTGACAGAGAAGCCTTGGCCATAGTGGTTGGCATAAAGAAATTCCATGATTTCTTATATGGCCACCACTTCACGGTCTATACAGACCATAAGCCTCTGCTGGATTTGTTTACCACTAACAAACAGACACCACATATCATTTCTCCTCATATGCTGAAATGGTCCATTTTTCTGTCAGCATATGACTACACTCTAGTTCACAAACCTGGAAAAGAGATGGGTCATGCAGATGGCCTAAGCAGATTACCTCTGAAACAGGTAGAGGCAGACCCTGCTCCTGCTATTAATATTCTTTCCATTCAGGAGTTGTCTGAATTTCCCATAAATGCTAGGGACGTGGCTGCAGAAATTGCCACTGATCACACACTTACACGCGTGCTGACTTGGGTGTTGTCAGAATGGCCTGACAAGTGCCCAGATACTGAGTTCCAAAGCTTCTGGCACAAGAAGCATGAGTTTTCCACTTTCAAGGGTTGCCTGTTATGGAATAGCAGGGTAGTAATCCCAGCCTCATTGTGGTCTAGAATCTTGCTCTCTCTGCATGAGGGACATCCTGGTATAGTAAGGATGAAAGCGCTTGCACACAGCCATCTTTGGTGGCCTGGGCTCGATAAACCTATCGAGGATCAGGTGCATGGGTGCCAACTGTGCCAACAGTCACGGCCTGAAATGCCTCAGGCCCCAATACATAGGTGGGAGGAAACTCAAACCTCATGGTCACGGGTGCATATAGATTATGCTGGGCCCTTTCAGGGGCAATCCCTCCTGGTTGTTGTTGATAGCCATTCTAAGTGGCTAGAGGTTGTTCCTGTTTCCTCCACTACTACTGCCACGACCATCCAGGTATTGAGAGGAATGTTTGCATCACACGGACTTCTAGACGTCCTGGTTTCAGATAATGGCCTTCAATTTACCTCTTTTGAGTTCCAGGCTTTTCTTCAGGCCAACTTGATCTGGCACGCGACTTGTGCTCCCTTCCATCCATCATCCAACGGACTGGCAGAAAGAATGGTGTGCATCACCAAAGATGCTCTCAAGAAACTGACTTACAGTAACTGGTATCACAGGTTAGCAGATTTTCTTCTTGCACACCACACCACACCTTGCACTGACACTGGGAAGAGCCCAGCGGAACTCCACTGGGGCCGCTGCCTCATCACGAAGTTAGACACACTGCACCCGACCGGGTGTCTTCTCAGGTGTCACAGCCACGGGCTCCTCGAAGACTTCAGGTGGGCGATCTGATCTGGGCTAGGAACTATGGTCCTTGACATCTCTGAGTTCCTGCTGTCATCTGTAAGATTTCTGGACCTCTATCATACGAATTGACCTTGGAAGAGGGCAGTGTCCTGCGGCGCCATATCGATCAACTGCACTGGCGGTGGTTCTCTGTAGATTCCGCCCCTGCCTCCGCTCTTGGGGGAAGGGGGCCTAGGAACTACGTCACACTTCAGGTCACCATTTTGAGACCCAGCTTCACTGTTCCTGGGAAGTACTGCAGGTCGCTAGGAATTTCCCAAGAGAGGTGCAAGGGCATCCTCACAGTTCAGCTATTGTGCCAAACAGGGAGTCATGCATATCTGCAAGAGCTCCAGACAGGAATTCTCCTGAGGAGAGGTTTGCCATAGAGACAGCTCCTGACTCTGGCACCTTGGCCACAGGGCACTATTGGGGCACTCTTGCAACGCAGGTCACGTCCGAGACTGGTCGCGGGCTTCAGGGACTAAGTTCCGTGGAGCCATCCAGGGTAGTTGGGGAATCCTCAGCCACTTCAAAGGGTTGGGGAATTTCAGCTGCTCTAACAGAGCCTGGGAAGAGCCCTGGCAACTTTGCCAGCATGCCTCACCAGGGGTCACCTGCAAAATCTATGCATAAAAGTCCTGGTCTAGCGAGCCCACCAGACATTCCGGTAGGCCAGGCACCCTTAAGTACAAGTCTTGGTCCCCCTAGCTGGGCGGGTGAGCTGACAGGCCAGGCACCCTCCCTGACCTTGCGTAGGTCATAAAGGGCTAAGGCCCCTCCTAAGCACCTAGGTGAATATGTGAGGTTCCTGTCAGCACAAGGAAACCTTACCAGTCTAGGTTAGGAGTTGGACCTATGTGGGGTAGAAGATAGACACAGGAAGTCCACATTAAAGGGTGGGTTGTTTAGAGAACCTTATTATTTTATAAGAATGTTGCCTGCGTGTGAGCACGAATATTTTATATATATATATAAAATAAAATGAGCATCAGGGTAGTTAAAACTATAAAAAGTTTAATTAAAAAACGCCAAGCTTTCACCGTCACCTGCCAGCATCATCAGGTCTTAAAATGCTAGGAAGTAAGGAAGTCCCTTATAAGCAAGCCAAGGTTTGCACTCGGCTCCTTGATCTTGTTATCGGACCTAATTGAGTGGATTGCACTCCGGTGATCCGTTTCTTCCTGCACCACTTATCTACGTGTATGTCATCACTTGTCTTCTTTTCCTTGGATTCCAGGACAGGTGGAACGCCCTCCCTATCTCCCTGGTTGTTCTCACCCCCTCTTCCACTTTCCTGCTCGGGCTTGTGTAATGATTTGCATTTCTCCTTTTTCTTTTTTCCCCAATCCACATCCATGCAGCTGTTCTCTCTACGAGTGTTTTTTCTTTTTTCTCCAATACCTCCCCCTTGTGCACAGTTGTTACTAGGGTAGTCTTGTGTGACATTCTGAGCTATCTGGGTTACAGCGGTGAATTGGGGTGATTCAGTAAGCCATTTGTCCGCATGATAAACCTCGTAAGTATGCCCATGCCCAGTCATCATGTCTCTCCCCCCTTCTACTGCTGTCTTCTGCATCCCTCCTCCACACGCTACCATCAATACCATCGGTGCGGGGGGAGGTGGGATTTTGGTCCCCTCAGGCGTCATCGCGCTCCTCTTCCACCCCCCTCCTCCCTCTGATGTTTCTTGTTCTTGCATGAGTATGGTGTGGATCGTTAAAGTCAATGGATGTTACCGGTGTGAGATGCAGCAGGCTGGTTTCACAACCCCCCCCCACATCCTCCCATTGGGGTTCGCTCTTCTGCCTTCTCTTCAGGCTATCCATCCACACGTCGTTACTCTGAACGTCATCCCACGTTCCATACTCTCCTAATTCGGTTGGCGTCGCTGGGCGGGGGAGCCGTCTTGTCCTCTTCGGATTGATCGCCTTCCTTCTCCCAAGCTGCAAGTGGGGTGTCAATCTTAATTGTCTCTTTGCCTCTCCGTCTGCGATGTTTTCCTGCATTCCAATTGGGATATCCCCAATGTTCATAACATGGAGATTCTGGGCTTCGATTTTTGCCGCCTCCCTAGTCTTTTGGAGGCGTGTCTGTACTATAGGGGTGGTGGGGGCTTTTGGATGTTGCTCCTTCCCCTCTAAATTGTCCACAATTTGTCGGGGGGTTGGCATATCCACCTTGATTTCTCTGCTGAATATGCCATCAAGCTGCCGTTAATGGGGTGGGTGATTGGTCGCACTCCATGATCTTAATTCCAAGTGTGCCGAGCAGAGGTCAATATGCCGGTTAATGGAGTCCCTATTGGAGAGCCATGCTTCTTTGAGCAGCCGGCCCCCCTTTGTATTGTCACTTACCAAGACGCATACCTCATTAAAGTTAAAGCGGTGGCCAAATTCCGCCATGTGTGCCCATATCTGGGAGTGCTGCTCGCCCCTTTTTACTGCCAGTTTGTGTTCATGGACCCTGGTCTTCACTCGTTTAGAGGTCTCCCCAACATAGTTACATGGGCAGTCCATACAATCAATCTTGTATATGACTGCCGATCTCTCCATGTTGGGGAGCGGGTCCTTGGGGTGCATAATAGCAGCATGTAGCATTTGGTTAGGTCTATGTGCTACTTTTATATTATATGGCACTAGAATTCTTGCTGTTGCCTCTGAAACGTTGCAGATATAGGGGAGGGCACTGGTGGGTTACCCTGGGATTCAGATGCTGTACTATAACAATTAATGAATCTTACTGGGTACCCATTGCACTTGCAATCTGGAAGAGATGGTTTCTTTCCTCTTTCTTTGCTCTAGCAATACTGCAGTGTGACTCCACTCGTTTAAATAAGGTTTTAACACAACTGACTTTATGGGCTATAGGATGGCTACTCTCGTAATGGAGAATCCTATCCGTACAAGTTGCTTTTCGGTATACCCTGGTGTTCAAAGAACCATCCAGTTGGCATTGAATTAGTACATCCAAAAATGCTAATGAGCCCTGATTTTCTTCTTCCATTGTGAACTGGATGTCTGGGTATACCGAATTCAAAATGCCCATAAAGTCAGTCTTGTGCTGCTTCTTGATGACTACAAATGTGTCGTCCACATAGCAGGCCCAAAACTTTGGTTGGTACTGGGCCATCGCTATGTGTTCTAACTGTTGGAGTACCACCTCTGCTATTATACTGGAGATCGGAGACCCCATGGGTGTTCCTTTGGTTTGTTCGAATATCATGCCCTGAAAGGTGAAGTAAGTCTTTAAACAGACTCCCACCAGTTTTATAAGATTTTCAGTCTGGAGGGAGTCCTGTTGTTGGTCCGGGTTTCTTTGATTCAATCGGTCCCTTAGGACCATGACCGCAAGGTCATGTGGGAGGGAAGTAAAAAGGGAAACCACATCAAAAGAAACCATGAGTTCATCTTCCTCCACCCTCAGGGCTCTAATTTTGTTTAAGAATTCGTCTGCCGATCTCACAGTGGTGTTGCTATTATTGGCCAAGTGGCTGATGCATATGCTCAGCCACTTGGCCAATTCAGAGGTAGGGGTGCCCCTAAACGCAACGATAGGATGGAGGGGGACGTTAGGCTTATGTATCTTGGGTAGTCCATAGAACCTGGCAAGAGCCGAGTCACTAGGACGCACCCTTCTCAACACATCATCATCCATTCTCCTATTCCGTTTTAAGCCATCAAGAAGCTTGTTGGTATAGTTTTTGATGTGTTGAGAAGGGTGCCAATCAAAGAAGCCTTGACAGCTATCCAAAACAAATATAACCCCCCAAAACATATCCTAGATCTGACCAACCATTGTCTATCCAACACATACTTCATCTAAAATACAAACAAATAGAAGGAGCACCCATGGGATCACCCCTCTCACCTGTCATTGCAAACCTCTACATGGAACACTTTGAAACCCAAGCTCTAGAAAAATCTGAACACAAACCCAAACTCTGGCTCAGATACGTAGACGACACCTTCATAATCTGGCCACATGGGAAAGAAAAACTGGACAACTTCCTCACACACCTCAACAGCCTACACCCCAAAATACAGTTCACCATGGAAACAGAAGCTAACAACCAACTTCCCTTCCTAGATGTCTTAGTCTACAAGAAATCCAATGGCTCCCTAGGACACACCATCTACCAGAAGAAAACACACACAAACCGCTATCTGCATGCTCTCTCACACCACCACCCAGCACAGATCAACTCCCTAGCCAAGACACTCATCTCTAGAACAAAACGCTTAGCTGATGAACAACACCTAAAAACCAAACTACATACTCTCACTAATGTACTTACATCCAATGGATTCCAACGAAATAAGATTACCAAACTAATCCAAAAAGAAACCCCCACTAAAACCCAAGACAGAGAACAAGAAAACGGCAAAGCCCTCCTCCCTTACATAAAAGGCACCACAGACAGAATCAGTAAGATCCTCCACAAACACAACATTAAGACAGCATTCTGCCCAAGTGCACGCATTGAAGAACATAAGAACTCAGTCAAAAAAGAGGAACCAACTTCTTCCCTGGTCCAACACCTTAAAATCACAGGACATGAAATTGACTTTAAAAAGACCAGAACTGTCGTCAAAACTGAACACTTTAATAACAGAATAATCAGAGAAGCCATCGAGATAGAAAAACGCCCACACAGCATGAACAAATGAGATGATACCTCCTGCCTACCAGCCATTTGGAAACCCACTCTGATTGACAAACGACTCCCTAACACAAAAAATGACACCAGACCCACACTCACAAAAACCACACAGGATGTCACCACCACACATCCACACAAAAAGCAAATCCAAAGCCACACCGATGATGAGACATGACCACAAACCAGAAGCCAGACTACAGCTGCATCATTAGCCACTCTAAACCCCTCCAATCCATATATGAAGCAAACTGACACCCACCATGAAGATGAGGCACGACCACGAACGCGAAGCCAAAAAATAGCAATGCAGCTCACCATTTTAAATCCCCCTGCAACTCAGACTAACCTGAGCACAACAAAGCCCCCACCCAAACAGAACACTCCCCCAGCCAATCAGAGGACAGCCAACCCCCCAGCCAATCAGAGGACAGCCAACTCCCCAGCCAATCAGAGCACAGCCAAGCTCCAAACCAATCAGAACACACCTCCATCCAATCAGAACACAGCCAAGCTCTCATCCAATCAGTTCATACCCCCACTAGCAGTTAAAACGAGGAAACAGCTACAACCACACATTGCTCCTAGAAGCACGAAGTCGAAAGCACCAGCCTGAAGATGACGAATGAGACTTCATTGAAACATTGCCAAGACACTTCCAATTTTACGTGGGAGAAAACCCGAATAACCAAAGACCTACATATATATATATATATATATATATATATATATATATATATATACACACACACACACACACACACATATATATACACATACACATACACATACACATACATACACATACATACATACATACATACATACATATATATATATATATATATATATATATATATATATATACATACATATATAATTTTATTATTCTGATTGTAAAAAGAATTGGAAGTGTGTGTGTTCTATCTAGGGGGGAGGGGTGTTTTGTCCTGGGCCTGATGAGGAAACTCAGCAGGCCCAGAAATTTTGCAATTGCTCCCGGGCATTCCAAAAGCTGCCCGGGACCAGACAGAGCAGTACCAGCCTTGTTTGCATGCACAAGGTGTGAACAGGCTAAATTCCTATTGGTTAACACTGTCTGGGTCTCTGGCCCTATAAAAGGCCTGGGTGACTTTTGTTCCTTTGCTTAGATTTGGAGAAAGAGAATAAAGTGTTTGTTACTTGTCACCATGTGTCTTCATCATTCGCACGCGAACCAAGAACACAACAGTTTCTATAGAATCATAGGGCTGGAAGAGACCTTGGAGGTTTTGTAGTCCAACCTCCAATTTTAAACTGGCTCAAGGTAATGAATTACACCACCCCACACATACACGCAATTGTCTACTACTGCGTTGGCAGTAAATCTGCAAAAGACATTTTTCATATTTTTCTTTAATATGTCCGTTTCTGAGGAAATCTTTAATGGTAAGAAACCAAGATGAGTGACATTCAGCAAAGTTTCCTGGCTAGCTAGTAAGATTGATATCCAAATGTGAATTTATACTGTATACCCTTTTCTGAGGTTCCATATGCTAAAACAGTGGTGGTGAACCTATGACACGGGTGCCAGAAGCGGTACTCAGAGCGCCGTCACCCCAGTCATAGGCCTTCAGCTGGGTTTTATAAAACCTTTTCACTTTAGGCCTCCACCTCCATGTGCAAAAAAAAAAGAAAAGAAAAAAAGGTTCAATCAGTCAATTTCAACTTCTTGCTGGGAAAAAAAGATCTTGCAAAGTTGGAATTGATTGATTGAACTTTTTAGTCCCACCCAGTCTGCCATTACCACTGCCATGCCCTCCCAATGGACCATGCCCACCCAGTTGGCCACACCCAGCCAATGGGCCACACCCACCTGGCACTCGACGATGCATAAGTGGGTTTTGGGTTGCAGTTTGGGCACTCAGTCTCTAAAAGGTTCGCCATCACTGCCCTATACCATCTCAGACAAATGGCTGTCCAGTCTCTTAAAAGCCTCCAGTGATGAAGCACCCACAACTTCTGAAGGCAAGCAGTTCCACTGGTTAATTGTTCTCACCATTAGGAAGTTTCTCCTTAGTTCTTGGTTGCTTCTCTCTTTGTTCAGTTTCCCTCAATTGTTTCTTGTCTTGCCTTCTGGTGCTTTGGAAAATAGGTTGACCTCCTCTTCTTTGTGGCAGCCCCTCAAATATTGGAACACTATCATGTCACCCCTAATCAGGGCTTTTTTTGTCATAGAACGCCCAGAACGGAGTTCCAGCACCTTTTTTGGATGGAACCTTGTAGGGTAGGCAAGGCGGGTTGTATAACGTGTGTGAGTTCCGGCACCTTTTTTTTCTTTTTTTTTTACAAAAAAAGCACCGCCCCTAATCATTTTTCACTAGATTAGACAAACCAATTCTTATTCTTCCAGCATTCTGGTTCCCAAATAATTAATCAGGTACCTTTGGAACCCTTCAGCAGAATATAAAGGCAAGAGCTTTCCCTTTTAGCTCCTGGCAATGCATTAAAAGGTTATATTAGCTCCGCTAGGTACATCAGACTGGGAAATCAACTCCACAGGAAGGCTGAAACCATTTTTGTTCTTTCGAAGGAGAAATGAGACTGTCCACAAGTACTGCAGATGGTTGCTTCTTGTTTATCGTATGGAGGTTTATTGTGTGCAGGTTTATTGCTCTGTGAGATGATGGAATAGCCTACTTTCTGCTCAAAATGCAGTCAGCACTTTTGAAAAGACATTTAAATTCACATACTTCACAATTTGCAATGGATTATAGATAGGGATTCATTTTGGACACACTTAACTAGATTCATCATATTCTTAGATTTAGGGATATGACAGTGTGGGCCTTGCTCGTATTCTCATTTCCTAACTATAAGTTATTTACATAAATTTCAATATCAGATTGCCCTCAGTTACCATACTCTCAAAGCTGCACGAACACCTTTGTGCATTTTTATATTGAGTTCTTATCACAAACAATTTTGTAGGTCTGTATCCTACTGTGCATATTTTAGCAAATGATGTGTGTTTTTGCTTTTACATTCCCAAAATTTATGCATCTTTTCTAGATTTCTTTATTGTATCTTTTTGTGCTCATGTTTGAAATTACATTGTAATTTGCTTTGCATGTGTGTTTTGCTTCTTATACAGAACATCCTTTTGAGCTTTAAAGCAGGGCTTTTCAACCTTTTCACCCATTGTACCACTTTTTGGATATGGCAATATCTGAGTACCACCCGTTGCCTAGCAAGGTGTCAAAAACTTGATGACCAAAAAAAAAAAAAAAGGAAAAAAGTGATAAAGTACAGGTAGTCCTTGACTTACAACAGTTCGCTTAGTGACTGTTCAAAGTTCAATGGCACTGAAAAAAGTGCCCCCAAGCCACAGCTGAGCAAGACACCTGCCTGCCCACCTGTCGGCGCTCTTCCTCCTGCCCGAGGTTTTCATTGTGAGCATTTCTGTTGAGGATTGGCAGCAGGGATGGAGGGTGTTTGGTTTTTATTCCCCCCATATGCTGGGTGGTTGCAGCAGGTTTTGGTCACTTTACATGACCCTGGGACACTGTGACCGTCATAAATATGAATCAGTTGTCAAGCATCTGAATGTAAATCACAAGACCCTGGAGATGCTGCAACATTCCAGCTGATCGGCGCTTCTTCTGGGCTCAGCAGAAGCACCAGGATCAGTGCCCAGCTCCAGCTGGAGCCTGGCGCTGATCCTGGCACTTCTGCTGAACCCTGACAGCCCTGCAGCTCCAGCCATCTCTCACTCAGGCTTGTGCGGTGCTGCCACCGGTTCAGCTCATTCCCGTCCCCCACTACCACTTTTGTAGGATGGTCGCGTACCACCTGCCAGGTGCCAATGTACCACAGGTGGTACCCGTACCACTGGTTGAAAAGCCCTGCTTTAAAGATATGTGTGAAATGTTGAATGTAGTTCAGCATTAGTTTTTCCCATTCCCCAGGGGAAAAACAAGTCAAAAGTCTCTTCTGATACTGTACTGAAAGGTGCTATGACTTCCTTCCTTCCTTCCTTCCTTCCTTCCTTCCTTCCTTCCTTCCTTCCTTCCTTCCTTCCTTCGTTTCATTTTTTTTTCAGCTTTGCTAACAAACACTCTCCTCTGTTTCCCTGGCTTTTATAAATCAAAGACTGTGCAAAGATCACCATCTAGTGGCAAAATAACAAGATTGCCTTATTTTCTGCTGGGTAAATTAAGTATTAAATCAGCTCAACCAATAATAAATGCCAACTCTTAAAAGCCAAGAATTGATTTTTGGATATTTCTCAAGTTGTAAACTGTATATGACTAACAAAATCTGGATGAGAATGCTTTGAAAAATTCTTTCTTTCATAGTCAAAGTCATCTCAAATGTTCCCACTGTACCCTTTGTGGGAATTACCATGGACATTTGTTTATTTTCTTGTTTTCTGAATAATTCATCAACTAAAATGAACAACAAAATACAATAATAAATAGCAGTTATGAAGAAAAGCACGTCAATGTAAAATGTGCCTGTTACCATTTTAAAACTTACTAAACTGACTCTTATTGTCAGATATAGAGGCAGTCTTCAACTTATAACAGTTTGTTTAGTGACTGTTCAAAGTTACAACGGCATTGAAAAAAAGTGACTTATACCACTGTTTTTCACACGATTGTTGCAGTATCCCCATAGTCATGTGATCAAAATTCAGACGCTTGGCAACTGACTCATATTTACACCAGTTTCAGTGTCCCTTTTGTGACTTTCTGACAAGCAAAGTCAACGGGGAAGCCACGGTTAAGTTAGTAACTGTGTTACTAACTTAACAGCTGTAATGATTCACTTAATAACTGGCAGGAAAACCTGTAAAATGGGGCAAAAATCACTTAACAACTGTCTTGCTTAGCAACATAAAATTTGAGCTCAATCATGTCCATAAGATGAGGACTACCTGTACTTGTGGAAAACTGAACATTTTCATCTAGTGCCAGAAGATAATGTTGCACCTTCAGGTGAGCTATCCTGCGTTTCTCCTAGTCTGTACCAAATGGGCACTTTAATTCATGTACCGGTTACTATTTGCAATTGTTATGTATTCTTTGACGAAAGATACATTTTTCTATAATAAGAACCAAATATTTTAAAGAATTGCTCCTTCAAATAAAACTCCTCCAAAAAGGTTTCACATCTGTTATTAAGATGCCATCAACAAGATGATGACATGTTCAAAGGTGGAAATCATTTTTTTGCCTGTTAAGGTTTTCCAAGCAATGTATAGTGTTAAACTGAGAATCAGTTGATCTAGTGCAGGGGTCAGCAACCTTAAAACACTCAAAGAGCCACTTGGACTAGTTTCCCAGAGAAAAGAAAACACTGGGAAGCACAAAACTTGTGCGTGCGTGCATGCGTGTGTGCGCACAAGAGGGGGAAGCTTGATTGAAGAGTTTAATTAAAAAGAAATAGAGGCTACTGTGCATGAGTTCTCTATTTCTCTCTCTCTCTCCCTTCCTCCCTCCCTCCCTCCCTCTCTCCCTCCCTCCCTCTCTCTCCCTCTCTTTGTCTCCCTCCCTCTCTCTCTCTGTCTCCCCCCTCTCTGTCCCTCTCTCCGATCTTCTGCTCACCTGGCAAGCTGCCTTCACACTGTTCTCTGACAAGCTGACACACATTCTTATTGGGCTGGCTCTCTCCTGCCCAAGAGAGAGAGGGGGGGGAAGCGCAAGTGCCTCTCTCTGTCTTTGTCTCTCTCTCTGCAAATGGCGGAGGAGGTTGGGAGCCACAGGAGAAGTCTCAAAGAGCCACATGCAGCTCTGGAACTGTGGGTTCCTGACCCGTGATCTAGTGTTTAAGGCACCAGGTACAAAACCGTGGGACCCTGAGTTATAGTCCCACCTTAACCATGAAAGCCAGCTGGGTGACTTTGGATCAATTGCTCTCTCTCAACCCAACCCACCTCACAAGATTGTTGTTGTTGGGAAAATAGGACAGACGAGGAAGTTGTATTAGGTAAGTTCGCCATCTTGAGTCATTTATAGAAATGATAAAGGCAGGATAAAAACAACAACAACAAATAATATGCTGTAAAATACAATAACATCATAACAGACTGTGATGTTGGCATCAGCATTAAGCAGATGAAAGAAACATTGACTCTAGCTATCTTGGCTTTTTAAAAAAAGTGGGTCCATTTTATTTATTAATTTATTTTTCCAATATTAAAGCATCTCTAATCCTAACAGAGACTGGCTAGAGTATACAGTAAAAAGATCAACTCCTGGCCTCTAAAAGCACTCAAAAGATATATACATAGACAAATAATAGAAGTCAACTATTGAACACAGTGTGACTTTTCTGGCTGTTATTTTACCATACATACTATACCATATATCTTCCTAGTCATTGATCTTTTATACCATTTACATATTGCATTTTATACTATTTACATATTTACATACACATTTACGTCTATTTATAACATAACTTATTTCATATTCTGATCTCTATCTTACGCTCACTTTGAGGTTGAAAATCTACACTTTCTCTCTTCTAGACGAGCTTTCTCTGTTCTGACCTTTTCTCCTCGAGTCTAACCAATAGTACATCTTATCCCAAACTTCGTAATACTCTGTTTCATCCTTGTCTTTAATTTCTAAGGATAATCTATCCATCTCTGCACATATCAAACCAGGGAATTTCCGTTTTTCCAGTTCTGGGCATACACCAATCTTGCTGCTGTTATGATATGCAACACTAGATATGTCTCTCCTTTGTTAAACTTCCCATCTATCATTCCCAGTAAAAACAATTCTGGTCTGGAATCTATCTGTTTTTAAATGTTTACTTAATAAAAATTAAAAAAAAAAGAAGCCAACTATTAAAAAAAAACCAAGCATGTCAAATATGCAATTCATGTAAACTAAGGGCCAAACACCTGCTGCAGCCATGGTTCTTAAAAATAGAAAAAGGCACTTCCTTTTTTAATACTGCAATTGTGATCAATTCACAACCTTTGTGAGTGCGAGAGAGATATTTATAGTCTCCGTTTACGCAGCCTGTTTAGGCTTTAACTAGATGGAACTCTGAGGTTCTATAATCCATATAATTGTCTGTGGAGCTGTGAGCAATTGCTTCCCTGTAGGAACTTGCTGAAGGAAACAGCCACGTGCCATCGATCAACAGGAAGACCCAATGTCATGATGATTCTGGGAACAGAAGCAATGAAGTCAGCATTCTTCTGGTAAAGTGCTAATGAAGTGAATGTGCAAGAATTTCTCTGGTGATGCATTTCTGGATTTGCTATGCAGGTAGTCCCAATTTAGGGGTCCTTGGTGCTCTCTGAGCTGGGT
The DNA here is from genome assembly GCF_016545835.1 of Crotalus tigris. NCBI lineage: Eukaryota > Metazoa > Chordata > Lepidosauria > Squamata > Viperidae > Crotalus > Crotalus tigris. The sequence continues at coordinate 438,514 of NW_024098422.1, read as the reverse complement.
TGTTTTCTTGCAGATGTTTCATTATCCAAACTAGGTGACATCATGAGTGCTAGCACTAGCATTGATGATGTTACCTAGTTTGGGCAATGAAATGTCTGCAAGAAAATAACCCAGCTCAGAGAGCACCAAGGACCCCTCATTTCAACCCTGAACTACAAATATTCTCCTTTATTAGTCTTCATTTAGCGGCCACATTTGGGACTGTCAGCTTGGTCATTAAGCGAAGTGGACATTAAGTGAAACCACAACTGTGCTTGTGATCTTATTTCAGCTTTCCTTTGAAAGGAAAGATTGTGAAGGTCATAAATAGCAAGGATTGGTTGTAAAAATATTTTTTTATCATCCTTGTAACTCAGTGGTTGCTAAAAGGTGGTCACTAAACAAGCACTACCTGCGTGTGAAACAATGGACATGCTAAGAGATATTCCTAAACCTATATCAAGAATAGGTAACCTAGTACTCTCCAGATGTTTTGTACTACAATTTGTTGCTATTGGCTACGAAATCGGGCTGCTGGAGATTAAACGTCTATAGGGGACCAGGTTGCCAATCTCTGCTTCTAGTAGCACAGTGGTGCTGTGATGGGCAGAACAGACAAATTAAGGTTATAATCCTATAGATACATTTGGGAATAAATGTAGAGATAGAGTTTATTTCTGATTAAACATACATAGGATTGGCCTGAAGAAATGTGTGTACTCCATTCCTGAAAAACAATTATATTTAACAGCAACAATGAAAATCCTATGTTAAGTCTCTCTCCTATAGTGCCAACGCAGAAGACCGCTGTATTTCAAAGAGTTTAGTGACATATTGTGATTTCTCCTTTTTATTATAAAAATTCTAGAAGTTTAGAGTTCATGCTGAGCTATGTTTAACCTGCTTGTTTCCACTCTTTTTGATGAATAAGGGAAGGAGCGGGGGGGGGGGGAATCTTCACATGTAGATTGTTTAGGTTAGCACTGGCTTATCTGTAAAGTCTTCAGAACCTATCCCAGGCTCCTATCCCAGGATTATGTACTAGTGGTAGGTAGTCAAGATCAGGTCTTGCAGTCTTATAACCACAAAAGTAGGACAATGAAGTCTTGTGCCAGGTTTTAATAAAAGCCCTGAAACTGCCCATTAAGCTTTGAGTCTCTGCACAGGCTCAGCTGAAGGCAGAGCATCTTGCCTAGTATGTGATGCTTTTTTGTGTTTCTGTTGAATTTCCCTGCTATGATTTAACAATAGAGCTTGAAGTCTCCTTGTTCAGCGGTATGCTTATTGATTGTGAATCCAAAAGAACCAGTAGCCTGGGCACCTAATTGCTGCTCTGGTACTTGGCAAAACATCTTCTCATTCATTCATTCATTCATTCATTCATTCATTCATTCATCCATCCATTCATTCATTCAATTTCTATGTCACTAATCTCCCCTGCAAGGTGACTCTGGGTGGCTTACAAATGATAGAAACAAGTAAAAAACAGTTAAAAGATTAAAACAAACCAACATTAAACTATTATTAAAAACTGCGCTAAAACCATGCCTACAAGATGTCAACTCTACAATGAGCATGGCTGCAGCCATTTTTTCTTCTCATTCTAGGTTGCCACATAGAATGGAGGGGGGATTGCCAAGGTGCTTCGTTGGTCAAAATAATTTTTTGTCTTGTGGGAACCAAGATCATCTGCTGCTCCCAAGACTAGGGACTGGGCGTTGCATAAAAATGCCTGCCAAATGAGAATAATTGGGAAACATAGTTCCTTGCATAGTTTTGTGGGTGGGACATTAAACTTTGTAATTGGGCAATTGTTACTTGTGTATTCAGACTTGGTTTCACTTTTGACCATGCCAATACTTTGTAACTAATAAACATGTTCTTTGAGGAATTTTGAAGTCTTGGAGTTCTGCTTTATTCGTCTCTTGTCTGTCAGAACCATGACATTAAACTAAGTCTGAATACTGCCCTCTCTGTTTTGGCTTTTCAAATGGGGTATCAAAACTTGGCTTTCCCAATTGGCCTGAGGCCCTCATCCCCATCCCATCCGTCTCTTGGATCTTGTGTCAAGGTTCCGAAACAAGACCCAAGAGACTGATGGGATGTGGATGAGATCTTCTTAACCCATCAGCCATCTCCAGCAGCTAGCGCCACCCTTGAACCTGCCTGCTTTAATTCCTTAGCAAATGGTATCCGTAGCAGGCCTCTTCCACTGTCATGAGTGGGATGAGCTTGCCCTCTCAGGGGGAGATGGCTCCTTAGATACCCAGGTAGGACTTTAAAGTAGTGACCAATACCTTGAAATGGACCCAGAAGCGAACTGGGAACCAATGCAGCTAGTGCAGTAATGGGGTTATATGTGCAGCCCTAGGAACTCCTAGGAATATGCTGGCATTCCGTAACAGCTGCAGCTTCCGAATACTTTTCAAGGGTAGAGTGCATTGCAGTAATCCTGCAGAGAGATGACTAAGGCATGTGTGACCATGAGCAGGGCCTCAGGATCCAGGTAAGGGCACAACTGGTGCACAATGTGACTCAACGTTCTGTAGCATACTAAAGAGTAGTAGATGTGTTATGACATATAGGCTTTTATAAAACACTTTCTATTTAATCAGATGCTATGATGAGATGACTTGTGTAGTTTGTGAAAGCTTATGTGATAATACATTAATTTTTAAGGTGGCCTGAGATTTTATTGTTTTTTTTGGCTTCAGACTAACATGACTCCTTCTCAGAAAATATTAACATATGATTAACCTTAACCTCATGAAATGTTATTATTACCTGAGGAATGTCCTGCCTTCTGCATCAGTGGAAAAGGTCATAACTATTAAGTTAATTCAAAACAACCTGAGGCTGAGTATCTGTTTACACTGCCTGCTTCCCACAACCCCAATATTTCATTCTGGAAACAATTGATCTAGCTTGGCTATTCTAAATCCCAAAGTGCACGCTTAGCTCTTTGGATGGTTTAGTGAGCATTTATATTTGAACTACTCCTTTGCTTGGATTGATCTTGAGAGAAACAAGTTATCTGTAGGACCTCCTCTCCCTGAGGCTATCCGTCTGTCCCAATAGGTTAGGGTGGGTGTGTTCCAGATCCCCTCCTCTAAACACTGCCATTTGATAGAGCCTTGGAGCATGCCTTCTCAAAGTCCACCCCTAGCCCTTTGGAACAGTGTCCCACAGGGATCACTACCCTTTTAGCCATGACAACCTGGCTCTTCCCCAAAACATTGGGCTGGGGTGAGGGTTGAGCTAAGACACGAATGTCAAGCTCGATCATGTCACGTGATGTATTGTGATGTATCGTAATGTTTTTTTGCCTTTACGGAGCTGGGGTGGGTGTGGCCTGTGCATGATGCATCTGGCCTAAGGTCCACCAGTTTGACACCCCTGAGCTAGGAGAATCTGGGCTGGTGGGAGGGAGAGCACTTTTGTTTTTATCTATGTCAGTGTTTCTCAACATGGCTGCTTTAAGCTATGTAGACTTCAGTTCCCAGAATTCCTCAGCCAGCCATGCTAGTTGGGGAATTCTGGGAGTTGAAGTCCTCAGAGCTTAAAGCAGCCAAGGTTGAGAAACACCGATCTATCTTTCGATGGATTGTTATGAGCCACTTACTGTAGAGCCATATAAGTCCAGTAAACAAACAAAGAAATGTCCTCAACTACATGACCCCTTTAAGCTTATGATTTTAAAGATAGCCCTAGCCTCCCTAACACAGTTTGTAGGTTTCCACTTGATAGCAACATCAACCTCTTTCAATGGTAGATTGTCTCATGGGTATCATTTGCCAAGTGGAATGGCTTTCTCTTTACAGTAAAAAGAAAGACCCAACATTAATGTGTAAAATTTCTTACAGCTTTGCCTTTTAAATTTGGCCCTCTTTAACCATTTCCTTTCTTTAAGCTTTCTCTTAAACTGGTGATTTCTACCCTGCTTTTATTCTAAAACATTTTAGGATGAGAGGATTCTACTCAGCTGTTCTTCTACAGTTCAGTGTCTGACTGGCTCATTCTGAAGATAATATACTGTATATACACAATGACAAAAGCAGGCATTACAATTTGTGGAAATGTATCCTGTGCTCAGATTTGGAGGCAAAACATCCCAATCTCCCTTTGTTGATAGTTAGTAACTATAGAACTATTGCTCATGGGACTCTCCTAGGTGGTCCTAGGGCAGGGGTAGGCAACCTTGGCTCTTTTATGACTTCAACTCCCAGAATTCCTGAGGCATAAAAAAGCCAAGGTTACCTACCCCTGTCCTAGGGGATCCTCTAAGAGTTGCTAAACTAGTACATTTCATCATTAATCATGCAGGCTACAGTTATAATTTAGCCACTTTAGAGCAGAGGTCCCCAACCTTTTGAGCACCAGGGACCGGTTCCATGGAGAAAGGTTTTTCCGCGGACCGGAGGGGGCGTGGTTTTGTGTCCTGCCTGCATCTCGCAGATGGGGCTTTGCTTGTTTGTGCGGACCAGTTGCTGGCATTACGTGGTCCAGTACTGGTCCACGGACTGGGGGTTGGGGACCCCTGTTTTAGAGGATCATAGGTTCCTCACAATGGCCTTTCAACAACTTCACCATATTGTCAGTATTATTATGACTGTGTTAATTTTCTATCACCCCAGGGTAGACTTATGGATGAAAAATAATGTTTTCTTAGAAGTAAAATAATTTTTTTATCATGCCATTGATCATCTGGAAGCATTTCTAGTTTTGGGCAATTTGTTATATTATCTGCTTATGCCTAGATGCCAGGCTTAATCTCTCAAATCAGTTTGCTTGGTAATATAATGTCAGCTGGTTTAGACAGACCTTTGGTCTAATTCAATGACAGTGATTTAAGATGCAGCAGCCCTGAATTGTTTTGCATTTGTCCCAAAAGATTTGAGATATTGTTTTACATCAGCCCGGTATTCAAAATAGAGCATCTAGCATCATGCATATTATTAACCAGTAGCACAATTTAAAAACATCTTATGTATCTGAGAAGCATTGAAGTGTACAGGCCTTGGCTGTCTTGCTCTTAGGAACTATAGAATTGTGATGTGTTTCCACTGACATTAGTAAATATTCTATCTGCATGTCTTTAAGAAGACATTATGAAGCATTCCCATTCAAAGCAACATGTTGACTGAAACCTGGCTTTCTAAGTATTCTGGAAGAAGTCCATCCTTGAAAACTTTTTCACAGGCTGGTTCTGTGACAAAACATTTAGCATACTTCTGCCATGCAGAGAATTGGATAGTGTTAGGATGGTGGATCAGTGTCAGTTCCTTCTTCTATGGAATTCCGATTAAGCGATTATGGGATAAATGACAGGAGAGATTTGTCTTTATTGGAGAGCTGCCAATGTTGGATTAGATGTTATGATTTGGAATGAGTATGGGCAAATTATTTTACATGTAACATTGTTTCATGAAACTTAGGGTTTCCTGTGTTTTGTTTTTGCCCAGCATATGGTGACCCTGCCCATTAAGGCTTAGCATTAACTGAAGATTTGGCCATCATAGCTTGTTCATACAACCACTGTTCAAACAAATTCACTCTTACTGTAGAATTTAGGGAAATGACTTTTTCATTTGTGTTGAATGTTTTAAATTGGAACCCATAAGAATTTTTGATGAAGCTGTTTAAAGATGTCTTGCTGTGATTTGTCTGTCTCATTTTATTCTTCATGATTCAGCTGTATGGGGTGCATTTCCCCCCTTCCTGCCAGTGTATATTAGTTAAATTGTTGATAAACAGTTTTTGGCAGGTGTCTTGAAAATGCCTAGATGCTTGCACAACTGATAAAAAAACATATATAGGGGTTCTAAGAATTTTAAAGACAGATTTTATCTATCTGCATTACAATCTTGAATAAGATCTTTGCCTTGTATTATAAGGCACCTATTTTTTTAGTCAATGAATTTTATTTTCTCAGTTTCTTCTACCGGTCCTTCTGTTTCTTGAGTCACACTGCTGTCTAGTGGTGCTCACTGAATGTTAACAATACAATTCTGGGATAAGCTGGTCCTATGACTGGCTCTTGTTCCAGTCAAGGGAGTTTGCATCATAAATCTTACCCACTGATGCTGCAAAGGGCTGTCAAAAGGTATCTATCCTTTCCCAGAAAGAGAAGATAATATAGCAAATGAAATCAAATCAAATCTTCATTATGGTCCTAGAGCAGCATAAGGAGATAGTGGGATACTAGTCAATTTAAAATGGTAGAAGATACATCAATGCCTAAAAATTATGAAAAGCTAAAAGATGTAAGAGATATGTATTAAAGCAAAGCATATGTGAAAAACAAGTCTAAAGAATCTAACAAAAGGGAGGTAGGAGCATTTGATGGGCATAGGTGATCACAAAAGGTTAGTATGTGAAAGCTATATTAAATTATAGAGCATTCTAATATGGTGATTTGGGTGCTCATTAACTCTAGTTTAGGGCACAGGTTATCATCTGACAAATTGCAACACTGCTAGGGAGAACCTGGCAATATTATATGTTGTAGCAAGGTTGGGATCTGAAAGTAGCAGGGTGCTGTAAAATTGTCCTGTGCACTCTGGGTATTTATGCAGTAATGGTGAAATGAGGCTAGTATGAATGTTTCTGTATAGAGAAAAGCACATACTCTGTTTCTGTGTCTCCAGAGCCACAGGGCACTATCACTTCAGGTGAGGAATCTTCCTTTATCAGTTTTCAAGGACAGCTGAGGGGAGGGCATGACATGGTGCCTGTAATGGGATGTGTGGACGATCTTGGGGGAAGAAGGGAAGAAAAGCTGCCCAGGAAATAGTCAGACAAGAGAGGCAGAAGTCTACAGTCCCTTAATAGTCAGAGAAAGAAACTTAGAAAGGACTTGCTCTAATGAAATCAAACAGTTAAGATTGCAAGATTCTGTTAATGTAGCCTTACAATAAAGTAGAATTCATTCATTTAGTTGTGTTTTCTGTCTGGTTTACTTGGGAGGGCTGACAGTGACAGTGACAGAATAGAGCAGGGGTGTCAAACTTGCAACTTCACGTGACGTGTTGTGACATATCGTGATTTCGCCATGACACATTCGGTCTGCGGGCTGGCAGTTTAACACCCCTGGAATAGAGAGACAATACAGTTGAAAGAAAAGTTTGCTAAATTTGATTACTCCACATTTTTCCCTTGAATGGGAAATGCATATTCTTCTACTGAATCTCTTTCTCACTTGGTCCCCTGCTCTCCTCTCCCCCTTCACAAGACGGCTAAAGGCTGTTTTGAAAGTGACGCTATCTGTGTAACTTCATTGTTTAAAGGTTATATTCACATGTACTGGCTCTGCTTGAAATCAATTTTTCATTTCCATTTTACTTCTCAGTGCATAACATTTGACATACCAGATGCATATCAATGCAGATAGCAGAATAGCTACAAGATTTCTCAATAAAAGATTTAAAATAGACGGCAATACTTATTTGATTGATTGAATACCTTTCTATGCTGCTTCATATGCCAAAGTATCTCAAGATAGTTTTTAAAAAGTAATATAATGCATAATAAAACAATAGTTAAAAACAAAATCAATACAATAGTCAATAAAACATTAATTAAAAACTGAGGGAGAGATTGAAAAAAAAATCTTCTAATGTTTGTATTGCGTATGTATGAGTTGGCCAGCCTCTTGCTTAGGGTAAACATCCACTAAACCATAATAATCCTGAAAATATGTAGCAGGAGAGATGTTTATTATAAATTATATAATATGCATTATATAAATAATATAACTATATATATAATAATAATGAAGATATGTGTTTGTGTATGTCCTCAGTTTAGGAAAGAATAGGTCTCCCCAAACATACAATAGACTTGCAGATGCCTTTGTCATACCTTCTGCTTTATTGATTTGTTCCTTTTATTATTTTTTAAAAAAATATCTATTGAATTACTTCTTTCAACCTAATATTCTGTATTTCCCAGAATTCTCCAGTTAACCCAGGGAATTCTGGGAATATAAGAGAAGGATTTCAGGATTTAGAAAGGTGGATTGTTTACTCAAACTTGAGAAAACAATTGAAGGCATGTTAAAGTAAACAGAGAAGCTATTTTAGTGGACCCAAAGAAGCAGAATTTTTTTGGCAGGGGAGGGGGAAAATGCCTTCAAATCAGACTTGATTTTTGGTGACTGTCTGGAAATGTCTCTGTAGTTCTCTGGGCAACATTTTCAAAACTGATCTGCCATTATCTTCTTCTGCCCTAAATTACCCAGGTGGCTTTTGAATAAGGCAGTACCAGAAGTCATTCTCTCTCAATTGCTAAAAAGATGTCTTTGACCATTATATTAATCTGGCTCTCAAAACAAAATATAGTAGTCTATATACAAGTTGCCAAGAATGTTTAGGAATAGGCCTAGCGTTTACAGTCAACAAGCGCCTGCATTGGGCCAAATCTATATGGGATCTGCAAATAAGCAAGCAAGGTTGGACCTAGTTCTGATGGGACACCACTCAGAAATAACATAACTGTAGGCCAGAAGATGGCAATACATAATAAACCACTTCCATACTGTTGACATGGAATTGAATTCAGTTCCAGAGCATCTTTATCTCTTTAACTCAGGGATCTTCAAACTTGGTCCTTTTATGACTTGTGGACCTCAACTCCCAGAATTCCTCAGCCAGCATGCCTGGCTGTCAGCCAGATGTCAGATGTCAGCCAGATGTTCAGACTGGATTTGGCATTTTGTCTACCTATCGAGTCCTTACCCAGGACCTGGGATAGGCAGATGTAGATGTTTGATGATATTACAGATATCGTCGCAGGATGGAAGCAGTTCTTAGTAAGGCCGCCTTTGCAATTGACTAATAGCGAATTTGTCAATGCCAATGGTGTTCAAGTGGTGCTCCAGTTGTTTTGGGATTGCACCCAAGGAGCCTATGACTATTGGTACTACCCTTGCTTGCTTTTGCCACAGTCTTTCTATTTCTATTTGTAGGTCTTTGTATTTTGTTATCTTCTCCAGTTCTTTCTCGTCTATTCTGCTGTCTCCAGGCACTGCCACGTCCACTATCCAGACTTTTTTGTCTTTCTTATCGACAATTGTTAAGTCTGGGGTGTTATGTTGCAGGTGCTTGTCTGTTTGAATTCTGAAGTCCCAGAGCAGTTTAATTGTATCATTTTCTATGACTTTCTCTATTTTATGATCCCACCAGTTTTTGCTTACAGGCAAATGATATTTTTTGCAGATCTTCCAATGCACCATTGTTGCTACTTTGTCATGCCGCTGCTTGTAGTCAGTCTGTACAATCTTCTTGCAACAGCTTACCAGGTGGTCCACTGTTTCTTCAGCTTCTTTGCATAGGCGGCACTTACTGTCTGTTGCTGTCTTCTCAATTTTGACTTTATATGCATTTGTCCTTAAGGCTTGGTCTTGTGCAGCCAGAATTAGTCCCTCGGTCTCTTTCTTCAATTTTCCTGCTCTTAGCCATTGCCAGGTTTGTTATTATCTGCTTTCCCAGCTATTTTTTTCATGTATTGGCCATGTAGTGCTTTGTCTTCCCATGCCTCTATTCTGTTCTTCATTTGGTCTTTCTTGTAGGCCAGTTTGGTCTCTCCAGTAGTCAGTAAGCCTTCCTGATATACTAATTTCAGTGCATCTTCATCATTGTTCTTCAGATATTCTTCCAAAGCCATTTTTTCTTCTTCAACCATCTGATGTACTTGTAGCATTCCACTCCCACCTATTTGCCTTGATATATAAAGTCTGTCAATGTCACTACGTGGGTGAAGGGCATGATTCATTGTCATTATTTTTCTGGTCTTCCTATCCATTGCTTTTAGTTCTGCTTGAGTCCAGTCCACTATTCCAGCTGTGTATCTAATGACTGGGATTGCCCAGGTGTTGATTGCCTTTATGGTATTTCCTCCATTGAGTTTGGACTTTAAGATCTTCTTCACTCTCTTGATGTATTCACCTCTAATCTTTTTCTTGACTTCAGTGTGCTTGATATTGTCAGCTTGAAGGATACCCAAGTATTTGTAGTACTCTTCCTCATCCAGACTCTTAATGTTATTTTCGTGGGGCATCTTGATTCCTTCAGTTTTCACTACTTTTCCTTGTTTGATAGTAAGTGTGGCACATTTGTCCAAGCCAAACTCCATACAATATCTTGGCTATATATACGGACAGTGTTGAGCAGCGATTCTATTTCAGATGATGTTTTTCCATACAGCTTCAGATCATCCATGTAAAGGAGATGGGATAGTCTGGCAGATGTTTTTGATGTTTGATAGCCATGTCCTGAGTTATTCAGTATTGTTGACAGAGGAAACAGTGCAATAACAAATAGTAATGGTGATAATGAATCTCCTTGAAATATTCCTCTCTTGATATTAACCTCTCCCAGTCTCTCACCATTGATCTGCAACTGTGTCTTCCATTGTGCCATCGATCTTTGCACAAATTTTCTGATGTTTCTACTGACTCCTGTTATTTCTAGGCACTTGATTATCCAATCATGTGGCAGAGAGTCAAATGCCTTTTTGTAGTCAATCCATGCCACATTCAGGTTGGTCTTCCTTCTCTTGCAGTTTTCCAAGATCATTTTGTCTATTAGGAGTTGATCTTTTGTTCCTCTGCTATTGGGGCGGTTTCCTTTCTGCTCAGGTGGAAAGAGATTGTTTTCAACTAGATGCTGTTGTACTGCATCAGCTACCACACCAGTTAGTAATTTGAAAGTTGTTGGTAAGCAGGTAATTGGCCTGTAGTTACCTGGTGTTGCCCCTTTTGCTAGATTTTTCATTATTAGGTAGGTTTTCCCAGTTGTTAGCCACTTTTCAATTTCTCCTCCTTGTAGTATATTGTTGAACTGCTTGGCAATGAGTGGGTGTATAACAGTTAGATGTTTCAACCAAAACCCATGCAGTTCATCTTCACCTGGTGCTGACCAATTTTTGATTTTCTTTGCTCTTTTTTCTACCATTTTTGTTGTTATTACTAGTTCTTTCATTTCAACTTCTGTTGAGAGAGAGACACTCTTTGTCTGACTCCTCTGATGAGACCTGTCCAGTATGGTTGAACCTCTGGCATAGCTCTCATCTTCCTCAGAGTACACAAGCCCCACAACCACGTCAAGGTAGTGCCTCACTGGGGGTATTATTATTATTATTATTATTCAGGTCAGTATAATTTTGAAGGGCTGCTAAGTTACGGACCCTAAGTCAAGGGCTATCTGTAATATTCTGTTCATTCTTTTACCTTGTGTTTTATATCCATCCTTTTATTTCTAAACAGTTTGTTTTTTTCTGTATAAGTCTTTGACTGTAATAAATTTAAAAAATGAAAAAAGCACTAGGCTGAGGGCATATAAATCTATGATTTTGGAATTCTGGAATCTCCCAGGGGCCATCAACAGGGAAGATCCTCTGTGCTGCACCACTACTTTTCGTTAATTGGCCACAAAGTGAGTCCCTGCTGATCTGGGACCTTTTGTAAATGACAGATAAAAATGAGATGGGGTGGAGCTGAACAAATGAGCCAAATTATTTTCCAAAAATGTTTCTACAAACATGTAAATATCAGGTTAAAGTTTAACAACACATCTCTTCTCAGTCCCCACTTAAAGTGATTATTTATGGCTAGGCTTTTCCATGGATCAGTTACACAATTCACAATATACCCCAGAACCAGGGGATCCAATATTTGCATTTGCCCATACTCAGAAAAAGTCATGAGACAAGGTTCACCAGAGGGGAAAAAAAAACCCAAACCCTTTTTTATTGAAAATGAAAAGTATGATAAGTAAAACTAAGAAATAATACATAATTCAGCAGTTAGCAAGCTTTGATACAACATTATCAGTTTCTAAATGCTAAGCCTTAGCTTTCAGTCTAATTCCATGTCAATATATGCAGTTTTATCCACTCTATAAGTACAGGCAGTAAGAAGCTGAGAAAGGTAAGAGAGATCTTCAGGAATTATGTTAGTGTAACCTTCTACCCAGTGGTGGGATTCAAATATGTGAACAACCGCTTCACTGTGTGGATGCCACTTCCGGCAGTCCATTCTCGGCCTGGGCAACAAACAATTAACTACCTGTTCTGCTGAACTGGCTGAATCCCACCACTGCCTAAAGGCCATCAAAGCTTCTGCCTGAAGTACTATTTAAGCAAGAGTCTCTGCTCCACTTCTGCTTAAGTTAGAGCAGGGGTATCAAACTGCCAGCCCACGGGCCAGATGTGTCACATGGAAGCTGTGCCTACCCCAGCTCCAGCAAGGGGGAAAAAGTCGTTGCATGTCACGTGATGCAGCGAGTTTGACACCCCTGAGTGAGAGCTTTGGCCATTACCACTTTGTTATTAGAGAACTCCACACAGGTTGTGAGTAATATCCCAAAACAGACTCCTCTTGCTTCGCTTCCTGAGCAGCTGATATGGTGGACTGAGTGATGCCACAGCAATATGGTGTGGGCTTCCCCCCCCAAATAGTCTTTGGATTGATTTTTTCTTTTATATTAATTTTTATCTTTATTATTTGCCCTCCCTCCAAACCTGATCCAAGGTACCATTTAGGCTTAGTGCAGCCTGAACTTTTAGGAACCTTTCTCCATTCTGAATCATATAGAATAGAGGAAACCCTTTTCTTATAGCAGTATATGCATTGTGAGTGTTAATTCCTTAAACTCAGAAATCTGAAAGACGCTTTTCTCCAGATTGAACAATTACTTCACACCGTATCCATAAATATGGGGTCGAACCAAACTTATGAACAATGGGCCTATGATGTGTTGCAAGTTCAGTTTAGAAAACCCCGCGTTCTCCAAATCTTTCCAGGTCTCTCTCAACAAGGAGCACCCATCTCCCACATATTTCCAGGTAGGGTTACAGACTTGTTGCCAGAAGTAGGTCCAGGTTGATCTGTCAGCTGCTACATGTTCCATGAAATAGAATGCACCACCCTGGAAAAATTAAAATAATACAAAAAAGAAAGAATTTGAAGCAGAACACTTTGATATTACATAAATAATTCACACTGTAATCAAATTTGTTGTTATATAACTTCCTGGGGATCTGAAGCAATAATTAAGATACAAAATGAAATTGAAATATAATTTAGCCATTAATGATTTACAGGAAATTCAACTGCAGAATTGGCCTTTTTCATTTAAGGACAGTGACAAAGTAGCTGAACCAGTTCAATATATTTCCGCATATCAAACTCAAAATTTTAATAATTTATTCTTTTATTTATATCCTTTATTATATTTACAAATAACTCAAGGCGGAGAGCACATCCAGCACACTTTCCTCCTCCTATGTTCTCCACAACAATTGTGTGAGGTGAATTGGCTGAGGAGAATGACTGGCCCAAAGTCACCCAGGTGGCTTTCATGGCCAAGACAGGACTAGAACTCAATACATCAAGATACGATGAAGGAAGCTGATTTATCTATTGCTAAATGAATAAAGAGATACACTTGACCCAAAAGTCAAACAAGTCCTATTAAAGGACAAACAAGCTGTAATGTATGTACAGTAACAACTTATATTTGGATAACAGTCTCCTAACTCATTTGTTATCTCAAGTCTTTCCACTATAAAAGGGCTACTTTATCACAAATATCCAGTGAGGCTGCATTCGCTCTAGATACCATTATTATGAGAAAAGATAAATCCCTTTCTAATAACTACTTATACAGATTCACAAGTTTAATTGCTGAACTGTTTTCCTTTTCTTCTATACTAAAAAGTATCAAATGTTGGAGCTTCTCTTTTTAAGGGAGTGGTTCATTTTATTTGCCCTTCATTGCTTCTTCCTCATTTTATAATATCCTTTTAAGATGCAGTCACCAAAATTTCAAAGGAATGATGGGGAGAATAAAATAAGTCTCGTATCTTGACAAGCAGAAATGGTAGAAGGATAATTGTGAGGATCCAGGGCACAGCACAGAGGCAACATAGTCAGCTGACAGTTCCAACTGCCCCTTTATTGCTCCAATTGTTCCCCAAATGCTCTCACATTTGTGGCAAGTCCCAGAGCAAGTGACAACACAGAGACAAACACCCCTTCAGCAACCTCTGGCTGCAAGTAGTTTCAAAAGTTTTTCACTCTCTCAGGCAGGAAACGTTTGTATATGGAACAAGCAGTCCTCTTTCAGGTTTCAATTTACACACAGTTGCTAGATTAGAACTGTAATTTACTCAAGGCCAAGTGGATAACAAAGAAAGGAACATACATCAAAATCTAAATAGTCTGTGGAAGTACAAGCTTGTCTGACTAGTTTCATAAGAGAAGCCAAATTCAATCTGAGGTTTGGAGCACCAAACCTTACTGATTAGATTTGTTGTTACAGAAATGGATAGTTTATACTATTATGAAAAAGTAAAAAGTTGAGGTTTGATATTAATGCTTTATTCTGCTGCAATAGAGGAAGTCGGAAGTCAATTACTTTTTCCTCCCTTCCCTTTCCCTTTTCTCTCCCCATTGTGTCCTAGTATTTGCTTTATATTTTGTATTTTACTCTATAATTCAATAAAATGTAAAAAACAAAAGCCAGATGAACTATAGCTATAAACACAACAATAAAGTTTAATAAACACTATGTTTCTTTGGAGACAAACTAGCTAGTTGGACAAATGAAGAATAACATCTAAATTTTAGTTATGTTCCAGGGTGCTAGGAACAACCCTACATTTCCTATCTGGAAGATTACATTGGCTTTACTGGCGATTATTATTTGATTACAGAGGGCAGCACAGAGTAACTATTCCACCCATGGAAATGGCTGCTAATTTTCTCTGTACGGCACGTAGATCATTTCTCAAATTGCATACAATATCAATAAATATATACAGTATATAGTATCCAAAAGCCACTGAACTCTTTGTGCTTCTTAGTCACTACACGAACATAGCTTTGAAATTCTGCAGGGAAATGGCTGATTTGGGGCACCATTTTAAACTTTTATTTAAAGGTGAAGAGCAACCTTTAGTTTATTTACTTAAGAAACAGAGGCTTCCGCAGAATGAAAGACTAGCCAAAAAACTCCCAAAGTAGTTTGTGCCCCAGCAGACATAGCTGTGCTGTAACAACATAATGTTCTTTTCCCTATGTTTTCCTCATGTAAGCCTCTTTGTCCTCCTGCTACAATGTTAGCTTGATCTATTCGGGTTCCTACTCAAGTCTCCTCCAAATCAAACTTGATCCCTGGTGATTTCATGCAGACGTCCCCATTTGGGGGGGAATATTTTTGGAAACAATTCAAAAGTGGCTTGTCGTTGCTCAGAGAAGTTGTTTTAACTTTCCAGTTTAGCTTCAAGCTAGTATTTTCTGGAGATCTCTCACTGAAGTACCAAGCAGGCTCCTCTCTCAGGACAGAAGCTTGCTGCCATTTACTAACATTAAAGCTGTGCATATATTCATTAAAGTTGTACACCGTCTGAAAATGATCCAGAAACACAGGCAGGCGGGAAAAGTGCGGTTGCTTTAAGAAGGAATCCCATTTACGTTAAGCCTGAGAATAATCAGCGTAAAGCGCAACAGAGAGGTGCTGTTTTGGGGGATCTAAAGCTCCCCATTATTTTCAAAGCATGCACAGCATAGTGCTCATTATTCGGTGGTCTGGACAGACCAGACTGAATTCACCTCTTTGTCCTTTGACTTACCGGTCTGAGCACTCGCAGAACCTCCTTCAGGACAGCCTGGGTGTTCTTGACAGAGCAAAGGAGCAGCGTGCACACCACCACGTCCACAGAGCCGTCCGGTACCGAAGAGATGTTCTCGGCAGAGCCGACCACAAAATTCTCGAACTGCAGGTGCGTATTCTGAGCCATGCTCTCCAGGAGGACGTTTTGAAAGTTGGGATTGTAGTCCACGCAGGTAACGCGCGAGTTGGGTGGATAAAACTGAAAGTTGGTGCCGGTGCCGACGCCGATCTCTAGCAGGTGGAGCTTTCCCGAGTCGTCGGCGAAGTCCCGCAGGTTCTTGAACAGCGTCTCCTTTTCCTTGTGCATTCTTGCGTTGTAGTCTTTGCTCAACTTCTTCATGAAAAATGGGAAAGTTTTTTTACAAATAGGGTCCCATAATCCAAAATAGGCAAGCACGTGGATGGGCAGGGTGAGGATTTTCATGCATTGTTGGAAAATGAGAAGCAGCATAGTCGCCGGACTGGGAAGAGAAGCCCTCCCTGCAGCAAAAAAGGTTGATTCCCTCAGTGGTTTGCTTTAAATATAGGCCGCTCCTCCCCGTTCCCTTAATGAAGTTGCGCAAGCAAACCGGTCACATCCGTTCCCCCGTTTGGGATCTGTTCCAGTTTTTCCTTAGAGCGACAGCGACTCTTTCGGTCAGTTGTTGAAAAAAAATACCCAGTGGATATTGTAATTTACAACATTTGAAATTGATTTAAAATGCAGATTGTTTATATAGAATCGTAGGGCTGGAAGAGACCTTGGAGGTCTTGTAGTCCAACCTCCAATTTTAAACTGGTTCAAGGTAATGAATTACACCCCCCCCCACACACACTTTTCTACTGCTTTGGCAGGTGTTTAAAGACATTTTCATATTTTTCTTTAATATGTCTGTTCCTGAGAAAGTCTTTAATGACAAGAAACCAAGATGAGTGACATACAGCAAAGTTTCCTGGCTAGCTAGGAAGATTGATATCCAAATGTGAGTTTATACTGTATACCCTTTTCTGAGGTTCCAGTCTAACATATGCTAAATTTAAAACCTGTATAATCCTATGCCTATTGATGGGATATTTTTCCTCTTTGGCTTTATTTGGAGGAAAATGGGCTAATCCCTGTTCTTAAAAGAAGTGGGGTTGGCAAATCTGATTAGTTCCTGTATCTGTTTGTCTTGCTAATTGGTTTAACAAGTGTCTTGTTACATTTTGTTACATTCTTGTGCTAGACTGCATTCTTTCTGGTTTTGCAGTATTCTTAAGTATTTGCACTTTGCCTGAGGTTGTAAGCTCTGAGTCAGATAAGGTTTGTGTGCTATTTTTAAAAGGATTAAACTGTTGTGATTTAATTATTTTGTGATTTACACGAAAATATTGGAATGTGCAGAGATGGACAGACTATGAGGCTGAAAGACAAAGAAGATACGGACTATTATAAAATTTGGAATTTATTTTATTCTTGGTTAGAGAAAAGAATGAAGGATTAGGAAGTGAACATGTATTAGCTTAGCAAATGTGGGTTTTCACGCGCCCAGCGGGTCTCCCATGAGTGTAGAAGAACAGACACGAACACGTGGTTTCCTCGGGATGGGAGCCTCGAACAAAGCCGAAGCATCCCTTTTATTGTGTTACCAGAAGGCAGGTTTATATGCACCTGGTGACCACCTTACACCAACCACATTTGTTATAACACAGCATATTAGCATATTACACGTGCTACAGCTTTGTTTTGCTCACGCTCCTATACAGCTGTTACACCCGGCACCAACAAAGCACCAAACACCTTCCCTTGCACCGCACTGCACTTCTTCTTGGGTTTCTCCCAACCTTTTTTACTTCCGACTTCCTTATACCTTGGCCTACTGCAGCTGATGACTCAGCCTAGCAGGCCAGATAATCCAATAACTCCAACAAGCAAATACCAGACAACTTGTTGATTGGAAAAATTAACATATGTTGATGAAAAAAAAATTAATAAAAAAGATTGTTAATTATTTTGTGATTTAATTATTTTTTCTGCCTCAAGGTTTCTTCTTCTATCTGGGGAGGGGGGGGTCTTCCTTCAATCCCCCATTTTGTACTATTACTGGTGATTCAGTAATTAGTACAACAGGTGGAGTGTAAACTTAATAGTGGCTGTCAATTTGGTTTATCATTAGGGAAACCTTGTTGGCTGTTTGCTGATTTTTGTAATGCAGTTTCTTTGATATTTAAAACATGGCCATATGCACTGGCAAAAACAGCAAATAATGATTGTGACTGTGACTATAGTTCTAGTGAGGATTTTTAGCCAATGAAAGTCTGGGAGCCATGAAAAAAGCCATGATAAGTCCCAGGAAGGTTGGTTATCCCCAATGTCTTGTGTTAGTTCTTTTAGGTGTTTGATATCTGGCTCAATTAGGCCGGATTCGTCTGTCAAGTTGAAACAACAAAGTCCTTGGAACTCTTTGCAGCCATGATTATGTCTCAGCAAGAGGTAATCTATAGCTGTCCTGTTCTCAAGTATTGCTTCTCCTCCTTGCCTTAGTTCTTTATTTAAAGCATCCAGGACGTGGCAGGTGGTATTTAGATTTTTAGCTAGAGCAGGGCTTTTCAACCTTTTCACCCACTGTACCACTTTTAGGATATGGCACTATCCGAGTACCACCAGTCGCCTAACAAGGTGTCAAAAACTTGATGACAAAAAAAAGGGGGGGGGAAGTGATAAAGTACAGGTAGTCCTCGACTTACAACAGTTCGCTTAATGACTGTTTGAAGTACAATGGCACTGAAAAAAGTGCCCCCCAACCCACAGCCGAGCAAGACACCTGCCTGCCCTCCTGGTGGCGCTCTTCCTCCTGTCTGAGGTTTTCATTATTGTGAGCATTTCTGTTGAGGATTGGCAGTGGGGGTGGGGTGAAAGTGTGTTTGGTTTTTATTCCCCCCCCCCCCGTCTGCTGGATGGTTGCAGCAAGTTTTGGTAACTTTACATGACCCTGGGACACTGTGACCGTCATAAATATGAATCAGTTGCCAAGCATCTGAATGTAAATCACAAGACCCTGGAGATGCTGCAACATTCCAGCTGATTGGCACTTTGTCTGGCTGCACCAGGATCAGTGCTGCTTTCCAGCTGATTGGTGCTTCTTCAGGGCTCAGCAGAAGCACCAGGATCAGTGCCAAGCTCCAGCTGGAGCATGGTGCTGATCCTGGTGCTTCCACTGAGCCTGGCGTCGCAAAGAAGTGCTGATCCTGACACTTCCTCTGAGCCCTGACAGCCCTGCAGCTCCAGCCATCTCTCGTTCAGCCTTGTGCGCTGCTGCCGCCGGTTCAGCTCATTCCCCTCCCCCGCTACCACTTTTCTAGGATGGTTGCGTACCATCTGCCAGGTGCCAATGTACCACTGGTTGAAAAGCCCTGAGCTAGAGTACATGCCAGGCTGTTTATGTTCCTAGAATTTCATGCTGCAAGCCCTGGCACTCCCACTAGAGAAACAGCCAATGCAAGGTATTCAGCCTTGGTGAGGAGGGGGACTTTTGAGTCACAGTCAGGAGTCAATGTATGAAGCTCCTTTTTTGTCCCCTCTGCAAGGAGGGCATTAGCATGGTTAATTGTCCTAATGTACAAGGGCCACCTGTGGAGTTTGCCGTAGGTAGGAGTAAGCCTTCAAGCCATACAGCCAAAACCATCCTGAAAGAAGCTTCATATGGCTGTATGAAAAGGTGATGGCACCAGTGTTATTGCAGGCTAGTTCAGTGTTAGTGAGGTTGTGGCATTCTGAGACCTTAGGCACGTGACATCCTGTCAGTGTGAAGCAGCTGCTTGAGTTATAGCTGCCACTTGCAATATACTGTTGTCTTTCATGTCTACGCTGGTGTCTCAATTGAAAATATTGGAATATGAGGCTGTGAGTGGAAACTCTCTTAACTTAGTATCATTGGTGATGGCTTGTGGCGCTATTGCTACTCCCATTAAGCATGTAGTTAAAATATCCTTCACTGATCTACCCTTGCAAGGCAAAAATCTGTGGTATTCAATATCTCCCGCACTCAATATTCCCATACATTCCCTTTGTCTGGAAGCAATTTTGGTTCCATGAACCCCGAAGTACAATTTAAATAGAAAAATATACAACAAATGTTAAAAAAAATTAACAATGGTAAACTTATTTCCCATCTTCATTCCCTCCCCCATTTGATTCAGTTTCAAAAGGGTTTTCAGCGTCCACTCCTCAGTTTCTGGATCTTTCCTGAGTTTCAGGGGTGCAATCTTTGGTGTTGCTTCAGGTGTGATGCTGTGGTCCACAACTGCTGGTTTTGTGTGGGTCCAGTGGATCCAGGCGTTCCTTTCTGCTACCTTGATTGCTGTCTGAGTGGTTAGCAGAACTTGAAAGAGTCCGTTCCACTTTGGTTGTAATGGTGATTTGCAAATGTATGATTTTATCCAGATCCAGTCTCCTGGTTCAAAGGGATGTAGGTTCTCTTCTAATGATAAGGTTTGCATCAGGGCACTTTGCTTCCACAGTTTCTTGAGCTGTCATTGTAGAGCTATAAGATAGGATGATAAGACCCCCCCTCCCCTTTTTCTAAGCAAAGGGACTGAGGGTGTCAGGTGGGCGACCAAACAATAATTCAAAGGGGGAGAGACCTATGTCTCGCCTTGGCTGGGTTCTAAGGTGGAACAAGGCTATGGGTAATACTTGGGGCCAGGATAGGTGGGTGGTCCTGGTAGACTTTATCTAGGAGGGTCTTTAATTCCCTATTCTGTCTCTCTACCCCCCCCCCCCGAAGAACTAGGGTGTCCTGGCGTGTGTAGGTCTTGTTTAACACGCAATGCCTGGAGGACATGCGTGATAACCTGTGACACAAAGTGTGTGCCTCTGTCCATGTCTAAAATGTTTGGGACTCCAAACCTGGGCACAAGATCCTTTAATAGGTGTCTTGCTGTCTCTAAAGCAGTGGCATGGTGGCATCAGTATGCTTCCACCCAGTGGATGATTTGATCCCTACAGACTAATACATGCTGGTAACCATTGGCTCTGGGGAGTTGAATGTAGTCCAGTTGGACTTTTTCAAAGGGGCATTGGGTCCATGGTCTCCCCCCTGTGTGTGTTGCTTTTCTTGAGGAGGCATTGTTTGCTTGACATATTTGGCATGTCTTGGCTATGTGAGTGGCTTCACTCCTGGGGCATACCATACTCTCCTTATAGCATCCACGATTGCCTGGGTCTCACAATGCCCTTTGGAGTGTAACTGCTGACAGATTAGCCGTAGCAGGCATCTGGGAGCTATGGGCCTCCCATCTGAGACCCCAAATCCTTCTTTATAAACTGCCTCACATTTCTCTTCTCAAGTTTTTATTTTCCCAGGTTTCAGTAGATCTTGATATTGTACTGTTGGTCCTAATTGTAAGGTAGGGAGGGTGGTCGATGCCTTCAGGGGTTGAGTGGCAGCCCACTTGGCTGTGGCATCAACAAATTGATTTCCTTTTGTGAACCTTGAGTCATCCTTTTGGTGTGCTCTACAGTGGAGGACTGCTAGGGATGAAGGCAATTTCAGTAGGTCAGATATGAGGCCAGCGTGGGCAATCGGTTGGCCATTAGATGTTAAAAAGCCTCTCTGCTTCCACAGAGCACCGGTTGCATGACAGACTCCAAAGGCGTATCTGGAGTCAGTATATATATTGGTAGACCAGTTCTCAGCTATTTCACACGCTTTTCTCAATGTGATAAGCTCAGCCGCTTCAGTGCTGTAGCGCGACGGCAAAGGGGAAGCCCAGGCTGTTTTGGGCAGACAGGCAACTGCGGCTCCTGTTACATGGCAGATAGGAGGAACCATAGTGAATAATTCTAGATCTAGGTTTGAAAGGGGATCATCTATTAAGTCGGGATGCGGTAATTCAACGTCCTGGACTAGATGTAAGCAATCATGTAATACTTCGTCTGACAGATTAGTAGGCAGAAGTATTGTTGGGTTGAGTGTGTTACAGTGTTCAAAGGTGATGTTTTCTGAAGTGAATAGTTCTGCTTTGTATTGGGCTAGGCGCTGTTGGGTGAGTGCCTGAGTTTGTGACTTTAAGAGTATGGCAAACACGTCGTGGGGGACTCTTAAAATGAGAGGGTGTCCTAAAACCAGGTCCTTTGATCATTTAACTAATTCTATAGTGGCAGCCATGGCTCTTAAGCATGGAACAGTTCCTCTGGCTACTGGGTCCAGCTGAATAGAATAATAAGCCACAGGTCTAAGTGTGGGTCCAAAGTTCTGTGCTAATATTCCTGAGCCCACACCCTTATTTTTGTGAACGAATAGGAAAAAAGGTTTCTGATAATCAGGGAGACCTAGGGCTGGAGCAGAGGTTAGAGTTTGTTTTATTTTCTGAAATTGTCTGTCAAGGGCTTGGTCCATTCAATGGGGTCTGGCTGATCTTTGGCAGTTAATTGCAAGGGCGGCAAAACCCCAAGACCCCCAGTAAGGTTCAAACTTGGTGTTTTGTTTGTGGGTGTTTCATTCCTAAAATAGTTTTAATTCTTTCTGGTACTAATTTTCTAATCCCAGGAGCAATAATGTATTCTAAGTAAGTCACTTCCTATAGTTTTAAGGGCGAGGCTTTGTGTCCCCTTTCACTCAAACATTCCAGCAGGTGGTAGGTGTCAGCCCTGCAGCTTTCCTCTGATTCAGAAGCTAATAATATATCATACACATACTGGATTAGGGTGGAATTGTGTGGCAGGGAGATAGAGCAAGGATTTGGGAAAACAGGGTGGGTGACTCTTTGTGAGGTAGCTGAGTCCAGGTGTATTGCTGTTTGTCCCACATAAAAGTGAAGAGGTATTGTGATGCAGGGTCTATAGGGATACTAAAGAAGGCTGTACAAAGATCCGCTACTATAAAGTGAGTGGCTGACACTGGCACCTCTGTAATTATGGTGGCTGGGATAGGTATCACAGGTGCTCTTGGTACCGTGTGACTATTGATGGCTCTCATATCATGCACAAAATGGTAAATAGGTTTTCCTTCGCTATCTAGTTTGGATTTTTGGACCGGGAAGAATGGAGTGTTACACAGGGAGATGCATTTGAGCAATACCCCCTGTTCTAGGTATGCTTTTATTAACTTCTGAATGGGCTCTATTGCTTCTGGCTGTATTCTGTATTGGGGAATGCAGGGTGGTGGTCTTGCCTTTACTTGAATTGTAATTGGGGTGGCCCTTTTAACACTCCTACTTCGGTGGGATCCCACCCCCATAGAGAGGCCGCTAGACTTCTGAGATCTATGGGCAGCTGGGTTTCTCTCTCAATTGGACATATAATGGTAAAGTGTGTGTGTTTGACTGGGATGTCTAAATGGAGTCCTTCTGTAGTGCATTTAATGGTTGCCCCCGGCTTACAAAGCAAGTCCCTGCCCATGAGAGACAGGGGAGATTGGGACAGATGGTGAATGAGTGCTCTAGGGAAAAGGGGCCAACTTTTACCTTTAGGTCACTGGTGAATTTTCCCTCGCATTCCTACTATGTTATCCTTGGCCCCAGGCACTATTGACTCTTTAAATGTTGCCTTAGTGATGAGCGAGGAAGTGGCTCTGGTGTTAACGAGACATTCATATGCCTTTCCTCCTATAGTTACTGTTAAAAGGGGCTCTCCATTGGGGCTGTCCTTTAAGGGAATAGCCAGCCCATGAAATGTTGCTTTGAATTCATCATAATCATTTTCTAGTCAGGACATTTGAAATTTTTGCTGTCTCTACTGTGATCCTGTGAGGCTTTCCCTTCTGGCATATGGGGGAGATGATTCCCTGAGGAATGGGGCTCTTGATGGGTAGTGGGCTTTAGGCTGGAAGGAATTTGTCCTACAATCTTGCATTGGAGGCAGTGTCTGCAAAGAGCTCCCGGCTCTGGGTGGTTGAGGGGCCAGGTGACTCTTAACAGGGGCTACTTGTCCAGGTGTGATTATTATGTGTCACCAGTCTTATCTCCTGAGTCTTTTCGAAAAGCTTCATTAGCTCATCTTTCATTAAAAATACATGTAGTAGCTGGGTCATGTTTCCCCAGGACGGATTGTGGGTTTCCACAATCGATTTGATGGTAGTTATGACTGCTTGGGGGTCTGACCGGAAGGTGGGAGTATCCCTCTTCCAAGTAAGCAAGTCAGACGGGGAGAAGAGGGTATGGGTAGGACATATTCAGGCTGGCCCATCTGTCGCCCGGGTACAGACTTGCTCAGCAGAGGGGCCATGATTTTTGGTTCTGGGTCATTTGAGGATTTCTGGGTTTCAGGTTCCTTTTTGGTTTTATTTATATCTGGGTCCTTAGGCCTGGAAAGTTCAGCCCAGCAATACCAGTAGGGTATGTGGGTCGGCTTCAGTCTCATCCTAAGTGCCTTTAGAGTCTGATATTTAAAAGTACCCCTCTCTAGCCAAATCTGGTTCCTGTGCTCATCTCTAAGCAAAGCCCATCTCTTACACAAATTTTTCACATTTTTCTTTTTCATACCTGCCTGGACAGGCAATTGCCTCCTGTCCCAGGCGTCAAGTAAGTCTTCCAGTGGGGAGCCTACTATGACCCTCAAGCTAGAGCTTGCCATGCTTCCCTATTTCCGATGTAAGGATTCACTTTGTCTCCGCTGGGTCCTGGTGAATTTTGGGCTTCCTAGTGAAGCCCCTCACCCCATCTCAGTTTTCAGACCAAAAAGGGTCTGGGAGGACTCTGCTTCCCTTTACAGAGTACGGACCCCTCCTCCAAGGGAACTTAGCCATCAATTTTCAGACCAAAAAGGGGTCCAGGAGGACTCCAGCTGCTCCCTGCAGTGAGTATGGGCACCTCCTTCCCTGGTCTTTTCCTTTTCCTTTTCCTGCCTCAGTTTTCGGACTCACTAAAGTCCAGGAGCACCTCCGCTTGCTTCCCAGAGGTATAGACTCCTCCTTTTCAGGGCTTTGCTTATTAATTTCTGACGAGAGGTCCTAGTCTACCAGTAAAAAGAAACCTATTTTTTTTTTTTTAAAAAAAATTCCTTTGACACTTTCACTGCCCTCTGGGCTCCTTTCCCTATTCACAGGTCTGACACTCCAGTTCTCCCCCTCCTTGCTTTTCTGGGTCCTGTCGGTCACGGCTTTGATAAGCTAGCAGCAGACCGGGGGGGGGGGCAGCTAGAGAAAACACGGAGGGAGTGGGATCCAGCTGTTGCCAGAGATGGATCACACACACACACACACACACACACACACACACACTTGACAATTCTCATTTTCTAATCCCTAAAAACGTAATTTAGGTGGTACTTACCCTCTTTCCAGGCAGCCGTTGAGTGCAAGACTCAAAAATTCCCTTTAATACCCATTGCTTACCGGGCAGGGTCTGTGGAGTCCTTTCCTACAGACAAAAGCATCTATCGCCAGCTGTTCGGGCCCGGTCTGGTCACTGGGTTATCTGGGGGTCTCTTCATGGTCGCCAGATTGTGGAGAGGAAAATTGCCCCCCCCCGCGGTGAGGATTCTTCCAGCCGGGATGCAACGATCAGCGCTTTGAAGAATAATTGAATTGAAGCAGAGCTGCCGGAAAGAAGTCTTTAATGGCAAGAAACCAAGATGAGTGACATTCAGCAAAGTTTCCTGGCTAGTTAAGAAGATTGATATCCAAATGTGAGTTTATATAACCTTTTCCGAGGTTCCAGTCTAACATATGCTAAAACCTGTATTTAGTGACATATAATCCTATGCCTATTGATGGGATAATTTTCCTATTTGGCTTTATTTGGAAGGAAACGGTCTAATCCCTGTTCCTAAAAGAAGCGGGGTTGGCAAATCTGGTTAGTTCCTGTATCTGTTTGTCTTACTAATGGGTTTAACAAGTGTCAGCTACCATGTTACCTGTCTTGTTACATTTTGTTACATTCTTGTGCTAGACTGCATTCTTTGCAGTTTTGCGGTATTCTTAAGTGTTTGCACTTGGGCTCGCCTGAGGTTGTAAGCTCTGGAAATGAGTCAGATAAGGTTTGTGTGCTATTTTTAAAAGGATTAAACTGTTGTGTTTTAATTATTTTGTGATTTAATTATTTTTCTTGCCTCAAGGTTTCTTCTTCTATCTGGGGAGGGGGGGTCTTCCTTCAATGGAATCGGAGAAGCTGTTTGATAAAGCCAGAGAGGCTCTCTAGTTTCAGAACAGAACAGAATAATGGAGCTGGAAGGGGCCTTTGAGGTCTTCTAGTCCAACCCCCTGCTCAAGCAGGAAACCCTATACCATTTCAGACAAATGATTGTCCAATCTCTTCTTAAAAGAGATGCTCCATTGTTGGAGCATTCACAACCTTTGGAGGAAAGCCATTCCACTGATTTATTGTTCTAACTGTCAGGAAATTTCTCCTTAGTTTTAGGTTAGATCTTACATTGGTAAGTTTCCACTTGTTACTTCTTGTCCTGCCTTCTGGTGCTTTGGAAAATAGGTTGACCCCCCCCTCGTCTTTGTGGCAGCCCCTTGGACATTGGTTTCCTTGGTACCTCTTATCATCCTTCAGATGTTCCATGTTATCCTATAGACTGCTGATTAAAGGGGTTTCAAGGCCTGCAGAAGAAGATCTGGTACCACATATAGTCCCAACCTCAATACACAGATCAGACTGTCAATGTGTTCTTCAGCCAGTCACTATTTAATCAATGCCAATGGATGTTGGGTAAATAAAATAGGATAGAAGGGAACCCAATGATCATCTAGGCCAGGGGTGGGGAATTATGGCCCTTTTACAATCTGTGAACTTCAACTCCCAGAATTCCTGAGCATGGCTGGCTCAGAAATTCTAGGAGTTGAAGTTCATAGATTGTAAAAGGACGCCTGATTGGCAAGCTGCCACCCTAGGCAGGATTGCTATTCTATTCCTGCTATTCCATTCCTGACAGAGAGCCCTTTAGTCAGTTCAGTAAAGCAGAATCCTCCATGTCCCTAGACTGTTTCTTTCATTATTGAACAGCTTTTTAACAATAGGATGTTTTTCCTAATGTGAACCCCAAATCACCTGCCTTATAAATCAAACCTATAGTTTCCAATACCGTTTCTGTTCCTTCTGAGACAATTCTGAACATTTCTATCCTACTATGTGGCAGCTCTTTGGAGACTAGGGGACAGCATCAATATCCCTTTGACTATTTTAGGACATCCGTGACATAGCTGTATTTATTTATATATATTTTCTGATTAATCAATGGATGGTTCACAGGCCATAGCTTCCAAAATTACTTAAAACTGGATATTATTTTCCTGGATTAAAATTCACACACAAACACGCACATACACACATACACACACATATATGTCTATGTATGTATATTTTAGGAGAGTGGTTAAGATGCTGGACCAGGACTATGGAGTCTAATCCTCCATTGGGCAAAGAAGCTGGGGGGGTATCTTTGGGCCAATCATACTCTCAGAGTCCTAACAAATATCTGTCAACCTATTTTATCTATTAGATTTTTATCCTGCCTTTATTATTTTGTTATAAATAACTCAAGGTTGTGAACATAAATAAAGCTCCTTTCTTCTCCCATTTTCCCAAGAATAACAATCCTGTGAGGTGGGTTGGGCTGAGAAAGACTGGCAGGCCCCCTTTCATGGCTAAGGTGGGACTAAAAGTCACCATCTCCTGGCTTCTAGGCCAGCACCTTAATCACTTCACCAACTGGATAAGCATAGTAGATTATGGCTTAAAATTTTTAATAAAGAGGTGTTCATCCTGAAGTGGATTTACTTAACAGTATTTCATTTTGGCTGCTGCTGCTATTGCTGCTGGCATATGTCTAATATTAATGGACATAGCTTGGAAATCATTACCAGAAGAGAAAGGAAGCTCTATTTTCTTAATCACACAGACTAGTATTCTTCTTGTCATCAGGCCACCTTATTATAAAAAATGTTTTGGTTTTTTGAAATTAGCTCCAGTTGCCTTAAAGTAATAAAGTTTAGAGTAAATCTTAATTGAGTTAATTGTAACTAAAACCCACTGGAATAAATGTGAACACAATTTTTAAAAAAACTTAAACATTTTCTTTGATCTGGCTTATAAATCAGTTAGAGAACCACATAGGCAGTCTGGAACAATACCAAATATAGGGAAGGGAAGTGAGAATTTGCAGTGCAACTAGTGCTGTGTCTAGTGACTAGAATATAATTCTTTATTTTTTTGATCAATTATTTTCCTTTCAAGTTTCTCTTCTCATGGGAATCAATAGGAAGAAAAGGAATAAGGCACATTTTTTTAAAATTTAGGAGTTACGTATATGTTATCCTCAGATTCCCAAAGTGTGCTTTTAACATGCATGCAGAGGTCTAGTCAGAGAAGGTCTGTGGCTAGAGTGGGATCTGTTCAGACAGTGAGCTGCTTCAGATCAGAGACCCCCAGATCTGTTCCAGTCCTCTCTTTCAGACAAGTCCTCCCAGACTCATTTGCCTGTAAAGCTTTCTGGGAATGCATCAGCTTCCTTTCCCATAGAGCAGCTTAAGACTTGTGGACTTCAACTCCCATAATTCTTCAGCCAGCATGGCTGGCTGAAGAATTCTAGTAGTTGAAGTCCACAAGTTGTAAAGTTGTCAAGGTTGCAACCCCTGCTGTAGAAGAGCAATTTCCCCTGCTTTCTAAGTTGGCTAAGCTGCCCTTGGGCGGAGTTTAATTTTATTTGTTATCCTTCACTTCATTTCCATGGAAACCAGTGACCCGAAGTGGAAGTACTGAAATGAGACTCTGCAAATCTGCCCTGTTAACTTTTCAGCCTTCAGTCATGGAATAACATTTAATCCAAGAGAAGAGGGTAAAACAATATGGACATACCTTTTTATTGCAAATTCCAAAGTAAAAAGATGTACAGTACAAAGGAAATCGGAGAAGTCAGATGCTATTCTTTCAACCTGTTTTGTTACTTTTAAAATGCATGTTATTTTTTTCTCCCTTCCCCCAAAACACCTTTCTCCCATTTGCTGTTGTTACCTTAAACCAAGCAAACCTACTGGCTGGGGTTTAAAGATGTGGACAATAAACACATTCATGAGATGGCATAACAAGCAGAATGCAGGAGGAAAAAAAAGTATTTGCCCTGATATCTATGGGGAGGGGGGGAAGCTTTCATGGAGATTTTAGCAGCATTAACAACACCATCTTATTATATTTTTCCTTTAGTCCATGGTTCTATCACATACATGTCTAGAACACACTGTTCATGTGAACCTCAGAAAAGCATTTGAACAGATGTGAATTAAGTTGAGCCTCACAACACCCCTGTGAGGTAGGTAATTACCCATTATACAGATGGGTAAAACTGAGGCACGCACAGAGAGGTTAGATAATTTGCCCGAGGTCAATCTGCCATTCTGTCACTCATTCACACAAAACTGAAAACAGAAATCACTAGAGTTCTGTTAGAGAATTATCAAATTCTAATACCTGAAAAAGACATTTTCCCATTCTTTTACAAAATCAGTCTCTCATCATGCCCTCTAATTCTCTCATTTTCTCTTCCCTACACACTCCCACAAAAACATACACACAAGTATACCTCCCTATATAAATGCAACATGCAACAAATGAGAAATTTTTATATGGATGTATATTTAATATGACACAATTTAATGTGGCACAATTCTAGTAGACATTGAAATCTGTCTTGAATTTCTCTCCATCAAAATTTTCCAATTTAGTTTATCACTAGCCTTAAATTGAAAATCTCTCCTTTTCATTGATAAATAGAAACTTTAAAAATAATACTTTGCATTCTGGAGTGGCTGAGTGGACTGTTAATATTAACTGCCCTTTTAAAAAGATTCCACATGTGCTATTTATCCTAACTGGGATCACGATAGTCCTGCTGAATTTTAAAACAGTGAATGCTTAGTGCTTCTACTGTATGGTCCAAAATATACTGATTCTTTGTAAAGGGTATTGACAAAACATCTACTCAGATGTTTTCATAAACACAATACTTGTATTCTGTGGCCGTGAAATTCTAAAATGGTGAACTTTGGAAAGAAGACTACGATAGAAAAAAATAGAAAATAAATCATAGTATGAAAGGGAGATCTGCAGACAGTGTACCACACATTCATTCAAAACAGGCTTGTTTCAAAGCAAATGTCAGTTCTCAGCAATATCACAAACAGATGCACAAAAGTAATTATATGCGGAAAAAGTTATTGCATGGTTGTATTCCTCTCAGAAGGACAACTTGCATAAGTCTCATGCAATTGTTCCCAATCATAGTTTGATTCCCAATTAAAGTATTGATGACAAAATAGGCACCGCAGCAACACAGCATACATTTGTTTGTTGACACAGATGATCTCCACATAGGAGAAGTAGCACAGAACAATTTTCTTTTCTGGCCACGTATCACTGTACAAGTGTTCAAAGAGAGCAAGTGGACTGTGAACTGTCTCCCTTGAGAGACTTATTAAAAACATAACACCTGGTCTTCTTTTGCTCTTAACTCCTAGCAAAGCAAGTGCATAAAGCAAGGATGTCTCATCTCAGCCCTTCAAATAGAAAGCTTTAAAGAAAAAGCCTAGTGGAACAAAGAATTTAAGAATAAGACATTGGCACACTGCTGCTACAGTATTCACTGGACGGATACAGAACTGCACAAGCCGAGGTCTGGATGTCCATTGACAAACCACACAGCTAACGCCCTAGCACATAACTGTTTCTGGAGAGAGTGTCACTAGTACATAAATATTAGGGAAAGAGGAAAAAAGGCATGAAACAGAGTGCTGCAAAACTACCCATTTCCTGTGCCAAGGTAAATGCAGCCTCCACCTGAGAACCTATATGTGAAAGAGTGATTGTTATGCTGCAAAAGAATACTGGCTTTTCTCAAGAGCTTACCTGTCTTAGCAGATAAGGGTGTTTACACACTAGTGCATGAAGCTGAGGTTCTTAATGTCATAAGAGGACAGATAGTCCTTCAAGCTGATTTTCTTTTATCATTTTTGTCAACATAGTATTTAAGCCCTTTCTGTTTATAACCGTCTAAACAAAAATCAGCTTGATCCAATTCTCTTCATTCCCTCCCTCCACAAGAGGTGACTGTGAATTTTCAGATGTTTTAACAGTTTTTCCGTTACTGATTATGCGGAATGCTTCAAAGCCTCATAATCACCAAAGCATTTGAAGAGAAAATATACGCAAAACCAGGAACCATGTATATCACTTTTTCAAAAGGAGGTATGTACACATAGAAAACACCTTGTATCATGAAATATAACGTGACTTCCCTAGTTGCATGTAGGAGGCTGCATTTTCTTGATCTATCTATCTATCTATCTATCTATCTATCTATCTATCTATCTATCTATCTATCTATCTATCTATCTATATCTAATTACTCTGTTGCCAAATACTGGTTGCCAAGAGACAATATTATACACCCAAAACTCAGCCCAAGGAAATATTCTCATTGGACCAAGTCTGGCCCAGTTCATTATACCTGAATGTACCCTGTATGACAGGGAATGTTGTAGCTGAATAACAATGCTCAACATTTGCTTTCCAATTTGTCCCAGTCTTTCTGGTCCTTACTTTTTCCCTCTCTTGGATTTTGAAGCATCAAAACCATAAAGGTTTGTAAGATAAGAGTAATTTAGCAATATTAACTTAGCAATAGTTTCCAACAGTTTTTCAACAAAGCATTATAGTCAAAAACTACACTCAATCTGAAACTGGCCATTTCTATATGCCCATAATATCTATTGGGGGAAAAAAAAGATAACTCAGTACAGTATAAATTGTTAGTCTTACTGGCTTATTCCTAACATCTGTTCCTACATTGTTATTTATTATTTTTACAGTTAACATCAAATAACCTTTTTAAACCTTACAACGTGAACTATCCAAAAGATCAAACCGATACCTTGGTAAAATAAAACCAAGAATGTTTATTTTGGGCTCTTTGGTGCATGGGACTACATAGCTTTCCAAGTATGTGATTCTTTGTTGGTTAACAATTGGAATAACTTTCTAAACCAGGAAATAATTAGGAAGATCCTAATTTGTCCATCTAAACTATTATTGTTCAATTTGGTGGGCAGCGTCTTTCCCAAGGTCTCAGGCAGAAAAGGGTCGTTCCCATTATCTGCTATACATCCTCTTTAATTGAACCAAGACTGAACCAAGATCATCTGCATACATACAGCTCATTTGCATGATTATGGACCTTTCCCAAGAATAATAATATTCAGATATTCTCCAATGGTTGGTTACGTGCTCTTATACTACTTGAAACAAATTAAAAACCCAGACAGATTTGTGGAAACTCCAATAACTGTCTCCAGGATTAATTCAGTGTATGATTCTTTTTCTTTCTGATTACTCTTTATCAGAAGGTTTAAAAAGAAGACCAAGTGCAAAATGATACAGGCTGCATTATTTTATGAAACAAAATATAAAAAAGAGAGCAGTACTGTAAATTAAAAACATTTCAGTGTAATTTCTCATAGATAGAATATTGACCCCCCTCTTTTTTTGCTATCTAAGCTAAAGAAAATTGATTCATTGGGAAATTGCTATGTGACGAGTGGTACAATTATTTGCAATGGAGTAAGATTTTTTTACTGATGCCTAGTAACCAGAGAACTTGGCTAAGGGCTGTTCTGGCTGATTGTGTTGTGTTTTAACAATGTGCCCAATTCTTAACTACCAAAAATAGATGATTTGCCAGCTGTGCCACTTACCAAAGAAGCCTGCAAGCAAGAATAGGCACATTTTTCCTTTCATTGTCAACCTAGACAATTGTGAAATGTGGACTCAGTCTATTATTGCATCCTCCTCTTCAATACTCAAATATCAAAAATCCATTATTATTGAGCAAAATTGACTGATTACTATGGGAACACATTACACCATTGTTCAGCCCTCACCTGTCAGATATTTTATATTTGAGAATTCTCTTTTGTACAAAAATTTGCTTTAATTTTGCTTTGTTTGGTTTCATTGATAATTTATCCATACCAAAGTCAGCTGCAGATAATCCAGTTTTACTGAATTGTCGGTGTCATCACATAAACAATCCAAACATTCATCGCTCTTAAATGACTACGACTCTTATAAAATACTTTTTTGAATATTTTAGATATAGGATTCTTTATTTTAAAGAACATTATCAGAATGATAGATTTGGAAAAAAAATGTTTTCTCCTTAGATTTACACTAAGTGGGAAGCATATTGTATTTTTTTTTTAGCCATAGAGTGGAAAATCTCATTGTAAGATTTATGTCAAATGATAGTCCATTTCCTGCTCATGTTAGCCTTACCACTACCATCACTAAAGATGCTAGGTTTCTATCTACAATGATTTCCATAAGAAGACATAAATGGCCTAATCTTGGAGTCATGATGTTATGAAGGGTTTCCACCCCCCCACTTTTAATCTGTTATATTCCAGTTTCATTCCACGTCTATGTTATCTTATGTTTTATAGTATTTTACTGCATTTTATTCAAATTTTCCTTTCTCTAGTTTTGGCATTATGACTATTGTATTTGGCCTCTTATTGTGCTGGTCATTGACAATAATTAAAGAAATCAAAGGGATGACAAATTATTTAATTATGAATGCTTATTCATTTCAGTTTATATTGATTATTTCCCATAAATGTTGTTTTCAGCTCTTTTCTATACATCATTCATTCACTAGGAAGATATTAACTTTCACTTCCAAAGAGATTATTATTATTTCAATTTTTAAAAAGAAAAGGAATTTATAAACAAATGAACTAAATGTAATGTTATTTTTATTAAAATTAATTTTTAGCAAACTGTTTTGATCGGGGGAAGGTAGGTGGAGTGAAACAGTGGGATTTAAAAACAAATGGTATTAAAATTAAATTTACATTTTCAAATGTTTCTCAATAAGTTTGAAATTTCTTTGACTGATTCCTAGTTTAAACCATGTTTTTCTAAAAAGCACTGGTTGTTTTTGATGAAATAATAAATTCCTTTCTCTTTCATCTCTTTAAAACAAAGTTCATTATAATGGTTCAGACCATTATAAGATGATTCATTTTTAAAGAAGATTTCCAAAATATAATGCTGATATATAAAAATACCAGAGTGAGGCTCCTAATCTCAGTGGATTCTGGTTAATTGGGATAACTGGTTAAAGAAATTTAAAATGAAAGAAACTTGAAGAAACATTGTGCAGAAACTAGAAAAAATATTAATTTTAGTAGGACATAGTTCACAGTTTTGAAGCATTTTCTTAACAGTTTTTTTCTTAAGCGAAGCTAGAGTAATGTAAGAAAATTCAAGTATTCTTAAATAATAAGCAAATATAAATATAGATTGCAGGGTATTTTTTACTAAAATTTGCTTAATAAAATTTGACAGCACAAACACTATATGTGCCAAGCTTTTCATTTGGAACACTAGTCCTGCTGAAGAATAAGTATGACATTTAGCCAAATCTTGCATAGAGTGGTCAAAATGTATTGCACCACAGAACCAAAATACAATCTAAATAGTTTTGTTGTAAATATATATTTGCAATAAAACTTTTGAGAGGATATTTTTCCTCTGAAGGGATGTACTTAAATTGACATCATCTGAAAAGTGGAAAAGAAAAAAAATATCTTTAGAGAGATAGAAAATTAAATATGGACAGTGGCATTAAGCCAGAAGCCACTCTATTTAATTTTTTGTAGTCCTTTGTCATGTACAAAAAGGCATGCCAGTAAAATAAAATGATATATTACAGTATTTATATTATTGTCTTAAAAAGTTCAGTCACACTTTTCAGCTCTTGTTGTTGTTGTGCTGTTTACAATGTTGCCTGTACAAGTGCATGTAATTTTATCATACATATTTTATGATTAGTTGGAATAAAACCTAACAAGAAAGAAATGTTTTGCTCCTTGTGGTATCTGGAACAGCAGAATTATTCCACTGATGTCGTGGTAGCTTGATTATGCATTTTAAAAAGCTCAACTTGGCACAGATCTCTATCAAATGACTTACTTTCTGATTAACCTTGTAATTGGTATCTAAGTTGCAAAATTCTAAATGTCAAGTGTTTGCCTCTAAACTAAAAGGCATTGCTAACTTTCTTAGGTTTCTTTTGATTTTGGAATATTTTAAATCTTTTTTTAAAAAACATGTTTTGCCCTTTTATAGATAAAATGGTTTTGGTCCACATTCAAACAGCCTCTTTCATTATGTTGCAGAAATTCAACATATTTCTTTACAGCCTTTTGCAAAGTTTAATTTTTAAAGCTGTATGGTTGAACAATCTTGACTGTAGTGCAATGCTGACATTGACCCAAGAACGATTCCATAAATCTGTGCCCTTAGAAGATGAATTATTATGAGGATCGATTTATTAAAAGGGGTCATAATGGACAGTTTAAAAAAATGAAACATGCCAAAGAAGTACTTAGAAACATAAATGTTAGTTCCTCTCCCTTTAGAATGGTCATCAATTTAGAGTTAAGACTGGTTGAGAGGTAGCTCCTCATCCCTCCCTGAATATGCAGGACCATTAGAATTACCATCATACAACAATATGGGATGAAATGTGGAACTGGTGAAGGCACATGTCAAATATGACACTTTTCCTCTCAGTGCTGCATCCATGTCACACTGCTACTTTGCTCACCAAGAGTAGGATGTTGCATTCACAGATATTTAAACTATTTTCCTAATCATTAAAAAAGTTTTTGGTTTGCTTTCCTTAGGGGAAAATGCAGCTCAAAGAATTGGATAAAACCATGTAGCTGCAGAAAATTGTCAATGAAAAAACAAACCCACTTGTGCCGTGTACGTTTCTCACATCAACAACACTCCAAAAGAGTGCAATATTTTGCCAGTAAATATGGCACACAATGCTGTAAACTCTTCTATCATAAGCCTGCCTGCAATTAAGATTGCTTTATATAACTGCTAAAAATGTGTCTTTGAAAGACAATATGTTGTTTTCTACAGTGCTTATTTCCAATAGAAAAAAAAGTGCATATGGCAGAATGGATACTTAACTCTAACTATCGCAGGATACAGAACTACTTGGTGAGTTTTCTAAATACTGAGATTGTACTACAACCACTTCTTGAACTGGAAGGGTTTTAGAGCAGCGTTTTGGTGCTGATTTGGGAAGTTACTTTTAAAAAGTACAAAAGAAGTTGACTGCATGAAGCTTATTAAAAATACACATAAACTCCTTGATTGGTTTCACTTTTCTCCTCTTGTGGGAGGGTACATGGAAAGATTAACACTTGGGAATTAGGCGAAAAGCATAATCATAGCTAAGAGTAACTCTCCAAATACAGTGTGCCATAGTCAGTGGATTGCCTCAAACATATGGCTTAACACATGGCCTGGACAGCATATTGAGTGTCTTGTGGTTTTATGATTCCTCATGCATGATTCCTGATCACAGCATGCCATCATGCAAATCATTTCTATGCATTGAAACGAGCACAATTTTATTTAATTTATTTTTGGAATCAGCCTGAGCGAGTTTGGCAAACTGAAAATACCTGATTACCCCCAACTCTCACAAACCATGGTGGAGCCCATAGAATAAAAAGTATGCAGATCATAAGTACTAAAGAATGATGATGATTAAATGATATGGGCTAAATACGTGTCATTTCATTTCAGCTCTTTGTTGTTGCTCTACTTGTTTTTTTCCTTCTTTTTTGTTTTTTGCTGCTTAAACTAAATGTCAGGTATGAAAATCTAGTTTTGCATGAATTAATCAACCCTTTAAGTGATATTTTTCCAGATTTTCTTTCAATAAAATGAAAAAAAAATCAATTTTTGCTGCTTTGGAAAAAAATATGAATCCTCAAGCAGCAGTTTTTGTCCCCTTGTTTGTGTGTTTTATTTTGCTTTTTTGTCCTAAGTTGCATTGACTGATGTGGAACATGCAGTATCCACCTGCCCAGACTGTATAAAATCCTTTTTCTCCTTTGCATTGTTTCCTGGTTGTTGTTTTTTAATATATTGGTCTAGATGGGTCCATTAAACAGGTGGTAGATCACTGCTTTGAGATGCAACATGGTCACACAATAAGCAGACTATGTTTGGTATAAGATCTTTAAAGTTTCTCCACAGCTGTTTGCTATTGATATATATTTTATCAGGAAGTTTGTAAACAATCTTTTCTGCTCATGGGTTTTCTACAGTTAATATTATTATTATTATAGATCATCTCAGCATTTGGATTCCCTGACGTCTTTTTGCCTTTTTGCTCTTTCGCGTCTCCCTTCTTCGGCCCGCTGTTTCTCTTTTTCTGGCTTAGTTACGCTGTCGTACGATGGGAGGGAAGCCGTGGATGGAGTGCCTTCTTTTTTCTCCCTATTTGTCCCTCCATTTTCTATTCTGTTGGAGACGTTTTTTCGGTAGATAAATCCCCTCCTTGCTAAACGGACCCTGTAAGCCCTCTGGATCACCACTGCAGAGACTTCCTCCTGTTTGCGCCGTAATGTGGTTGTGATGGGCTCATAAGACACTTTGGAAGGGTTAGAAGCCACAAATCTTTCTTCCATCTGTTGCCTCAAGATGTCTAGTTCACCACTGTCACCCAATACACGCTTGGTAAAGGCAAAGAGGATGTCCAGGCAATGGATTCTGTCCCCACTGACCATTGGCAAATCCATGGCAATGAGTTCAATGGTGTTGGGCTTAGGAACACGAAGAGGGTGCTCCAAAGCATCTGCAAAGTCTGCCAACTTGCAGTATTCAATGAACTGGGTAGCATCAGGGTCAAACTTCTCCCAGATCTCATAGAAGGTTTCAAAGTCATCTTCACTCAGTGGATCAGCACTTTCCTCTGTAGCCACACTGAAGTTCTCTAGAATGATGGCAATGTACATATTTACCACAATCAGAAAGGAGATGATGATATAGCTAACAAAGAAAAAGATCCCTACGGAAGGATTCCCACAGTCACCTTTGAAGCCACTCCCAGGATGTTCCTTTTCCAAATCACAGTCTGGAGGACGGTTGAGGATGGGTAAGAGCAACCCATCCCATCCAGCTGAGGTAGTGACCTGGAATAAGCATATCATGCTGTTGCCAAAAGTCTCAAAGTTGAACATGTCATCAATACCTGCCTCATGCTTGACATAAGCGAAGTTTGACATTCCAAAGATGGAAAAGATGAACATCACTAAAAAGAGAAGGAGGCCAATGTTGAACAAGGCAGGCAAAGACATCATTAAGGCAAAAAGCAAGGTGCGGATCCCTTTAGCTCCTTTGATCAGGCGCAGGATTCGACCAATACGGGCCAGGCGGATGACTCTGAAGAGAGTTGGTGACACAAAATATTTCTCTATGATTTCTGCCAAAAACATACCTTTAAAAATATTGAGGGGAGAAAAGAGAGTTACAATCGTGTCAAGTCATCTCACATTCTTTCTTCAGAAGTATGGAAATAATGGGCAAATTTAAAAGACAATTCATAAGACTAAGAAAATCACAGCTTGCTTTAAAAGTGACCATCTCTTGACCATTAGGTCCTTTTAGTAATAACTACAGGTAGTCCTCAACTTACAACCGGTTGCTTGGTGACCATTCAGCCTGAAAAAATGGGACCCAGATCTTAAGTTCTCACAGTCATAAGTCATAGCTACCTGACTGTGCTTCAGGTGCTCAGCAACATGCCTGCAGTTACAGCTGGCACATGACTACATTTTAGGACAGTTTGCTGAAAACTGGTGCTTCCGGTTTTCTTCAAAATCATGCCCATAGCAAACAATGGATTTCACACTTATAACTACGGTGTTTCAAGTAGAAAGTAGAAAAGTAGAACTCCTTAAAAATGACCCATGGTTAGTTAAACTGTTAAGCCTGCATAAAAGAAAAGAGTAAGAGAGGAGGCCTGCACCACTTTGGCAACCACTGCTGAAATAGCCTCTCTGCGTGACCGCTTACTTTATTAGACACAGAAAGCAGATGCAGAGGGCTGCCAAGGAAAATCTCAGTGTATCAAGCTAGTTCATATAAAAAGTTGTCCTTTGAACTGAGATGAGATGAGTAACGAGATGAGAGTCAATGGAATTTAATATATTCCAGGAATATCTCCATTGCTCCTCAATTAATTTTAATAGAAAACATTCTATATAAGTATCAATTTTAAGAGGCAATCTCAAATTACGTTGTAAAGTAATATAATCCAAAACAGATTAGTGACTATAAATGTAAAGGTTTTCTCGTCCAATCGTGTCTGACTCCAGGAGGCAGTGCTTATCTCAGTTTCTTAGCTGAGGGAGCCAGCATTGCCCTAAGACAAGGGTAGGGAACCTTGGCTCTTTTATGACTTGTGGACTTCAATACCCAGAATTCCTGAAGCAGCCATGCTGACTCAGGAATTCTGGGAGTTGAAGTCCACAAGTCATAAAAGAGCCAAGGTTCCCTACCCCTGCCCTAAGACGTTTCTGTGGTTATGTGGCCAGCATGACTTTGTGCATGTAATGCTGTTACTTTCCCACTGAAGTGGTATTTATTTATCTACTTGTATTTTGCATGGTTTCGACCTGCTAGGTGGGCAGGAGCTGGGGTGAGTAACAAGAGCTCACCCTGTCACGCAGTGCTCGGGTCTTGAACTTTCTGGTTGACAAGCTTTAACCGCCCCCTTAGTGGCTATAAAAGAACTGATTAATGATAGAAAGATCCAAAATTCCAGCTCTTAATAAGTCTCAGTTTCAGTATTACAAGTTCACATTTTCATTTCGATGTTCGCAACTTTACATTAGAATTTTCCATTTCTCCAGGCACTTTGATTACTGTGCTAGATATATGCAGTATCATGAAAATATTTCTATATACTTACCCACAACGGAGAGTATCACAACCACAAAATCAAAAATATTCCATCCAATAGTGAAATAATAGTGACGTAAGGCAAACATTTTCAGCACACACTCGCAAGTGAAAAAGATAACAAAGACAAAATTGATCCAGTAGAGGATCTCCTCCATCTCTTTGCTCTGTGTGTCAGTTTCAACCATCATAGTCACCATGTTGAGACAGATGAGCAGCATTATTAGTATATCAAAGGCTTGCTGAGTGACAAAGTCGAAGACAGTGCCTTGGATTTTGTTCTGTTATACACAGAAAACATGCATATGAATATTGTGAAATAACTAGTGTACCTTTGGTACTATCCAATTAAAGAAGATTTTAATAAGACAGTAATAGAGATTTTTTTCTTCCATTTTGAAGGGGCGCTTAAAGGCAGATTGAAAAAATGTTCAGTTAGCATGGTATTTAATGAAGCTTCACTGCATGTAAGTACATATAAGATTATAGTATGATTAGCTTCATCTGGCATTAATTTTTCTCCTCAGGCATAAATTTTACTAGAACTCTGAAAGATAGTATAGTAGTCCCAGGAGTGGGAGGATGAAATGGAGGCTAAAGATTTGTGGCTTTCTCAAGGCTCTCTAATATGGAAATTTGAATCAGAAATCTCTCAATTGATATTTTTACACATTAGCAATTATAATAGTTTTCCTTTTCATTCCTGAATAATCTCAATATACTTGGGGGTGAGGGGAGGGATGAAAGAGTACACTTGAGTATATAATAATAACAATAACAATACTACTACTACTACTACTACTACTACTACTACTACTACTACTACTACAGTTGGAAGGGACCTTGGGGGTCTTCTAGTCCATCCCCTTGCTCAGGCAGGAAACCCTAAACCATTTCAGACAAATGGTTGTCCGGTCTCTTCTTAAAAATTTCCAGTGTTGGAGCATTTACCGCTTCTAGAGGCAGGTTGTTCCACTGATTAATTGTTCTCACTGTCAGGAAGTTTCTCCTTAATTCTAGGTTGCTTCTCTCCTTGATTAGTTTCCACCCGTTGCTTCTTGTCCTGCCTTCAGGCGCTTTGGAAAATAGCTTGACTTCCTCTTCTTTGTGGCAGCCCCTGAGATATTGGAATACTGCTATCATGTCCCCCCTCGTCCTTCTTTTCGTTAAACTAGACATATCCAATTCCAGCAACTGTTCTTTATATATTTCAGCCTTCAGTTCCCTAATCATCTTAGTTGCTCTTCTCTGTACTCTTTCAAGAGTGTCAACATCTTTTTTACATTGTGGTGACCAAAACTATATACCAAAGTGTTCCAAGTATGGCCTTATCAAGGCATTGTAAAGTGGTATTAATACTTCACGTGATCTTAATTCTATCCCTCTGTTAATGCAGCCTAGCACTGTGTTGGCTTTTTTGGCAGCTGCAGCACACTGCTGGCTTATATTTAAGTGGTTGTCCACTAGGACTCTGAGATCCCTCTCACAGTTGCTACTATTTAGCAAGGTACCACCTATACTATACCTGTGCATTTGGTTTTTCCTTGCCTAAATGTAGAACCTTACTTTTTTCACCATTGAATTTCATTTTGTTAGATAGCGCCCAATGTTCAACTCTGTTAAGATCCTTCTGTATCTTAAGCCTATCTTCTGGAGTGTTGGCTATTCTTGCCAGCTTGGTGTTGTCTGCAAATTTGATGAGTTCCCCATCTATCCCCTCATCCAAATCATTGATGAAGATGTTGAAGAGCACTGGGCCCAGAACAGAGCCCTGGGGCACCCCACTACACACTTCCCTCCATGCAGATGCAGTTCCATATAAGGAATGGCATGCTAGAAAAAAATTGAAAAACTTACTAGAGGCCTGGGAATTGGCTTTTGAGGTTTTTTGGAGCCTA
Organism: Crotalus tigris; assembly: GCF_016545835.1. Classification (NCBI taxonomy): domain Eukaryota; kingdom Metazoa; phylum Chordata; class Lepidosauria; order Squamata; family Viperidae; genus Crotalus; species Crotalus tigris. The sequence goes on along the minus strand of NW_024098422.1, from coordinate 397,233 downwards.
ATTTTTTCATGGCATTGTAGTATTTCTTCTGTTCTTCTGTCATAAAGATATCTTGACCTCCAAAGTAAAGGGGAAGAGGGGAAGAAAAGGAAGTTGGTTACAATCCATTCAACCATGCTTGAGGATTATGGTGCATATTCAATGAGCAGGCTTTTCTTATTACTTTGTGTGGCAAAGAAATTGTGCCATTTCTGGAAGTAATTGTCTCACAGAGTTGGGTTCTATTTAGTTCTTTATGGATTACTGCCTTGTCGTGGCGAAGGGGCTTGCGTAACTCAATGAAGCTATAAGCTATGCCGTGCAGGGCCACCCAAGACGGACAGGTTATAGCAGAGAGTTCTGACAAAATGTGATCCACTGGAGAAGGAAATGGCAAACCACTCCAGTATCTTTGCCATGAAAACCCCATGGACAGTACTAAAAGGAAAAAAGATATGACGCTGGAAGATGAGCCCCTCAGGTCGGAAGGTGTCCAATATGCTACTGGGGAAGAGCAGAGGGCTAGTACTAGTAGCGCCAGAAAGAATGAAGCGACTGGGCCAAAGCCGAAAGGACGCTCAGCTGTGGATATATCTGGTGGTGAAAGGAAAGTCCGATGCTGTAAAGATTTTTTCTCCATAGGAACCTGGAATGTAAGATCCATGAATCAAGGCAAGCTAGACATAGTCAAAAAAGAGATGACAAGACTGAACATCGACATCTTAGGAATCAGCGAACTAAAATGGATAGGAATGGGTGAATTTAACTCAGATGACCATCAGGTATACTACTGTGGGCAAGAATCCCTCAGAAGAAATGGAGTAGCCTTCATAGTCAATAAAAGAATAGGAAAAGCAATACTGGGATACAATCCCCAAAATGACAGAATGATCTCAATTCGAATCCAAGGCAAACCATTCAATATCACAGTAGTCCAAATCTATGCCCCAACCACTGGTGCTGAAGAGGATGAAATTGACCGGTTCTATGAAGCCCTACAGCACCTTATAGAATTAACACCAAAAAATGATTCCTTATCATCATGGGGGATTGGAATGCTAAGGTAGGAAGCCAAAAGATAACTGGAATAACAGGCAAGTTTGGCCTTGGAGTACAAAATGAAGCAGGGAACAGGCTGATAGAATTTTGTCAAGAGAATATGATGGTCATAACAAACACTCTTTTCCAACAACCCAAGAGACGGCTCTACACGTGGACATCACCAGACGGTCAACATAGAAATCAGATTGACTATGTGCTCTGCAGCCAAAGATGGAGAAGCTGTATACAGTCAGTAAAAACAAGACCAGGAGCTGACTGTGGCTCAGATCATGAGCTTCTTGTTGCAAAATTTAGGCTTAAATTAAAAAAAAGTAGGGAAAAGCACTAGGCCACTCAGGTATGAACTAAATCATATTCCTGATGAATATACAGTAGAGGTGACAAATAGATTTAAGGAACTGGATCTGATAGATAGAGTGCCTGAAGAACTATGGATGGAAGTTCGCAACATTGTACAAGAGGTAGCAACTAAAACCATCCCAAAGAAAAAGAAATGCAAGAAAGCAAAATGGTTGTCCGAGGAAGCTTTGCAAATAGCTGAGGAAAGAAGGGAAGCGAAAGGCAAAGGAGAAAGAGAAAGATACACCCAATTGAATACAGAATTCCAGAGAATAGCTAGAAGAGATAAGAATACCTTCTTAAATGAACAGTGCAAAGAAATGGAAGAAAACAACAGAATAGGGAGGACCAGAGATCTCTTCAAGAAAATTGGAGATATGAAGGGAACGTTTCATTCAAAGATGGGCATGATAAAGGACCAAAATGGCAGAGACCTAACAGAGGCAGAAGAGATTAAGAAGAGATGGCAAAACTACACAGAAGAACTGTACAAGAATGAGCTTAACGTCCCAGATAACCACAATGAGATGGTCACTGACCTCAAACCAGACATCCTAGAATGTGAAGTGAAATGGGCCTTAGAAAATCTGAGCAACAACAAAGCTAGTGGAGGTGACAGTATTCCAGCTGAGCTATTCAAAATCTTAAAAGATGATGCAGTAAAAGTGCTACACTCAATTTGCCAGCAAATTTGGAAAACTCAACATGGCCACAGGATTGGAAAAGGTCAGTTTACATTCCAATTCCAAAGAAAGGCAATGCCAAAGAATGTTCAAACTATCGCACCATTGCACTCATTTCACATGCTAGTAAAGTTATTCTTAAAATCCTACAAGCTAGACTCCAGCAGTATGTGGATCGAGAACTACCAGAAGTACAGGCAAGATTTCGAAGAGGCAGAGGAACTAGAGATCAAATTGCCAACATACGCTGGATCATGGAGAAAGCTAGGGAGTTCCAGAAAAACATCTACTTCTGCTTCCTTGACTATGCAAAAGCCTTTGATTGTGTGGATCACAACAAATTGTGGCAAGTTCTTAAAGAGATGGGAGTACCAGACCATCTCATTTGTCTCCTGAGAAACCTATATGCGGGTCAAGAAGCAACAGTGAGAACCGAACACGGAACCACTGATTGGTTCAAAATTGGAAAGGAGTCCGGCAAGGCTGTATACTGTCGCCCTGCCTATTTAACTTATATGCAGAGCACATCATGAGAAAGGCAGGGCTAGATGAATCAAAAGTTGTAATTAAGATTGCCGGGAGAAATATCAACAACCTAAGATATGCAGATGATACCACTCTAATGGCAGAAAGTGAAGAGTAACTAAAGAGCCTCTTGATGCGGGTGAAGAAGGAAGAGTGCAAAAGTTGGCTTGAAACTCAACATTAAGAAAACCAAAATCATGGCATCCGGCCCTCTCAATTCCTGGCAAATAGATGGGGAAGAAATGGGGGTAGTGACAGATTTTATTTTTCTGGGCTCCAAGATCACCTCAGATGGGGACTGCAGCCAAGAAATTAAAAGACGCTTGCTCCTGGGGAGGAAAGCTATGGCAAATCTAGACAGCATACTAAAAAGCAGAGACATCACCCTGCCAACAAAAGTGCGTATAGTCCAGGCCATGGTTTTCCCAGTTGCAATGTATGGCTGTGAAAGTTGGACCATAAGAAAGGCTGAGCGTCAAAGAATTGAGGCCTTTGAACTATGGTGCTGGAGAAGACTCCTGCGAGTCCATTGGACTGCAAGGCATTCAAACAGGTCAGTCCTAGAAGAGATCAATCCCGACTGCTCTTTAGAAGGCCAGATCCTGAAGTTGAAACTCAAATACTTTGGCCACCTAATGAGAAGGAAGGACTCACTGGAGAAGGGCCTAATGCTGGGAAAGATTGAGGGCAATAGAAGAAGGGGACTACAGAGAATGAGATGGCTGGATGGAGTCACTGAAGCAGTAGGTGTGAATTTAAATGGACTCCAGAAGATGGTAGAGGACAGGAAGACCTGGAGGAATATTGTCCATGGGGTCGCGACGGGTCGGACACGACTTCGCAAGTAACAACAACAAGTGTCCACCCGATCTCAGACTACAATGCCCATCAGCCACAGGCCTAATGGCTCTGACGCCTGGGAATGTATTATCCATTGCATCGGCTTAGGGAAGCCTGATGTAGAGCAAAGGTTCAATTTAGTATTAAAAATTGTAATGCTTTGTTTGAAATGGAAAGACACAAGAAACTTGTAAAAGAGGTAATTATTTATCTGAAATACAGCTGTTCTGCATTTACTAGTTAACTTTCTTTGGGTCATAGTTGAAGAGGTCAAAATGGAACCAATTATACAAAAGGATACTAAGCTTTTCCTTTATATTTGCTCCATACAGGTAGTCCTCAACTTACAACTACAATTGAGCCCAAAATTTCCATAGATAAGCAAGGCAGTTGTTAAGTGAGTCATGTCCCATTTTACAACCTTTTTGCCACGGTTCTTAAACAAATCACTGCAGTTAAGTAAATCATGTGGTCAATAAGTGAATCTGACTTTGCCCCATTGACTTTGCTAGCCAGGAGCTCCCTAGAAAGATTGCAGATGACAATCCCAGGAACCTGGGATGCTGCAACCCTCATAAATACATGCCATTTGCCGAATTTTGATCACGTGATGGTGGGGATACTGCAATGGTCATAAGTGTGAGAAGCATCGTAAATCATCTTTTTCAGAGCAAACAGTCGCTAAATGAAAGGTTGTAAGTCGAGAACCACCTGTAATGCCCCTTTCATCATTTAATCTCATCTTATGATAACTACAGTTGTAATAGCTGACTTGCAATAGCTCGGCTTTTAATTATTTACATTTTGGATCAACAGCAGCAAGATTTGAGAGAGTCCAAAGTTTATTAGTTGATAATTAAACAGGCATTCTAGGGGGTATCTTTCTCTCTTCTCTTCCTTCCACTTGTGTGCTAGAAAATATGAAAAGTTGACCTATCTTTTTCTTTTGCTGATTGAAGTTGTCAATAATAACACCAATGAAGAGATTCAAAGTGAAGAAGGATCCAAAGATGATGAAGATGACGAAGTAGATATACATGTAGATGTTGTCCTCATACTTGGGCTGCTCTTCTTGCTATAAGCAGAGAAAAAATAATTATACATTGGGGAGAGGGAAGGAGAGAGCGAGCAAGAGCGTGAAAGAAAGAAACCCCAATCTCTATTTAATCGATTAATCTAACAAATCACAGTGTATTCTGTTTTAAATAATACAACATTGTGCAGAAAAATAATAAAATACTGGTCAAAAGGTGCAGGCAAAGGTAAAAGAAAAAGGAAATCTAACTAAAACTTATTTATATCAATAGCATCTATTATACTACTGCAAACCTTCCTATTGTTGCAAACCACCCTCATTGGTACTATATCCTTTCTTCACTTTATACACTGACTTTTTTATTCTTTAAACATTACTTTTGAGGAACTCCTTATATCCGCCCCCCTACAAATTTTCTCATACCCTTATCTTTGCCCTTTGATATTTTTTCCCTTTGTTTGTTCTGAGTTTTGATCTTTATTCATTCTCTCTCTATAATCCATGTAGCTCTCATGTATTTATTTTGTACTATTCACTTTTGTACTTCATTTAGATTCCTTTGACATTTAATCTTGATTATATCTTGTGTTATGTCATACATATTTTTTGCATAACCATTCTCACTGCATTCAAATTATTTTTAAATTGTTGCTATTTTATCTCAAACTCACATGCATCTAATAAACAGGGTAGTTTAAATATTTTGCTTTTGGTTAAATTTACACATTTAATAAAGAATGAAATGATTAAATGATGTCCTCTTCTGGGAAATCATTGTAATTTATGCATTATGCAAAATCTAATGATTAGAAAAGTTGCCCTTTGATTCAGAGGCTCATAGCAATCCATTAGGTACATAAATCTCTTTTAATTTCACTCTGAAATTAATTCTGGCCATTGCTGAATATTCTGTGGACAAAAGAGATCAGGACCTGTACACAGAAGGTGCAACTAGCATCTGACAATTGGATATTTTTTTTTCCCTTGAGATGATAATTAGCATTCTTTCTTATATAAAATAATAAAGTCACTCTTGCTTCTAAATCCCAGCAAGTAGTAGCAGCTGACTTGCCTTGTTTGGGCTCAGAAGCTGAATCAAACCTGGTTAGCCATGGCTGAGAAAATTATCAGAGAAATCAGAGCTATGGATTTGACCAAGAAGCTGAGAAACATCCTAGACTAGGGCAATAGCAAATCACTTCTGTATTGTTGCCAAGCAAAGTAAATGGTTCTGTCTGTGCAAAAATCAAGGACAATCTACTCTTTGTTTTAAAAGCAGTGCTAGGATCATAGCAATATTACCTTTCTAGAATCTACTGCTGCATACATTATATCCATCCAGCCTTTGAAGGTAGCCTATGGAAAAAAAACACACTTCTTTTAAAGAGGAGGAAAAAAACAAAGCAAGATAACCATAGCACAGAGCAACATGAATAACCAACATTTATTTTTTTGCTTACTTACAAACAAGATCTGAAATACTGTATTCGCTTTTAATTAGGCCTAGGAATTTTCATTTGTTAACATTTTTATCTCATTCTAAATACCCAAGAGGTATATATCTACCTTTCCACTTTGTGATTTAATATCAGATGCCTGAGTTTCATCCCCCCAAACTTTTTTCCTTCTTGCCACATCTTTTAAATTATAAACTCAGAACATGAAATATTATAGTTTCCAACTTTTGTAAGCTGCTTGAAAGGGTTTTAAAGCAAAGTCCAATTACTTTGCATACATAATAGAATGCATAATATTATATATACACCATTAGCATACTAACTTCTGCAAATATTGGTCCTTATGTAGTCAAAATGATACAATCCCTCCGTAAGAAGGAGATGTCAGCTGCCCTGAGCAAACCTGAGGTTTTGCAGAAGTAAAGAAACCAATAAACAATCTTTTCCTCAGCCACTCTGAAAATATTTATTTCTATTTAGGGAATAGTTTAAAACATTTACATTGTGCGTACTGATTTTGTTAAAGGGATGGCTGTGCTGATTACATGTTATTAACTGCTTTTATTACCGTATTTTACAGTGTATAAGATGATTTTCTAAACCATGCAAATCTTCTCCGAAGTCGGGGGTCGTCTTATACGCCGGAAAATATCGTATTTTCCAGCGTATAAGACAACTTTCTAACCATGCAAATCTTCTCCGAAGTCGGGGGTTGTCTTATACGCTGAGTCGTCTTATACGGCAGAAAATACGGTATTTTCCAGTGCATAAGACGACTTTCTAATCATGCAAAACTTCTCCGAAGTCGGGGGTCATCTTATACGCCGAGTCATCTTATACGCCGGAAAATACGGTATATTATTTTCAAGAAAAATAACTTTGGTGGAATTTCTTACCCATCCTAAACATACAAGGGGTATACTGTAAGTGCATTTATTTTGGTAAATGGTACATCCATTTGTTCTCTGGCTTGTATATGGAATGTGCACTAGGATAGTCTGCAAATCCTTAACAAAACATTTGCATGTTGTTATTATGATTTGGGGCAAATTGTGAAATAATTTAATCCTAATATTCCTGTTTAGTTAAAAATATTTCACAAAATAATACATTATAACATCCAATGTAATAAAATGTAATTTTAGAGTCATTTGTTGAGCTGGGCGGCTACAGAAATCAAATAAATAAAATAACATTAAAATAATATCACTTTTTAAATTAAAATAATGAAAAGAATCTTCATCTAGTTTTTTTAAACTTCCAGATTAATGGATTTTTTTTTAGGATACAATCAGCCTTTTTTTTTATATAGCACCACAATTTCTGAAATCCTCAAATACATTTGCAGGAAAACTTGAAACTATAAAATGATAGACATACCATACCTTTTTGAATCTCAAAAAAAAAAAAAAAATCCTCAATGAAGTTGCTCTATAATTCATTTCCAAGTGATTTATTCTACTACCCCACCTCTGCTTCTCATGAATATACAAAGTCTAATTGCTTTTGGAAGAACAGATGGACTTATGAAATAAGATCGTTTGGATCACAGCCTATCTTCAAGATGACCACTATTAAACGTCAGTTGGTAAAATCCAAAAACAAAAGTGAAAAGAGACTATATTGCTTAGAATATATTCAAACTAGAAACACCCCCCCCCCACACACACATTTTCCAGCAGCAACATGGAATTAAGAATTCTTTAGAATTCTTCAGGAAGCTATATACCACTCCTCTTCTAGCTTCTAGCTTCTAGCTTCTGTTCTGTTCTGTTCTATTCTATTTCCATCTTCAGTGCTTAAAAAAAATACACTGCTCTTAAATCCTCACTAATAAAGGGGATGCAAGTGAAGATAATTAAGATTCTTTCCCATGTTCATTATTTCAAAAATGGAAATAACTTCTTGATTGGCCCCTGATAATTGCTGCAAAGCACAATTTAAAAAAAAAAGCCAAAAATGTTTGGCTGATCCATCTGAATACGGGAAAAGATACATGGGATTACACAAAAGGAAAACATTTTTAAGATCTCAACATTTTGGCAGTTACACACTAGCCGTCAAGGAACAAAAAATAAAATAAAATAAAACTTACGATTTGTAAAAGGGCCAGGTACCCTGCACCGACATTGTCAAAATTAATCTTTACATTCTTCCACCGGATATCGGTTTCATTGGGATTCATCAGCTTCTCACACTCTGTCTTGTTGTTGACTTCTTCTGTGTTAAATTGATACTCAGACGTCTCATTAAAGCAGTAATGATACTTCCCAGCAAAGAGATTAACCCCCATAATGCTGAAAATCAACCAGAAGATAAGGCAGACCAACAGCACGTTCATAATGGAGGGTATGGCACCCACTAAGGCATTCACAACCACCTGTGTTGGGAGGAGAGGGACGGGAGAGAGAGCTTCAGTACAGAAAATAGGATGGCTTGAATTTTTTTTTTACAAGCAAAACGTCCATCTGTCTAGTTTTAGCAAGGGGAACAGAAGCAAGTCTAGTCCCACAATACTCATCTTAATTCAAAAATAATCATGTGTCTTCAAGCGTTTTGTTTTTCAAAAACCTTTTATTAAATAACTCATCCAAACAAATATTAGGAATTTGTTTTATTTCTTTTGCTATTCAATAGGTGGTTGATTTAAAAAATAAAAAGAAAAATTAAGATTGTGGATAGGAGGGGGTACCTTGCCTTGATAATGTTATGAGTCCAGGGGAGTCTAATATCTAAGTCTTAATCATATTTTTGGAATTCAGACACATGTAAATTAACTTAGCCAACAATCTTTCCCCGTTTTAAAACCAGATTCATAAACCTGTTGGCCCTGTTACTCCTACTCCCATGAAGCCACATATTTCAAATGGGAGTAGGAAAGGGTGCCAAACTTGTTCTAAGACTTAGTGGTAGCTTAGTATAAAATTAATCAGGACTATATATTCTTTAGTAAGCAAGACCAGAAATGTCCTAAGAGCTGAGCATGCATACTTGCAAGCTCAAAAACAAAAGCCATATTCCCTGCTCTGCTTCACAACAAATGAAACTCATGTTTTATAGTTTCCTTCCTTCCTTCCTTCCTTCCTTCCTTCCTTCCTTCCTTCCTTCCTTCCTTCCTTCCTTCCTTCCTTCCTTCCTCCCTCCCTCCCTCCCTCCCTCCCTCCCTTCCTCTTAGAGCCTTTCCCATTGACTTGACATCAGGAAAGTATTTCTAGTGCAAGGTCAAAATGTATGTCTAGAATAGAATAGAATAGAATAGAATAGAATAGAATAGAATAGAATAGAACAGAGCTGGAAGGACCTTGGAGGTCTTCTAGTTCAGTCCCCTGCTCAAGCAGGAGATCCTATATCAGTGATGGCGAATCTTTTAGAGACTGAATGCCCAAACTGCAACCCCAAACCCACTTATGCATCGTCGAATGCCGGGTGGGTGTGGCCCATTGGGTGGGTGTGGCTGCGGTGGTAACAGCAGACTGGGTGGGACTAAAAAGTTCAATCAATCAATTCCAACTTTGCAAAATCTTTTTTTTCCCGTGAGAAGTTGAAATTGACTGATTGAAACTTATTTTTTTTTTTGCACCTGGCGGCGGAAGCCTAAAGCGAAAAGGTTTTATAAAACCCAGCTAAAGGCCTAGGACTGGGGCAACAGCGTGCGTGCCCACAGAGAGGACTCTGAGTGCCACCTCTGGCACCCATGCCATAAGTTCGCCACCACTGTCCTACATCATCTCAGACATGTGACTATCCAGTCTCTGCTTAAAAACCTCCAGTGATGGAGTACCCACAATTTCTGAATGCAAGCTGTTCCATTGGTTAATTGTCCTCACTGTTGGGAAGTGTCTCCTTAATTCCAGGTTGCTTCTCTCTTTTATCAGTTTCCAACCATTGTTTCTTGTCCTGCCCTCTAGTGCTTTGGAGAATAATTTGACCCCCTCTTCTGTGTGGCAGCCCCTCAAATACTGGAATACTGCAATCATGTCGCCCCTATTTCTTCTTGTCTTTAGACTAGCCAGTAGGAATTAGCTCTCAGAACTCTGTAATCTCCCTGACTTCTGTTAGCTCTACCCCCTGTGGTGGAGGCAAATATCACATGAAGTTCCTCCAGTCAAAAACCCTCATCTACTTTCTGCTGATTACTGTATTTTTTTAAGTGTCAACAGATGGCACTATTATTTTACATTAAGTTTCACAATGATGACATAGCATAATTTGTGTTTAGATGCATAATCTGCAAAAGTTAGGCACTATATGAAGCAGAAAAATCATTGCAATCAACAGCCCATTGACTTCCGAATAGAGGCCTATCAAAAATAACAGAAACTATTAAACTCAACATTATCAGCCTATATTTCAGATACCCACTGAAAACTCAAAGATCTCATTCTTTATTTTTGACATGAAATAATGAGGGAAATAAAAACCAAGTAAATTTATTGGTCATATTATTGTAACTTGACACAATGTTTCATTTTTATTTGCTCTTTATTTGTCTTGCATAACAGGACCAAATGTATCTTTTACTTTTCTATTCTTTCACTTATAAAGTAATCATTATGCACATAGATTAAACAAATTATCAAAACCATTGCATTGCATGAGAAAGGGAACATGGCTTTTGTGTGACAACTATATATTAGAAATAGTAAAGGTCATGCATATTTCATAACAATATTTTAATTCCCTTCCCCCAAATATAAAGAGCGGAAGATATTTTTTAAATATTAAGTTGTTAGGCCACAGAGGAAAAACAAAGAACAATATTTAATGGTCTTTAGAAAAAATACTTTGGTTTTTGTTTCATTCTCATGAAGTCAGTTTATACTGATGGCAAAAAGATAAGGCTTGAATTATATATGGATTTAAATAACTTCTAACTGGGTTTAAAATTCCTACTAGAAAGAGCCATTCTCTATTAGAAAGATGCTGGGAAACAACTTTTCAAATCAAGTTAGCTAAAATGCCTGATAATTTATGTTACATTGCTTTCATTAGAAACTCTAGTTTCTTTTGAAAGTAACTATAATAAAAGCAGCTGTCGAGATTTTTTTTTTTTTTTGTAAAAGTAACATTTGTACAGGTCAGAACAAATGTCAATCCACATTCATATCTGAAGTACATTCCATTGAATTTGGGTCAAGGTCTAACACTATACTGCAGTCCTAAACATATTTATTATTAACCAGAGTAAGCGCACTAAAACTAGTGGTGCTGATTTCAGTATAAACATGAATAAAACTGTCCTGTTAATTTAGTTCTACTTGGTGTCTAGAACTAATGAACTCAAATCTGAAATGATAACTGAACACGATCATTTTGAAATCCCATTGAAAAGAATGGTTGTTCTATAACCATCATTTTCTTAGAATTGGCCACAATTTATTATACAATTATATACCCAGGGCTCAAAATGTTGCATATTGTTTCTCCATGTGAATAATTCCCCCATCCCTGCACATTTGTCCTTAGTATGTGGAGAAAGTTAAATAAGGATTATCTTTTTACCATTATACAGCACAGGAAGATATTAATATAAGAGATAACATCCAATCTCCGTGTAAAACCAAACTGATGGAACAGGAAACGGAAAAGAGGGAGAAAAGCTATCAGTCAAGGCTGCCAGTCACGAGTGGACTGGACTGAGAACAACGAGGTGCAAATGAGAGGAATTAAACCAGAAATCTTTTCTCGAGGGGAGCACTAGATTCCCTCCAATATCCAGCCCTTTTCTGCAATCCTGAATATTTCCCCAAACAAGGCAGGAACAACTTGAAAACCAACCATTGTATTTTGATCTCATTTTTGATCCATCTTGGGTCATAACTTTGGGGGAGGGGGAGAAGAAAAACTTGGGGTGGTTCAAATTCTGATTCTTTGCACCTGGTGATTCTCCCTATCCCAGATTTACAGCCAGAAATGCCCCCTTGAATACTACAGGTATTAAAAGCCAGGCCAAAAAAGAACAGCCAAGTGCCAACAGAGAATCTACAAATGACATGTAGTTTGGGCCAATAATGAGGCAGCTTAATATATCTCCCTTTTTTCTATTAGTATGTTGTTGTTGTTGTTGTTATGGCAATCACCAAATAAAAAAAGGGAGAACTGTGCAGCAGGGTGATGGAGAATCATAAACAGAGGGAAGTGATCACGTCAGCAGCTGCATCATGATTCTGTTTGTTACGTCTTTCTACCAATTTGATCGGTTCTAGCATGCTTTAAAAAAAAAAAACCATAATCCACAGGCATGCAGAAGGATCAGCTCACTAATGGCATCTTACCCTCATCCCCTCAAATCGGGACAACGCTCTTAAAGGCCTCAAGGCTCTGAGTGTCCTAAGGGATTTAATGGCACCTAGTTCCGAGTAGCCCAGGGCATTAGCTATAAGGCTGACTAAAGAGACCTACACAGAAAACAGGAAAAGAAAGGAAAAAGAAAAAGAAAAAAGAAGAGGTTCCAGACTGTTAGCATAAATCCCCTAGCACTGGCAGTATATTCATTCCCCAAATTGGACTGCAGGCCCAAGCCACCCCCATTTACAGTGACACCGAAGAAGGCATGGCCATCAGCTGCTGCCTACAGCACTTCACTGAAAGGACCTGGAAGGAAATAATGCAGTTGAGAGAGGCATAAATATAAAACACAAGGGGACAAATAAGTGAGAGAGAGAAAGAGAGGCACAGACACACACAGACGGAAACAGGGTCTGTTGGAGATTAGGAGCCCAAACGGATGACAAGAACCTTACCCTCGCCCTCTTAACAGTCTGCAGGATCCCAGCAGCTCCCATTAAATTAAGCCAGACAAATTTTTAAAGGACCTATGAAAAAGAATACAGATAAATACACACACTGCACAAAGCTCCTTAATTCTCTCATTTGGGTGGGGATGGGGAAATGGGGATGACCCACCGACATAGCATCACAAAATTAAGAGAAAAACAAATATCTAGCTTTCCATGTTTCTCTTCTGAAAAAGCAGTTCATCTCTTAAGAGTTTACAACCTTTGTGTCAGAGCAAAGCCTTTCTGAAGGTTTCGTATCACCAGCTTTCTGTTTCCTGGTGTAGGGAATGGGTGGCATGGAATAGCTGTTGCAATCCAAAGAATCTGGAAGCCATTTAGTGGAGAAGGTTATTGTTTTCTCTTATTCTAAGTAATAACAGGACTGTATTGTACTACTGGTGAGGACTAAGATCCTTTCCTCACATTAGGATGTTAATAAGATATAGTGGATGCATCACATATGAATTCTTTATCTCAGGCTTCCAAATTCTGGTACCATCTATATGTGCTCAGCTACAAGCCTATTACCCCTGCCAGAATAATAGATAATTGGGCCCAGATGGAGGATGTTGAACTCTTTATTAAATAAAGGTGCTCTTTCAATAGGCAACTGGAGTGTTTTTCAAAAAGCAACTGGACTCGGAAAAAACAGCACCTTTGAGACAACTATAACCTGGATGACTGAGAATCTCCACAGATATTCTTTATTGCAAAGTGTGCATCATGTTGGAATGCAATATGTTAGCTTCCTGTCAGTGTTCATACATGATAGGACTAATGAGAATTGGGGTTCTACAACATTTGAAGTTGGAGTTCAGGATATGAAGCCCATTCCTGTTCTAATGTCAGAATGCATTCTGGGAGCCAGTTCACAAATTACCATTAGCAGTATCGCTGCTGCTTCCAGGATTGGCTCCCATTTTGCACTGGTAGCTCTGGAATAAAGACAAATGATGTAACCAGGCTCAACATATGTCTGCTTCTGATTTTAGACTATACAGGTAGTCCTTGACTTACAACAGTTCATTTAGTGATCATTCAAAGTTACAACAGTACTGAAAAAAATGACTTATTGCCATTTTTCACACTTATGAACGTTGCAGCATCCGCATGGTTACGTGATCACAATCCAGATGCTTGGCAACTGACTCATATTTATGATGGTTGCAGTGTCCCAGGATCATGTGATCCCCTTTTGCAACCTTCTGACAAGCAAAGTCAATGGAGAAGCCATGTTTACTTAACAACCCTGTCACTAAATTTACATCTGAAGTGATTCATTTAACAAATGTGGCAAGAAAGGTTGTAAAATGGAGCAAAATTCACTTAACAAATGTCTCGCTTTGCAACATAAATTTTGGGCTTAATTGTGGCCATAGGTCAAGGACTACCCTGTATATTCTATCCACTGACCTGCACTGGAGCAACAGAATTACAGGTCCATAATCTTCAGTGTAGAGCCATTCAGTCTGCACTGGATTTGGGAAAATAATAAAAATAACATCTGCCTATCCAAAGTCCTTGGGAGAGACTCAGTATGTGGTTCAAAATGCCAAATCCAGTCTAAACATCTGGCTAACTGTAATAATAACAATGTGGTGTCCTGATAGCATTTAAGATTTACAGTAATATAAAGAGGAAGTATGGAGAAACTAGAACTCTCTATCTCTCTTTCATTCTCTCTTTTGATATATGTTATGGGATGTACTGTAGATATGTACATATGAAGGTACTATATTTATGTCTCCTTAAAACATCTTGTTTATCATTCTGAAACTTAACCTTCTATAAGTAAGAGTGTTATTAGAGAGTGTTTTAAAATATTAATTTTAGTTAACACTTATGTTAATTAAATGAAATATAATAGTACTGTCTGGAATGCTCCAAAAAAGAGGGCAATACTTTTAAGCAACTGCCAAAGAACTAAAGTTAAGGACACTGTTTTTTTCAGGGATGACAGCCAGATTGGAGAATAATATGCTGAAGTTTTGAAATATAGTAATATATATTTGATCTGGCTGGGAGAAGCAACTGATTGTCTCAAAGGTGCTCTTCAAAAGACAACCAAACTTTCTTGGTTGGTCAACCAAAAAAATCCAGTTGCCTTTTGAAAAGCACTTTTGGGACAATGATGATCTGGATTACTGAGAATCTCCATAGACAACTGATCTCTCATTTGGGGAGATCAGCTCCAGAGACAGTTTGTCCATTGTAGGGTTGGCCTTCTGGAATGGCTTCCACAAGGTGTGTTTGGCCCCAATCTTGGTCCCCTTCCAGAAGCATTTCAGTTCCAGAGTGCATTGGGGGACTGACACCAAATGTTCTTCAGAGTTTAGGTTTGTCTGTTTTGACTTCTGGTTTTATGTTATGACATTTTCAATGTTATTGCTATTTTTCTTTTATTCTATGAGCCTCAGAGAGTCTGTGTAGGATAGTGGCAGAGCATAAATGTGAAAAAATAAATAATTATGAGGTGGGCAGCATGGATCTGTCTTCAGATCATTTCATTGTTGTTCACCTTAATCTTCTCCAAGTGGATTTCCAATTGCCGTGTCCAATATGAAACTATTTTTGAATAAGCAAAACTCCTATGACAATTATTTTGTCATTATTGCCATTGCATGTTTTCAAAATACCAAATGTTTCCCTGGCCCAATAGGTTATCTATTCTGTGTTGGTTAAAAACATGATAGATGGACTCTATAAGTTGATCAAGGAGCACTAGAATACCTGGACTAAAGGGAAGGTGGATAAAAGAAAGTTTGAGGATCTAGTAATTGAAAAGTGGAAATAAGTCAATAAATAAAAAACGAGATTGTAAACTTACAAAGACATAAGCTTACAATCAATGAAACCAGAAATGTATTTGAAAATGTATCAGTGTTGGGATAAAAATTGTAAAATATCTAATTTTAAAAATGTAATTCTATTTTTGGGAGCTTCCGGTGGTCAGCGACGATGATGGCGGCTACTTTGTAGCCGTCCTCCTGGGACGGCGTTAGATCTGCGGAGCACAGCGCGCATCAGCTGGCCCGCGGCTCAAAATCCCCTTCCCGGGCGAAGGGAAGGGGTAGAGACCACACGAATAGAGGTAGAGCCTCTTAACCCCCCCTGGATCTTTTTTTTGGGGGGGGTTAGAAAGAGTGTTCCCTCAGAGTTCGTGCTTTCTCTGCCTCCCAGCTGTCTTTGTTTCTTTGGAAACAAAGTGAAACGCCGCTACCATCTCCGCACTTAAAGTTTCTGGGTGAGTGATTTTTAAAGCGGACAGAATTGTTTAAAGGATTTTATTTAGAGTTAGAGTTTTATTTCTTTTTATTTTTCTGTGGTGGAGAGTGAGAGTGAAAGTAAGATGGCGTTTTGAAAGTGCTTTTTTTTTTCCTTTCCGGAAAGAAAGAACGGATTTAAATGAAACGCATGGATAGCACAGTTCCTTTTTCTTTCAAGTTTTTTTTTCTTTTTTAAAGTGTTTTGGAGGTTCTGAAGTTTCTTTTTTTTGCACTCTCCCTGTTCTTTTTTTTAACTTTAAGGATTTTAGTATTTTTCTTTTTTTAAGAAGAAAGAGAGAATAAGATTTTTAAAAAATGGCTTCAAAGAGACAACCAGCTTCTATAGTTTCTAAGGTGATTTCTTCTCCTGCAATTGCAACTGTACAACAACAACTTAAAGTTACACCACCAGTGCTGCAACCTAAGGTTACACCTCCATCTTCTCCTCCTTTGCCAGGCTTGTCTGCACAAGACATTAAAGATATAATGGAAGATGCTGTATCTCAAATCAGGGAGGAAATGAAGCAACTTCTTGAACAGAGCAAGTCTGAAAGTAAAGAGGAAATGAAGGACCTTTTTAAACAGAATAAAGATCTTCTTGAACAGAATAAATCTGAAACTAAAGAGGAAATGAAGGAGCTTTTAGTGGAGAATAATATTATTTTGAGGCAAGACATAGTTACAGCTTTATCAGGATTGGCTTCTGTGGTTGTGAAGTTGGATTCCAGACTGGAAGAAGTTGCAGAGAAAGTAGATTTCCTTGAGGACAAATTTCAAGATATGGAAAAAAAGATGGAAACTTCACAAGAGGATATTCTTATGTCTCAGTATAGGCAAATGGAATATGCTTTGAGAATTAGGGGTCTTAAAGAAGACATGAATCAAGACCTGATGGAGATGGTGATTAATGACCTAGCTGTTGTTCTGAATAGGGATAAAGATGGATTACGTAGAGAAGTGGAAAAAATCTACAGAGTTAACTCCTGGATTGCGAAACAAAAGAATTTGCCAAGAGATGTGGTGATTTACTTCGCAAAAAGATCTCTGCGTAACGAGATCATACAAGCTTTTTACAATAAGAGGTTCCAGATTGCTGCCCAAGATGTTATCATTTTAAAGGAAATCCCATCTAAAATTCTAAGAAATAGAAAAGACTTTGCTTTTTTAGCTAATGAGCTTAAAACAAGATTGATGCCATTCAGATGGGAGATTCCGATGGGTATTGCTTTGAGCCATGCGGGGACACGTTACAGACTTAATACGGTTGCCAAAGCCAAAGAGTTTTACAACACGGTCCTGGGAGCAGGCTCATCTCCATCTATGATTCAGAAAGCTCTGGGCGGCAAAGAGGCGGAACAGCAGTCAGAAGGATTAGGTTTGATGGCTGCTGGAAAATCACAAGTGGAATGGCTGCGCCAAACAGAGGTCAAAGAGCAGAGAATGACCCGTGCAGCACACAGACGTAAGGAAAAGGAACAACAGAAGAAAGAAGTTAAAGAATCTTCTCATGAAAGTGTTTCAATGCCGGTGGGAGGAGCAAGACCCAAGAGTTCTGCAACACATTCCTCAGTGGCAGATCTTCAGGCAGTTTTCTCCAGGCTCCTGGTCAAGGGAGATGGCAAAGTTCCTGACCTGGAATGTTAACAGCCTTAATTCCCCGCAGAAAAGAAAGAAAATTTTTTACTATCTAAAGCAACATAATAATGATATTATCTGCTTGCAGGAAACTCATATCTTACTTAAAGATCAAAAATATTTAGCTAATGCTCGCTTGGGATCTCATTTTGTATCTCCTGCTCCTGGGAAAAAAGGGGGTGTGGTTATTTATGTTAAGCAAAGTCTACCAGCTTGTCTGGTAGAATCAGATCCTCAAGGAAGATATGTTATGATTGAACTTGGTCTATATGGTAAGAAAATACTTATAGTGGGACTGTATGCACCAAACCAGCAACAAGAACAATTTTATAGATTGCTACATCAGAAAATAACCTCGCTGGACTATAGGTCTGTGATATTAATGGGTGATTGGAATGGTGTTTTTGATACACAAAAGGACAAAAAAGGTTCTTCTATTTTCTTTAAACAGGCTAAATTACCTAAAGCCTTCTTTGATCTGAAAGAGGACTGGGAGCTGAGGGATTATTGGCGTGAACGTAATCAAGAGGAGAGAGATTTTACTTTCTTCTCAGATAGACATCAATCTTTCTCAAGAATTGACTTTTTCTTGATTACAACTGACTTATATAATAGGGTAAAGAATGTAAAAATTTTTCCTAGGTCACTGACGGATCACAGTCCAGTTTGGATGGAATTGGCTGTTGAAAAAGAAGAGAGGAGATCCTGGAGGGTGAATGAGAACTTATTTAAACAAGAAAAGAATGTTCAAAAATTAAAGGAGTGCTTAAAGGACTATTTTGCTTTAAATATGTATAAGGGAACATCAATGTCAATGGTATGGGATGCAGGTAAAGCCTTCATGCGTGGGATTTTGATAAAAATCAATAATGTTTATAGACAAAAGCAGACTCAGAAACGTAAGGAATTGGAAGATGAGATTAAACTAAAAGAGAAGTCTTTGATTTTAAATCCTTCAGATGAAAAGGTTAAAGAAGCTATAAAGGTGCTAAAAACACAATTTAATATGTTGATGGCTGATCAAGCTGCAACTAATTTAATGTTTATGAAACAAAATACATTTTGTAATGCTAATAAACCAGGGAGATGGTTGGCCTATCAACTAAGAAAGAAACAGAGACAGAGAGTTATAGATAAAATAAATTATAATGGTAAATTAGTCTACCAGAAGGAGCTGATCAAGAAATCTTTTTTAGATTACTATCAGAAATTATATAAGAGTACTAATGTACAAACTTTAGATATAAATAATTATTTAAGTGAGGCTAACTTTCCTAAATTAACAGAAGATCAGAAACAAGAAATTAATGGTTTAATTACCAATGAGGAAATTGTGACAGCTATTAAGCAATTAAAATTAGGTAAAGCGCCAGGTACGGATGGTTTGACATCTATTTATTATAAAACCTTAGCAGAAGAGATGACTCAATCTTTATGTGAGCTTTTTAATAATATATTACAGGGTTCAGAGATTCCTCCATCATGGCGCAGTGCTTTCATATCCTTGATTCCAAAAGAGGACCAAGATTTTACCTTACCAAAGAATTATAGGCCTATATCTCTCTTAAATGTAGATTATAAGATTTTTGCAAAAATTTTAGTTAATAGGTTTATGAGGGTTTTGCATCAGCTTATACATAAGGACCAATCGGGTTTCATAACCGGAAGGTATATGAAAAATAATGTTAGACAAATTACTAACTTATTAGAATACTTAGATAAGAACAACCAAATTTCTGCAGGGCTGATATTTTTAGATGCTGAAAAAGCTTTTGACCAAGTGAATTGGCAGTTTATGTTAAGATTAATTGAGGAGATGAATTTTGGTGAAAAAATACCACAAGCTCTAGGTGCTATATATCAAAAACAAACGGCACAACTTATTGTTAACGGGGGTTTGTCAGAGGTTTTTACAATAGAAAAAGGTACAAGACAGGGATGTCCATTGTCACCGTTACTGTTTGTTTTAACCTTGGAAATTTTGTTGATTAAAATTCGAGAGTCGCAGGAAATAAAAGGAATAGAAGTTAACAAAAAAGAATACAAGTTAAGAGCTTTTGCAGATGATTTGGTGGTTACTCTGTCTCAACCTATCTATTCTGTAGTAAAGTTACTACAACTGATTCATCAATACGGATGTATTTCGGGTTTTAAAATCAATAATAATAAGACCAAAATATTACCTAAAACATGACTAATCGGGATAAGCAGATTTTGGTTAATCTAACTGATTTTGAAGTTGTTGATAAGGTAAAATATCTGGGGGTTATTTTATCTGTTTCTAATGCAAAATTGTATAAGAATAATTATGAAAGGTTGTGGATCAGGGTACAGAAAGACTTGAAGAATTGGGATAAGTTACAGTTATCTCTTATGGGTAGAATTGCAGTGATTAAAATGAATGTCCTACCAAAATTTCTCTTTTTGTTTCAAATGCTACCTATTTTAAAGAATGAGGTTAGCTTAAATGAATGGCAGAAAGGCATTAACAAATTTATTTGGGCAGGGAAAAAACCAAGGGTGAAGTTTAAAATTATGCAAGACTTCCGGGAGAGAGGGGGACTCAAGGTACCAAATTTGAAATTATATTATGATGCTGTGGTTTTAACATTGATTAGTGATTGGGTGAATTTAACAAATGTAGAAATACTCCATCTGGAGGGTTGGGATTTACTTTTTGGATGGCATGCCTACTTAATTTTTAACAAAAAAGTGGATCGAGTTTTTAAATCACATATTATAAGGATTTCTTTACTTCGGGTTTGGAGGAAATATTACAAGAGTGATTTTAAAATACCTCTATGGGCCATACCTTGGCATGCGATAGAGGGGATAAGGAGAGGAGTTAAAATGGATAGGGTTTCTTATACACAATTACTTAGATGGGATGGTCAAAATTGGCAGTTAAAATCGATGGAAGATTTAGCACATGAAAATATTACCTATTCATGGTTTCAATATAGACAATTAGTGGATAGATGGAAGATGGATTGTAACATGGGCTGGCTTAGAGAAGATGAAAATCTCTTTAAACAAGTAAAGGATCAAAGACAAACTCACATTAAGAGGGTTTACGGGGCTCTAGTGGAATTGGATTCAGAATCTGAATTAATTAAAGATTGTATGATTAAATGGGCACAAAATTTTGGTGAGCCAATCCCACTGGACACCTGGGAAATTATTTGGGTGAGGAATGTTAAATTTACACAAGCCCAGAACTTAAGGGAGAACTTTTACAAAATGTTTTATAGATGGCACCTTGATCCACAAAAAATGTCTCTTATGTACCCTGATTTACAGCCTAAATGTTGGAGATGTGGTTGTTTGGATGCCACTTATTATCACATTTGGTGGTCGTGCAAAAACATAAAAGCTTTTTGGATTAAGATATGGTGGAATATTCAAAGAATTTTTAGAAAGAGGGTAAAATTTACTCCGCAATTATTTTTGTTAGGTATTGTTATTGATTGTGATGCTAAGGAGGTTATATTGATGCTAAATTTGATTACAGCCGCAAGGCTGTTAGTAGGGCAATATTGGAAGAAGGAATCTTTGCCTACCATGCAAGAGTGGTTTTTTAAAGTTTCATACCTGGCGGAAATGGCAAAGATTTCGGCTTTTTTAAAGGAGCAATCGCAAGAGAAATTTTTTGTTGTATGGGAAAAATGGATAAATTTTATACAACATAAATTGGATATAAAAAATATCATTTAGCTTTTTTATAATTTGTATATAACTTTTGATATTTTGTGGATTGTACTTTTTCCTTTTTTTCCTTTTTCTTCTTTTTTTCTCTATTTCTTTTCTTTTTTCTCCTTTCTTTTTTCTTTTTTCCTTTTTAAGTATTTTTTTTAATGTTTACGTCATATATATTTTATTATTAACTATTTTATAAGTTGTTAAAATTTGTTTAGGTTTTTAAAATTTTAATTAAGCCTATATTCAGTTCTAGGAAGCTCGGGGGGGGGATGGGGGGTTGGTTTGGGAGGGGTTGGGTGAGGGTTGTTTTGGTTTTTTTTTGTTGTTGTTCTTTTTTGTTATTTGTAAAAACTTTTAAAAACTTTCAATAAAAAAAAATGTAATTCTATTTTTAAAATGCCAGACAATTCACAATTGTACTTCAACAACATTTTGTCCATCCATGCAAAAGCACTGAAAGATAAAATATCTTAATAGACAATTGTAAGTATGGAAATATTCCTTTAATATGATACAATTACCCCCAAAATATGAGCCAGTAAACACAAGCTTACTTCTTAGCAGACATGAATATGATTGTATTTTAAATTTCATTGATTTCAATGAAAGAATAATAGATGTGCCTAATCACTTCCACTGGAATCTGTCAGATGGAACTGACTTTCAGACTTTGAAAACTTGTCTTTTAGCCAATCTTGCATCAATGCTAGGGATTTGGAACAGAACTGCTCTCTTAAGCAAGGAAAAATTGATGGAAAAATATTATTTTCTAGGATAGTCTCTTCTATAGGGTCCTATAAGTGACAATGTTTCCTATCTCAGCGATTATAGATCTCATCAGGAAGAAGCTTCTCCTATTTTTTGAAGGAGGCTAACTGGGCAATGCTGTTTTAGAAGAAGCTCTTTCCATCTCAGTTGCTCTCTGAAATTCATTAAAGTGACTGGATGTTTTTCACACATCTCCAACACACTGAAACAAAATGATGTGGATGTTTTATGAGTTGCAGGAACTTAAATAAGTGAAGTAATGCCTTTTTTTCCCCAGGATGATGGCCCTGATTGCATGCTCAAAGCCCCAGTGCTTTGTTTGCGCGTGAGAGACACTGACACATGTGCAAGAGGGTGAGGTTTCAATCATGTGGTCATGACCATATCTCGACTTCTTTGCCTCCTCTACAGAAATCGCTCTGAATATTAGCAGTTATCGGTAAATAACTGTTAACGAAGAACAAGTATTGGGGTGAATGTAGATAGATTGTACTTTGAAAATACTATTCATTCAAAATTAGGGGTAAACATCAACATCTTGTCTAAAAGAACAAACCCATGTATGTTTACTCAACAGAAAGTCCCACTGTGTCCAATGTGCCTGATTCTCTAGCAAAAGTGCTGAGGACCACTATTTTAGAACAATACTGATTGACAGGAATTTGCATGATTTTTCATTGCATTTATGGTTTGCATTTATAGATAAGTAATATAGGAATGAAAAGGAAAATTTTTATAAAAATCTAAATTTTGGAGCTTAAAGGTCCCCTTAGAGAAAAAAAATACACTAGGGGAATGACAGTTAAGGAGATGATTCTTTCTCAACACAAACAGACATTGAACATTAATTTTTTAAAAAAAGATCTAGAATATATTTCTCTGAACCTTGAAATGCAACTCTAGACTAATTAGAAACATATTGATTATTTATACAGGGATAAAATGTTATTTTTCAGATGAAAAATTCAAATATATATTTGATATTTTGATACTGGACTAACAGTAATCACATTTTTCCAAAGAATGAAACAAAAAGTAAAACAGTACAGGGCAGTACAGCAGTAACAAGCTATATTGAAGATGTATGTGGGGAAACAAACACACAAAGATACTTAATGTCTTTCGAAATCTGAAGAGAACAAGAACAGAAAATTGTTCCCAAATCTCAGAAATATCATTGATCACAGTATTTCCCATTAATAATGCAGTGTCAAATCATGCACACCTCTAATGCCTTTTTATCTAAGAGTAGGGTGGAGTTTTGTTTTAAAAGATCCAGGTCAACTTCATTTTGCTTCTGTTCAAAATTTAAAAACATTTAATGCACTCTTTTGTAAATTCCATTTAAACAGCAGCAATAACAATAATACTATATACCAAGAAGGCCCAGAAAATAAAGGCGCTATCAAAAATATTACATCACTTTCAGGTCTTCTATTCCACAAAAATAGCATGCTAATAAATAACACAGGCAGTCAGTGGAAAGTCCCATTGCTTCAAGAAAACAAGTACTTTGAGACCCAAAATATATCAAATTAGCATGTAAAAATTAGGTATATAAATGTAAGATACATGCATGAGTGCAAGTATGTGTTCGGTTTGCTTTTTTGATCTCAGTCTTTTGAAGAGTAAATTGTGACAAAAAAAGACAACAGTTCTCTAAAGTGCCTTTTGGAATATTATTTATCTAATGTTTATAATTATTCAAAATTTGCTCCCCCCCATCATATCTTGTGCTTTATGACTGGTGAAGATTTTGAAGGAAAGGCCAAATTGTTCAAGAGAAGCTGAAAGAAACATGGGGGGAGAAGAACTGAACAGGCAATTATTTAAACCTTCTCTAGTGGAATTGAAAGAGATTGCATTTTTCACCAAACATCTTATCTCTTAAGGAGAAGCAAACATTATACTCTTGCAGTGGTGCAAGCCTGTCTTTCACTCTTGACCAAGATTGATCAAGATTAATTTTGAATTTGAATTTTCCCAATTTGTTTTCTTGTATTTTATTTTAGGAGTAAGATAGCCCTATTGCGTTCTCATTATTTCAGTCCATTTGTACAACTCACTGATTCATTTCTTTGTTTGAGATTTTTAACACAAGGAGAATTTGTGCATCTTAACAGAGTAATAGAAATAAGTTTGCTTTGCACTTCTATTTGTTTCTATGTGTTTTGTACTATCTCTGTGGCATTTTCTGAAGTTCATTCACCATTCAAATCTCAGTGAAAAAGTGGACCTGAAAGTGAAATATGGGAAACGGGAAACCTCCTCAACCAATTAACATTTTGGGTTGTGGCAAACAAGAATGAAAACAACAGAATGTTTTGCCTTAGAAAAGAAACGAGTAACAATGCTAGGTCTTATTTATTTAGATAAAGGTACAATCTCAGATTTTCAGGAAAACAGTGCACTGAAAAAAGCAAAAAGATACCTACTGCTACAATGAGGAAATCCAACCAACACCAGGCATTCGTGAAGAATTTCACAAATCCATAGGCACACCACTTCAACAACATTTCAAGGATAAAGATGTAGGTGAAGACTTTGTCAGCATACTCCAAGACAGTGCGTATTGTCTTTCTCTGTTCTATATAAATATCCTCAAAGGCCTAAGTAACAGAAGAACAGTAATTTTTGTCATATCTTAATCTTGGCATTACTGAGCTACAAAGGTGTTTTGTTTTGATGCAGGTACTTCTGGAGGAAGCTGTAGTAGCTGAACTCAGTTTACACATGTATTTTGAACCGTGGCGGCGCAGTGGTTAGAATGCAGTATTGCAGACTAACTCACTGCTCATTGCCAGGAGTTTGATCCTGACAGGCTCAAGGTTGACTCAGCTTTCCACCTTTCTGAGGTTGGTAAAATGAGGACCCAGATTGTTGTGGGGGGCAATAAGTTGACTCTGTAAACTGCTTAGAGAGGGCTATAAAGCACTATGAAGCAGTATATAAGTCTAAGTGTTATTGCTATTGCTACTTATTTGTGATCTCTCAGCATTTAACTGCAGGTTGTCCTCAACTTACAACTAGTTGCTTAATGACCATTTAAAATCATGATGAGCCTGAATGAGATGCCTTATCACCCATAAAACATTTCTGACCTTGTGTCACCCCTCCCCGTGACTGCACTTTGGGTGCTTGGCAATGAATTGGCCTTTATGACTGGTTGTGGTGTCCTATGGTCACATGACAGTAATTTGTGACATTTTTTTTGCTGGTTTAAGGCAACACCCTCCCATTTAGAAAATGACTGTTGCAAAAAAAAGTTGTAAAATTGGGGTCACTTATGTGGTTGACTTGACTTATGACCATAAATCTGGTCCTAATTGTCACAAGTTGAGGACTACTGTATTAACTCAAAGGCTGCATAAAGAGGCAAAGGAGCTAAGTTCACACCTTTGCAGCCCAATTACCAACCCCTTTTCCCTTCCTAAAATCAAACATTACCATATTCTTCCGTTTGACCTGTGTGAGCAGCTCTTTTCTTTGTTTTCACACTGCCTAGACTTAAGGAGAGACCAGCACTAGCAGAGGAAAGAACACTGTGTTGTTTTCAGATAGGGATTTAGAGTGTGTAATTCTCACGCTTTGCTGGCTATGCACAAATGGCCATTTACTATTTATTACACTTACACAATGCATCTGAGACAAACCTTGTCATGAATATGAAATACTGCTGCAAGGGGAGAACAAGTCTAAAGGCCCCCTCAATGTCAGTGTAAGGTCCTGCTGAAATATCTGGGATATCCTAAAAATCCATCAAATGTACTAGTACAAAATCCTTCTGCAGTAGCTTTAGTAAAGGATGGTGTTTCATTGTGAATATGCCAAGGAGGAATAATTTCCTATCGTACATCTATGGCACCTCTGGCTGCTGCTACCTAATATTTTTTTCCAAAAAGGAGAAGGCATTTGCACCTGATTCATGAATTTCAAATATTGTTCAGTTTGACTAGCAAACTAAAATGTTGCTCACCAAAGCTCCACTGCTGAGCAAGATCATGAAGATAATGAAGGTTTCAAACCAGTTATGTTCCACAATGAGAAAACATGTCTTTCTTAAATTCCACCAAGACTTGCCCAGTCCTTCTTCTATGCTGACTTGACAGCATTTGAACCGTTGAACACAGCCTGCAAAGGTAGAATTAACTTCGTAATTAATTTTGTTACAGAAAACCACTCCAAGAGTCATATGTTATCCAGCTGTAAGGTATTTTCCCATTATCCATTCATTCCAAAATGCTGTCAATTAAAATGAACACGGAGTACAAATCTTATAGCTAAATCTCACGCCTCTAACGCTATGCCATCAAAAGGAAACAAGTTAGTGATTCAATAAAATAATATGGTAAAATATTGCTATAAACATAAGAGGCATCATGAGTTTCAGATCACTTGGCTAAAAGGCGTCCTTGCACCTTCTTCATAATGGCATTTTAGAGATTGGTGAAAATTTACATTAGTATAATTTCAGGTTCCATTCCATTTATTGCAAGAGTCTCCAATTTGCAGCCATGGGCTACATATGGCCCTGGACAGCTAGTAATGTGGCCTCACAAGATCGTAAACTTTTAACATTATTATGTGACTTTATATTATAAAAGTACATGTTTTATATGAGGCCCAAGAAAATTCTTCTTCACGGAATGCAGCCCAGGCAAGCATAAAGGTTGGATTTATTACATTCATTCTTCCCTCCAAATGGGATTAATCAGGCCTCCAGCCATTGAACAACTGAAAGTAGAAGGAATACATAAGCCAAATTGAAAGGCCAAGAATAGAAATGTAAATCTGATTCTCTGTTGTGGTTTCTGTGCATCACCCATATGAGTGATGCATCTATGCAAAACCCTTGTCCTGTTCTTTCAGAGCTGAAGTACATTGTGAGAAACACACTGTCAGATGTGCATGATCTTTATTCCAGAAGGACTCACAGCTCAGTCATTTTGTGCAGTTCCTCTGCTCCAACAATTACCACAAACTCCAATTTTTGAGGTTCTCTAAGCATGCTACGTGACCCCAGCCTTTGACCTTTACTCATCAGAACTGTCATGATACAATATTCAGTCTTGAGCAAATAAATCTTTCAGTCAGGCATTTTGGGAAGCCATTCTTCACCAAGTCTGTCATAGAAGGTGTACCTTCCCCCCACCATGTGATAAACTTGCCACCTAGCTCTATGTTCCATATATAGAAGCCATAGAGAAAAAAAAAGTTCCTTGCTCATAACTGTTACCCTTTGAACAGTTTTCTGTACATTTCCACCTTCCCCTTTTTAGTTGTTTGCCTTGGTAAGTTTGTCTTGAAATTCCTATACTACCTTGAGAAAATTAGAGCAAAAAGCAGAAACTGCACCTAAGAGAATTGTTGTATGAGCTGCCATGTAAATGTCCATCAACAACCCCAAACTGTATTATATTATGTTGTGGGCTTTGTAGGAAATGAAAAATGATGGATGAATTCTTCCCATTGTCTTGAGGATTTTTACATATATCCCGTATTTAGTATCACCTTCAGTGAAACATGCGTCAGGATCCAAGTATTCTTCTGGTGCTTCCACAGGTACCTCTTCTACCTCTGGTTTTATATCTATAGTGCTCCCCTCTGATGAGCTTGTATCATCCAGCTTCTGGAATAAAAATGATAGATTCTTTATAGAAACAAAACAAAACAAGGATGTTCTGGCAACTTAAAACGAAATTCTAAAAGAAGAACTGAGGGAACAAGAATGATTAGCCTTCAGAAAATTGAGAGGAAAAGCCAAGAGAGGGATGGTAAAATAAGCCCTAGCTGAACCTGTATTAAACAAATTAATAAAACATTCATTTTTCTGGAGCAGTATGCCACTTAATATTAACTGCAGTTGATCGACAATATTTTCTTGTCCTACAAAACAAGTGGTTTGCAGATTGAGGAAACTGATTCTGACGTGAACAGATAGGTAGGAAAAGATGCAAACAGGAACTTAATTATCTACGAGTTTCTGCATTTCCCAAATGTATCTTTGATTTGCTCCAGCTGGCCTTTCCTTTTGTTCTTATGAGTGACATATCAATACTATACAAAATACTTCATTATTTTAAGATGCATTTTTCCAAATACGGCTAACAGCACCAAATCTATGGGCATCTATGCTATAGCTATCAACCCCCATATGCTTCACAACAACCTAGTGCTCTGATCAAAACATCACTCTGCTTCATTGTAAAGCTTTGTTCTTTAGTCACAAGTCTTCCTTTGTTACCCCTGTAATACAAATGGCTATCCAAAACGATGGCATGACAACATGGTTTGAGTGAGCATCGGGTCATACCTCTTTGCTGCCGTCAGTATCACTGCTGAAATCTTCTGTGTTGAGGTTCTCAAAGTCAGACTCACCCACAGCAATGGGAACACGAACAGTGAGGTGAGGGTTGTTGATGAATGACATGTGGTCTTCATCAATGATGTACTTCTCTACGCTGCTGCCAATGCCACTGGTGGTGCCGTTCCCATTCTTCTGATAATCAATCTCCCGATTGATATCTACCCCTGTATGGTTAGCAATGCAGTTCATCTTCTTATCGTACAGCTCATCCAGTGGCTTAACTTCATCTGCCTCTCTCTGCTTGAAGTGCGTCTGCACAAATTCATGCACTTTAATCTTTGTCCAAGCAATGCCCTTCTTGATCCGGATGACAGAGATCTGCAAGTTGTTCATCTCACCATCATCATCACTGGCTGCAAGGTTGTCTGCACTAAAAGAGCTCAGCAACAAGGCCAAGAACAGATTCAGCACCTGAATGAGCAGAAAAGGCAGATCAGGGCGATGCTTCTTAACCAGCAATTGGTGCATTTCCCCCACAAAGGCACTATTTCACCTGGCAGTAGTAGGAGACGTAAGACAGTTTTGCTGGGACCAAATTGCCAGTAGGATCCTCCAATAACAACAGTCATTCTCTGATAACAAGTAAAAATGAATTTGCTTATTGATTCTTCTCTCCCTTTTTCTTTTTGTAATTCTGTGCCACACATACGTATGGTATGTGTGAACATGTGTATGTGTGTATATAAGCACTCCTATAGTACAATACATTTTTAATTACATATTCACACACACACACACACACACACACACACACACACACACATTATATACATAATACATCTCTCTATGTATTTAATTCACTCACTCATTCATTTATATATTCATTCATTCTTATAATTAGAAAGCAGTAGTAAAAAATCCCTTTATGGATTACTGCCTTGTCATGGCGAAGGGGCTTGCGTAACTCAATGAAGCTATAAGCTATGCCGTGCAGGGCCACCCAAGACGGACAGGTTATAGCAGAGAGTTCTGACAAAATGTGATCCACTGGAGAAGGAAATGGCAAACCACTCCAGTATCTTTGCCATGAAAACCCCATGGACAGTACTAAAAGGAAAAAAGATATGACGCTGGAAGATGAGCCCCTCAGGTCGGAAGGTGTCCAATATGCTACTGGGGAAGAGCAGAGGGCTAGTACTAGTAGCGCCAGAAAGAATGAAGCGACTGGGCCAAAGCCGAAAGGACGCTCAGCTGTGGATATATCTGGTGGTGAAAGGAAAGTCCGATGCTGTAAAGATTTTTTCTCCATAGGAACCTGGAATGTAAGATCCATGAATCAAGGCAAGCTAGACGTAGTCAAAAAAGAGATGACAAGACTGAACATCGACATCTTAGGAATCAGCGAACTAAAATGGACAGGAATGGGTGAATTTAACTCAGATGACCATCAGGTATACTACTGTGGGCAAGAATCCCTCAGAAGAAATGGAGTAGCCTTCATAGTCAATAAAAGAATAGGAAAAGCAATACTGGGATACAATCCCCAAAATGACAGAATGATCTCAATTCGAATCCAAGGCAAACCATTCAATATCACAGTAGTCCAAATCTATGCCCCAACCACTGGTGCTGAAGAGGATGAAATTGACCGGTTCTATGAAGCCCTACAGCACCTTATAGAATTAACACCAAAAAATGATGTCCTTATCATCATGGGGGATTGGAATGCTAAGGTAGGAAGCCAAAAGATAACCGGAATAACAGGCAAGTTTGGCCTTGGAGAACAAAATGAAGCAGGGCACAGGCTAATAGAATTTTGTCAAGAGAATACGATGGTCATAACAAACACTCTTTTCCAACAACCCAAGAGACTGCTCTACACATGGACATCACCAGACAGTCAACATAGAAATCAGATTGACTATGTACTCTGCAGCCAAAGATGGAGAAGCTCTATACAGTCAGTAAAAACAAGACCAGGAGCTGACTGTGGCTCAGATCATGAGCTTCTCGTTGCAAAATTTAGGCTTAAATTGAAAAAAGTAGGGAAAAGCACTAGGCCACTCAGGTATGAACTAAATCATATTCCTGATGAATATACAGTAGAGGTGACAAATAGATTTAAGGAACTGGATCTGATAGACAGAGTGCCTGAAGAACTATGGATGGAAGTTCGCAACATTGTACAAGAGGTAGCAACTAAAACCATCCCAAAGAAAAAGAAATGCAAGAAAGCAAAATGGCTGTCTGAGGAAGCTTTGCAAATAGCTGAGGAAAGAAGGGAAGCGAAAGGCAAAGGAGAAAGAGAAAGATACACCCAATTGAATGCAGAATTCCAGAGAGTAGCTAGAAGAGATAAGAATGCCTTCTTAAATGAACAGTGCAAAGAAATAGAAGAAAACAACAGAACAGGGAGGACCAGAGATCTCTTCAAGAAAATTGGAGATATGAAGGGAACGTTTCATGCAAAGATGGGCATGATAAAGGACCAAAATGGCAGAGACCTAACAGAGGCAGAAGAGATTAAGAAGAGATGGCAAAACTACACAGAAGAACTATACAAGAATGAGCTTAACATCCCAGATAACCACAATGAGATGGTCACTGACCTCGAACCAGACATCCTAGAATGTGAAGTGAAATGGGCCTTAGAAAATCTGAGCAACAACAAAGCTAGTGGAGGTGACAGTATTCCAGCTGAGCTATTCAAAATCTTAAAAGACGATGCAGTAAAAGTGCTACACTCAATTTGCCAGCAAATTTGGAAAACTCAACAGTGGCCACAGGATTGGAAAAGGTCAGTTTACATTCCAATTCCAAAGAAAGGCAATGCCAAAGAATGTTCAAACTATCGCACCATTGCACTCATTTCACATGCTAGTAAAGTTATGCTTAAAATCCTACAAGCTAGACTCCAGCAGTATGTGGATCGAGAACTACCAGAAGTACAGGCAGGATTTCGAAGAGGCAGAGGAACTAGAGATCAAATTGCCAACATACGCTGGATCATGGAGAAAGCTAGGGAGTTCCAGAAAAACATCTACTTCTGCTTCATTGACTATGCAAAAGCCTTTGATTGTGTGGATCACAACAAATTGTGGCAAGTTCTTAAAGAGATGGGAGTACCAGACCATCTCATTTGTCTCTTGAGAAACCTATATGCGGGTCAAGAAGCAACAGTGAGAACTGGACACGGAACCACTGATTGGTTCAAAATTGGAAAAGGAGTCCGGCAAGGCTGTATACTGTCGCCCTGCCTATTTAACTTATATGCAGAGCACATCATGAGAAAGGCAGGGCTAGATAAATCAAAAGTTGGAATTAAGATTGCCGGGAGAAATATCAACAACCTAAGATATGCAGATGATACCACTCTAATGGCAGAAAGTGAAGAGGAACTAAAGAGCCTCTTGATGCGGGTGAAGAAGGAGAGTGCAAAAGCTGGCTTGAAACTCAACATTAAGAAAACCAAAATCATGGCATCCGGCCCTCTCAATTCCTGGCAAATAGATGGGGAAGAAATGGAGGTAGTGACAGATTTTATTTTTCTGGGCTCCAAGATCACCTCAGATGGGGACTGCAGCCAAGAAATTAAAAGACGCTTGCTCCTGGGGAGGAAAGCTATGGCAAATCTAGACAACATTCTAAAAAGCAGAGACATCACCCTGCCAACAAAAGTGCGTATAGTCCAGGCCATGGTTTTCCCAGTTGCAATGTATGGCTGTGAAAGTTGGACCATAAGAAAGGCTGAGCGCAAAAGAATTGAGGCCTTTGAACTATGGTGCTGGAGAAGACTCCTGCGAGTCCCTTGGACTGCAAGGCGTTCAAACCGGTCAGTCCTAGAAGAGATCAACCCCGACTGCTCTTTAGAAGGCCAGATCCTGAAGTTGAAACTCAAGTACTTTGGCCACCTAATGAGAAGGAAGGATTCACTGGAGAAGAGCCTAATGCTGGGAAAGATTGAGGGCAATAGAAGAAGGGGACGACAGAGAATGAGATGGCTGGATGGAGTCACTGAAGCAGTAGGTGTGAATTTAAATGGACTCCAGAAGATGGTAGAGGACAGGAAGACCTGGAGGAATGTTGTCCATGGGGTCGTGATGGGTCGGACACGACTTCGCAATTAACAACAACAACAACAAGTAAAAAATACCCCTGTCGGGTTAATAGAAGCTGTATGGGTGCCACATACAATCTTATGAATTACAGACAGCAACTGCATCACAAACCCCAACATTTGGAAGTATATATTTTCTCTGTTTTTTTCTGCCTCCCTTGCAAGACTGCCATACTGAATTTCCATTTTGATTACAGGATGAATGTGACTAAATTTTTTAATTAATTTGCTCTCCCCACCACCACACTTTTGCATGCACATGTAGAAAATTGTGAAACATTTTGAATTCAAGGGCAAAAAGATGCTTCTGATTATGCAGGATACAAACATGGCATCTATCTGCAACTCCTTGAAACAACTGACTCTTTCCTAGAATAGGAAAGTCTTCCCTTTGAATCTGAAGAATGGCACAGCTATAATTCGTACATATTGCTTTTTTCTATTTTCAATTCTGGAAGATAATGATGCTAGTAAAAGCATCTCAAGAAGCCATGCAGAAAGAAAGCAAATTTTGGGATGATTGAAGAGAGGGCGATTATCACAGATATTCAATGCAGTTTGCAGAAGGATCTCCAAATGTATTCTATTCAACATTTGAGCTGTTGGGCGATCCAGCTTGTTTCTCCTAATAATACTGAAAAATTAGCACTGGAACTATTCTTAAATGTAACATATTTAACATGGAATTAAGCAGGCTATTTCATTTCCCATTTTAAACTGTAGTACATAATCATTTCTCCTCAAGTGAAGAGATCTGCCTCATCACAGTTGTGTGTGTGTTCCTAGGAAGGTTGAGTAAGAAACATTGGGTGTGTACTCCAAAAGTACATAATCCAGCAGGGTAATCTAAGGCTGAATATCATCGTAGCTGCTAGCTAAAACAAACATGACTCTATATTGAATAGCAGTGAGGTAGGAGGATGTGAGGCAGATGATCAGTTTTGTGACAACAGCAAAGACATAAATTCATACTGCATAAAAGAAGGCAATGGTAAACCACTCCTCTATTTTTACCACGAAAACATATGGATAGACAATATCCCAAAGGTGCACCTTTTTCAAGCACCTTTGGAACAACCATGACCTGGATGACTGAGAATCTCCATAGACATGGACAGACAATATAAAATTATTGAAAATATAGTGTTGGGGCATAGGCTCTTCAGTTCAGATGGCAGTCAATCTGCTACTGAGGAAAAAATTGAGGATCTTTCAGAGATTAATTATGTTTATAATGGGACCACATAATGTAAGCTTGAACATGTAAACTCAACATAATGAATGATAGAATCAATGGACTACACATTGAAATATAGGCATCAGTCAATTGAAGTGAACTAGAATTGGAGTCTTTTCAGTCAGAAAATAATATGGTTTATTATTAAGGACACAAAAAATTTAAAAGGAACAACTTTGATTTCATACCCAGGATGGGTAGTATTTGGCTATGCAGTCAATAGCTGAATAATACCACATAGACTTCGTAGACAACCCATTAATATGATGATTATCCAAGTTCATGCTCCAACCACTTATGCATAAGATGGCTAATGTGTTTTATGATCAAATTTAATCTGAAATCAACAGATCAGGCAAACAAGAGACTGGACTACCAAAGTTGGAAATGTTAAGAAAGAAAATATAATTGGATTGTAAGACTTAGGAAACAGAAATGAAGCAGGAGAATGTCAACATTCAAACAACCAAAATAATGCTTATGAATATGGTCATCACCAGATATCACATAAACACAAATTTATATTATTGGTACAAGGAGGTGGAAAAGCTCAGCTGTAACAGTAAAAACATGGCTAGGATCTGATTGTGGAACAAGTTATCATGTGCAAGTTCAAAGTCAAGCTACAGTGGGAGAAGAAAGTCAACCAGTATCCACAAAATAATCTTGAACATCTATTCACAATTTTCAAGCAGAATATCAGCAATCACATCAGAATCTTGAACCTCATTAATACAGAATAAGGAGAACTATGAATGAAAGGATGACTGTGAACACAGATTGCCAAAGATGAAACAGAAGAAAGAAAACTGGATGTCAGAACAAACAGTGGAAAATATCAAGAAGAGAAGCCAAAGTAAACAAATACAAGATCTCAAAGGAAGAATTTAACACATATAGAAAAATAAGGAAAGTCTTCCAAATGATATCCAAATTTAGAAGGAGGTCCCTACTTTGAGGTAGTATGCTATGGGATACTAGTGGATAAATAGTCAACTTCCAAGATACCTTCCAAGATATTCTCTATTTACAAAACCTCTAATAGTAGATAAAGTTAGACCAGTACTTCAATCATACTGGGTTAATATTGTATCCACAAAAATATGGCAAGCAACAGATGAACAATCAATAAAGATTTTAATCACACTATACCAGCAAATCTGGAGAATGACATATTGGCCAACAGACTGGAAGAGGTCAGGCTCAGGGCTTTTCAACCTTTTCACCAATTGTACCACTTTTAGAATATGGCAACATTTGAGTACCACCAGTCACCTAGCAAGGTGTCAAAAACTTGATGACAGGTAGTCCTTGACTTACAACAGTTTGCTTAGTGACTGTTCAAAGTTACAATGGCACTGAAAAAAGTGACTTATGACCATTTTTCATACTTGTCCGTTGTAGCATTCTCCAGGGTCAGGTGATTTACATTTGGATGCTTGGCAACCGATTCATATTTATGATGGTCACATTGTTCCAGGGTCATGTGATTGCTTTTTGCAACCTTCTGACAAGCAAAGTTAGTGGGGAAACCAGATTCACTTAACAACCATGTTACTAATTTAACAACTGCAGGGATTCACTTAACAACTGTGGAAAGAAAAGTCATAAAATGGAGCAAAGCTCATTTAACAAATTTCTCTCCCCCCCTTTTATATCCAAGTTCCCTCCCTTCCTCTTTCCTTCCTTCCTTCCTTCCTTCCTTCCTTCCTTCCTTCCTTCCTTCCTTCCTTCCTTCCTTCCTTCCTTCCTCCCTCCCTCCCATTCTCCCTCCCATTCTCCTTCCTTCCTTCCTTCCTTCCTTCCTTCCTTCCTTCCTCCCTCCCTCCCTCTCTCCCTCCCTCCCTCCCTCCCTCCCTCCCCTGCTTTTTTTTAAACTGCCAGAGGCTCCGGGAAGAGGTGGCAACAGGCAGGCAGTAGTGGGCAAAGGCTTCCCCTCCCCCGTCATTGCCTCTGCTTGGCTTGGCTCAGCTCAGCTCACCTCTCCCAGACCTGTGCACGTGTTTGTGTGTGTGCGAGTGTGCATACCAGGATCAGTGCTGCTTTCCAGGTGATCGGCACTTCTTCTGGGCTCAGCTGATGCACTGGGATCAGCGCCGAGCTCCAGCTGGAGCCTGGCACTGATCCTGGCGCTTCCACTGAGCTCTGACAGCCCCGAAGAAGCGCCAATTAGCTGGAAAGCAGCGCTGATCCTGGCGCTTCCGCTGAGCCCTGACAGCCCTGCAGCTCCAGCTGTCTCTCTCTCAGGCTTGTGTGGTGCTGCGCCGGTTCAGCTCATTCCCCTCCTCCACTACCACTTTTCGAGGATGGTCGTGTACCACGTGGCAGGTGCTAATGTACCACAGGTGGTACCCCTACCACCGGTTGAAAAGCCCTGGTCTAGATAACCTGTACCCAAGAAAGGAGTCTTAATAGAGTGTGCAAAAATAGGATTAAGACTAAATATAAAGAAGAAAAGAAGTCAAGAGGCACAGCATCCAGCCTTATATTTAATAATGAAGATACTAAGGTGGTAAATATCTTCTGCTGTTTAAGATCATTTACCACAGTCAAGGAATCAGTCAAGAAATATGCCACATGGGTGGAATAACAAGGAAGGCCTTGAAAAAAGATAGTTAGGTGCTCTGATGTCTTTAGCCACAAAAATCAGAATTGTGCAGGGAATGTTTTTTACTAACATTCGATAGAAAATTTGAAATTAGAAGCAGTGCAGAAATAATTTTAACATTATGAAACTTTACTGTTGGAAAAGACTCCTGATAACAGCATGGATAGCTAATAAAATACACAAATGAATCATAGAACAAATAAATCCAGAATTCTCTCTGAGAATGACCAGACTTGAATTATATTTTGGATACATTACACAAAGACCTAGCTGTCTTGTGAAATCTAAAATGCCAAGAAAGGTGGAAGGGAAAAGAAAAAGAGAACAACCAGCAGCAAGGTAAAAGGACTGGATTACAGTGGCAATGGATGCAGCATAAGAAGATCTGAAGAACCAGATTGGGGACAGATTGTCCTGCAGAAAATCTATTTATATGGTTGCTAAGAATCAACACCTACTTGATAGAACATAATCAGTTAATCAGTCAGTCAATCTAAACTTATTAGTTTATTCTCAATGGTACCCATTTCTGTCGTTTTAGGTATGGCTCATCTTGAAGAGTAAAAAAATTAAAAAAGGCAAAAACAAATTCAAGAGAAAAGATAAAACAAGTAATTGAAAGACAGCCAGATAAAATGAATTTTTATGTGAAAGTTAGATTTCAAGCACCAAATACTTTATTTGTCATCTTTCCTGAAAAATAGTTCTGGAGAATGTGAAAGTTTACACATTGTTTGTGAATGGGCCGGCTTAATTAAAATATTTAATATAGGAACAAATTTGTACAACTTGGAGGGGAAGAACAAAACAGATAGAATAGTAAAATGCTCATTTTTTTAAAAAGACATGAACATTTAAAAAGTTGTATGCAGTTTGAAAAGATGGAACTCTTTTCAACATTCATATTTTTAAAATATGAATCACACTGTGGGACCAATGTTATGGCAGAAGCATTCTGCTTGACATAAATAATACAAGTTTTTTTCCTGCCCTTATGTTCTGCATTCCATACCATTTTATTAAGTAATATCACACACACACACACACACACACACACACACACACACACATATTTGGGCAACATTGCTAAGTCCATTATTACCCAAAACATCTTGTTAGTACAGATTCAGCATTGGATTTAGCATTCATGTGCAGTAAGGACTCCAGTATCATAATAGTTTTTCTCTTCTGATGCCTTCTTTAGAAGCTTTTTTAAAAGTGGTTTAATCTGGGAGCTGTAATTTAAATTTCTCACAATATCCCAGAATAATGCTATTTTTGAGAAATGAATACCTACGTGAGTAGCTCAGTATCATTATATAGGACCCCCAGACATCTATCTTTAACAACAAATTGGATTATTACAAGATAGCCATTCACTTCCCACTTAAAAAGAACCATAGATATTTACTGACCACCAGATTTCCAATGACCATCACCATCATGAAGACAATAAGGCACATTGCCTGTCCTGCCACTTCCATACAGTCCCACATAGTTTCAATCCATTCTCCACATAGTACACGGAAGACGATAAGAAAAGAGTGGAAGAAGTCATGCATATGCCATCGTGGAAGATCACACTCAGGGTTGATTTTGCAGACACATTCCTTGTAGTTCTTGCCAAAAAGCTGCATCCCCACTACAGCAAATATGAAAACAATGATGGCCAGCACCAAGGTCAGGTTCCCCAAGGCACCCACTGAATTACCAATGATTTTTATCAGCATGTTCAGAGTTGGCCAGGATTTTGCCAGCTTGAAGACTCTCAGCTGCAAGATGAAGGAGAAAACACACATACTTAATGAAAGTGGGGGGAGGGGGGGAAACGACACGATAAAACAATACTTATAGAAACAGGATCAGTTTCAAGAGACGTTAACTGATCGTCATTAATTAAACACTGGACAGGAATCTCTAGAGATAAAGAATTATAACGATGAATTTTTATCTGGAAAGGCTCATCATGAAGCCTTTCGATCAGCCATTATCACTGTACATCGTGCCAAACATGAAAACATAATTTTGCAGGTTGGGAATATTTAATCCAGTCTTGAGATCCATTTGACTTTAAGGCCTGGGAATATTTTTACTCTTCCGGGAATATACTTCTATATATTACATATTACCGTATAATACTATAAAAGCAATTTTAACAGGCTGTAAAATTATTTTTTCTGTCAATTAATTCATCTCATTTTGATAAACAATATGGTTCTTTTTAATTATCCTTCTGAAATGTACACAATGCTGATAAATATAACAATAACACTCAAGAGACAATCTGTTTTTTCACCACATTGTTTCTTTCCACTTCACTTTACTTTTCTGCTCCTATTCTCTGCATAATAGATAGAATTTTCTCCGATGGACACTCCTTTTCTATTAGTTTCAATTGCATGAATATTTATAGTGGCCCTCAGTTCATCCTCATAGGTGCTACTTGAGAAAGATCAGATACACTGATGTAAATGATGAAGACACATAATTTGGGGAATCTTCAGTATCATAGCTGTACTATCTAAAGGCCTGAACTGGTTAGGGAGAATCATAACTGTTGAGTCCTCAAGTCAACGGCGAATGAATAGAGCACATTCTGTAATTCTAACAGCCTTTTATTTCAGTAGTTCTTTCTCCGTCACAGCTCTGAGGCTCGCAGGCCTCTCTGACTCCTTTAATAGAATCCCTGGGCAAAAAGGTAACATTCTGGTGCGCTTCTGCGCCTTGCGCATGCGCCCGAAGCCGGCGCCACTCAATCTGGTCCCGGGCAGCTTGCAACTGCCCGGGACCATTGCAATGTCTCGAGCCTGCCTTTGCAGGCTCAGGACACAACACCCCTTCCCCCCCGGATGAGACTTATTAACTATATAGGTAGATATACGCGACCTCAACACGAGTGTGGTGTGCCAACCCAAGAACCTGCACATCTGTTGCAGCTGTTCACTAGCCACACCACAGAATGGTACCAGGCTATTGTTTTGTAATTAATTGCCCAATACTCACACTCCCAGTTTTCCAACAACAGCAGGCACCCTCTCACTTTCCCTGCTTTGACAGCAGGGTTACAAAGTCCTCAAGGTACTTGGGAGATCTTTTTACTCTCTGTGACCTCCTCAGGTTCTGAGAACCCTCTGCTTCCTCTTGTGCAGAGGATAGAGTGGAGTTTCCCCCTCTTTTAAATCCTGGTGGTCCCCGTGAACTGTGTCCTGTTGCCTGGTCTGCTTGCTTGCCCACCGGGCTTGTCAGACCAGTACTTTGCTCCCCACTGAACCTGGTTGACCTGCCTAACTGTAGGCTCTCGGGCCCCTCTATATGCCCGCCAATGTTTGGCATTTCTGTAGAACTCTCCAAGTCCACAATGGACCTATCAAGGAAACGCATCCCTTCACTCCCAAGCCCCATAACGGGATTGTCTGGGGTTTCTGCAGTGCCCCAATACTCAGTTGCCCCCCATTCTATGCTGGAGGTGCCAGAATCAGGATTTGCCTCTCTGACTACCTCCCTGTGTGAAGACTTCTTTTTGGAAGCAGTAGCAGTGCTGGGCCAGCTTGACTGTTTGTGTGCCAGTTCTCTTGCAATGTTTGGGTTATTTGGATGCTCCCGGTTATTCTCCCTGACTGGAGTGCTGAATGGTAGTTGTTAATGATGAGTATGCCCCCTGGGTGACTCCCTGGCTGGAGTAGGCACTGGTGCCTGTATTATTTCTTGTTCCCCTGAATTCCTGTTTGGAACACTTGCGGAACCCTGGAACAGACCTTCTTCGGCCTCTCCGTTTGGCCCTGGCTGCTGCCAACACCCTTCCCTTTGCCCATAGTGGTCCCCCTCCCCCCCTGGAGAAAACCCAGGAGTTGCAGAGGGTAAGTCCAGTCTTGTACGCAGCTGATCGATATGCCACCGAAGAACACGACCGTCATCCAAGGAGACCTCGTAGGACAATGGACCAGTGACCTTGCATACTATGGCAGGAACCCACAAGTGACCGGGCTCATAGTTCCAGGTCCATACTGGGGCACCCACTTGCAGACACCGCGGTGCCCTGGGTTGAGTGACCTTAGGAGGCAGTCTGTCCGGGTGCAACCTGTCAAGTTTGGTGATCAGTTTGCGCCCCCAACGAAGTTCAACTGGGCTCTTCCCAGTGGAAGTTGAAGGTGTGGTGCGGTAAGTAAGAAGAAAGTCTGCCAACCTGTGGTGCCAGTCTCCGTAGGTCAGTTTCTTTAAAGCATCCTTGGTGATGCAGACCATCCGCTCAGCCATACCGTTGGTGGAATGGTGCAGAGGTGGCATGACAAATCATGTTGGCCTGCAAGAAAGCCTGAAACTTGAAAGAAGTGAATTGAGGACCATTGTCAGAAACCAGGACATCTGGGAGCCCATGTGCAGCAAAAATCCCTCTCAGTACTTGAATGGTCTTGGCAGCAGTGGTGGAAGAGACACGTACAACCTCAAGCCACTTTGAATGGCTGTCAACCAAGAAGAATTGACCCTGAAAGGGCCCAGCGTAATCTACATGCACCCTAGACCAAGGTGACTGTGTCTCCTCCCATCTATGCACAGGAGCCTGAGGCATTTCAGGGCGTGAGCGTTGACACAACTGGTATCCATGCACTTGAGCCTCTATTTCCCTGTCTAACCCTGGCCACCATAAATGGCTACGCGCAAGCGCCTTCATCCTGACAATGCCAGGATGACCCTCATGAAGGGAAGCCAAGACCCTAGGCCTCATTGAGGAAGGAATAATAACTCTGCTGCCCCCCAACAGACAACCCTGAAAAGTGGATAACTCATGCTTCTTGAGCCTGAAACTCTGAAATTTGGTACCTGGACAATTCTCAGGCCATCCAGACAAAACCCAGGACAATACACGAGTGAGTGTGAGATCCGTGGCTGATTCAGCAGCCACATCCCTGGCATTTAAGGGAGACTCAGGCAATGTCTGAATGGAAAGAATGTTGATGGCAGGGACAGGGTCAGCCTCTACCATTTGTAAAGGTAATCTACTAAGGCCATCAGCGTGGCCCATTTCCTTGGCAGGTTTGTGAACCAATGAAAAGTCATAGGCTGACAGAAAGATGGACCAAATCAGCATTCTAGGGGAAATGATATGGGGAGTTTGTTTGTTTGTAGTAAACAACCCTAACAGAGGCTTATGGTCAGTATAGACCGTGAAGTGTCTGCCATATAGAAAATCATGGAATTTTTTAATTCCAGCAACAATGGCCAAGGCTTCTCTGTCTATCTGACCATAGTTTCACTCAGCAGAGGAGAAAGTTCTGGAGTAATATGCAACAGGAACCTGAGTTCCATTGGTTCTTAAATGGCTAAGTACAGCTCCCACCCCATAAGGGGAAGCATCACAAGCAATACACACAGGAAGAGTTTCATTAAAATGTGCAAGCACATCATTTGATGTAAGTAAGGCCTAGACCTCATTGAAGCTTTCTTCATGTGCTTGTGACCACTGCCAAACTGCCTGTTTGTCTAAAAGTCTATGAAGTGGCTCTGCTACATTAGCTTTGTTAGGTATGAATGCATTGTAAAAATTCAAGAGGCCCAGAAAAGCTTGTAACTCAGCTTTAGACTTAGGCCTAGGGGCTTGCAGTATAGCTTTTAATTTAGACTCAGCAAGGTGAATACCCCTGGCATCTATTCTGAATCCCAGGAAATCTGTAGAAGACACTCCAATTTTGCATTTGTCTTTTTTAAGCTTGAGACCTGTTTTCCTGAAATGCAGCAGAACAGCCCTCAATCTCTCAGCTAAATTTTGAGTGGATTCTCCTGCTATTAGGACATCATCAAAATAGGGGCAAACCCCTGGTATACCTCTCAGGGTGTTTTCCATTACACTTTGGAAAATTCCAGGAGCTACATTCACTCTAAATTGTAGTCTTTTGACTTTGAATGCCCCCCTATGAGTTACAATAGTCTGTGCTTCAGCAGCAGCTTCATCAACAGGTAACTGTTGATAAGCCTGTGCTAAATCCAGCTTTGCAAAAACACGCCCCCCTTTGAAGGAGGCCAAAATGTGGCTGACTACAGGTACGGGATATGCATGCTGTTGCAATGCCTTGTTTAGTGTGCATTTGTAATCTGCACAGATGCAACTGTTCCCATTAGCCTAAATTGTGACTGTCCCCATTAGCCTAGTTCTAAAACACCTTACTGAATCAATTTGTCCAATTCAGCATCAATTTTTCCTTTCAAAGCAAAGGGTACTCTCCTTGCTTTCACCCTAATGGAAGTGACAGTGGGGTCCAGTTTCAAGGGGCCTTTGTATGCTCCCAGCTGGGGGCTGAAGACATCTGCAAATTCTTTGCAGACTTCTTGTAAACCTAATGTTTGCAAATTGTGTAGCCCTGCAACTTGTATTCCCAAGGCCTCAAACCAATCGAGTCCAATGAGACTCGTTCGTTCACCCCCAACTACCAATACATCTAATGGACCTTCAAAATCCTTGTATTGTACTTTAAGGGTGGCCTCCCCCTTAACACACAACTTGGAATTTTGGAAGTCTGTCAAGACTATATTGGATGGCCTAAGCTTGGCCTGGAACCCACTGCTAGAGCAAATCTTTCTGAAAGTGTGAATAGAAATGATTGAAAGGGCAGACCCAGTGTCCAGTTCCATAACCAATGGAACTCCTTGCAACTTCACCTTAAGTGACAATTTCTTTTTAAGTGGCCTCTGTGTGCCTGTCCTATAAATGCTTCTACATGATGCACAGAAACCCATCCTGTTTTAGCTGGGGACCCTGGTACCTTTCAGGCATAATTCTTCTCGGGGTTGTACTTTCTGACGGCCCAGACACACAGCTGCTATGTGGCCTTGCTTTCCACATGCTCTACAGATTGCAGAACGGAACCTGCAGTCGGTCCTCTTGTGGCGACTTCCACACCCGAAGCACTTGGGTACAGCTGAAGACTTTTCTTTGCCTTCCTTCTGCTTCCTTTCTCTGGCTGGGTAGAGATGATCCACCTCATCTTCAGGATCTTCTTCCGAGCTCTCCTGGATTCCCTCATGGTGCACAGAGATGGCTTCTGGGCTGTTCCTGATAGGCCTCATATTCTTGACTGCCCCCCCCCCTGCGGTGACCTCTCTCAAGGCATCTTGGAATGAAATTTCCTCTTTTGCAAAGAGTCTCTGTTGCAAGTCTCTGTTCCTACGCCCACATACAAATCAGTCTCTCAACCTTTCTTCTAAATCTTTAAAATCACAAGGCTTAGCTGCTCTTCTCAAGGCTGCAATGTATTCTTTAGCTGATTCACCAGCTCTTTGATCCCTCTGTTCAAAAGTGTGTCTCCATGCAATAACAGACAACTTGGGCTGAAAATGTTCCTTTAATAACTTTTTTAAATCTGTGTATGTGACAGATTCAAGAGGAGCAGGGGCTGCCAAATTTTCTGCAATTTCAAATGCATCTTGACCACAGACACACAGCAAAGTAGCGGCCTTCAAGCCATCTTCTCTTACTTGATTTACTCTAAAGTAATTTTCTACTCTGGCAACATAAGACTCCCATCTTTCTGGGTGAGTAACATCGAATTCAGACAGTCTCCCTATCTTCGCCATTCTTGCTTCTTACACTAGGAAGGGGTCTATCAGCCAGCTTACCTCCAGTGACGCTGTACTGGCAGGCCAGGTGCTGAGTTTAACGCCGTCTTCCTCTCTCCAGGACTCTTGGGGTAAGCTTACAATTCTTCCTTTTTGTTTTTGTAAGCTATCCCATCCTCGTCGCCAGTGTTGAGTTCTCGAGTCAACGGCGAATGAATAGAGCACATTCTGTAATTCCAACAGCCTTTTATTTCAGTAGTTCTTTCTCCGTCACAGCTCTGAGGCTCGCAGGCCTCTCTGACTCCTTTAATAGAATCCCCGGGCAAAAAGGTAACATTCTGGCGCGCTTGCGTGCCAAGCTGGCACCACTCAGTCTGGTCCCGGGCAGCTTGCAACTGCCCGGGACCATTGCAATGTCCCGAGCCTGCCTTTGCAGGCTC
The DNA here is from genome assembly GCF_016545835.1 of Crotalus tigris. NCBI lineage: Eukaryota > Metazoa > Chordata > Lepidosauria > Squamata > Viperidae > Crotalus > Crotalus tigris. Next base: position 352,908 of record NW_024098422.1, on the reverse strand, counting down.
AGGACACAACAATAACATTTATGTATTTCTTCATTATTCCACTGGATGAAAAAGACTTTCATCAGTTGGAAAGAGGACACCGCTGAAAGGAACCATGTTTATTTCATTCAACTATGAAAGATTTGAAATGGAGCAATATAGTTACAGAAACCATAGACAGAAATCACAGAGACCCCAAGGAACTTTTTCTTGTTGCTGGATTAAAGCATTTCACAAATTTCAAACTCTCAAGCATCATTAGCACATGGTAATTTGTTTGCATGGAACCCAACAGCATTTTCTTATATTTATATCCAGATAAACATACATTTATAGCCAATGTTCAATGTGTAAAATAAATAAGGAATACCAATCGGAAAGATCGCAGCACTGAAAGCCCCTCCACATCTGCTAGCATCAGTTCTAGTAAACTGAGTGAGACAATAAATCCATCAAAAATGTTCCACCCTTCTTGAAAATAGTAGTAGGGATCCATCGCTATGAGCTTCAGGAACATTTCAGCTGTAAAAATTCCAGTAAAAACCTGAAAAGAAAGAGAACATTTAAACTGAATTAATGTAGGTTTGTGAACTGCGAAGGGAAGAGTAAAAAAAATTCTAGCTGCAGTTTGATAACAATTATTTTTTTTCTAGAATTTGAATGCTTGTTTCACCGCAAGAAATGTAGAAGAAATCTTCCAACTTTTCTCCTGGGAGCCGACTTGAGGTTTTAGGGATGAAGAAGAGAAGCACAGCTGATATTCAACCATCTCTCAGAAGTAAAATAAAATAATAAAAATAAAAGTAAAATAAACAGCAATACTGGGGACATTGATTTTTTTTTTTTAAAAAAATCATGTAGGGTTATTCCAGGAGCAGGATGGACCCTCTCCACCAAAAAAGCTGTAAATGATTTTGCTATAAATGTGCTTCTTAACGGCAAAACAAACTGGAAGAAATCCCTTGGTCATCTCGTATATTAAAAAAATAAAATAAGTACAATCCTGGCCTACCTCTATCTGATTTGATGAGTATTTAAAAATCACACAATGCTCTCATTTAAAGCTGTGATGGTCCCAAAATAGCCCTGTGGGCAATAGTATGAAATGATTTTTGTGGAGCCACACATATCTTAATTTTCTGAATTTGTCTAACAAAATTCAACAGCTCTCTTCAGTCTGATGAAAAGGTTGTGAATAATTCAATCACTCTTCTACAATTACAAAATACTAATCAGATATCCTGGATTTGTGGTGGTAGTGGTGAAGGCGTTGGCCTAGAAACTAGAAGACCAATCCTATCTTAGGCATGAAAGCCAGATTGGACCAGTTACTCTCTCTCAGTCCACAACCCACCTCACATGGTTGTTGTTGTGGGGAAAATAGGGGTTGGAAGGAGTATTAGTATATTTGCCGCCTTTAATTACTTATAAAGTAATAAATGTAATAAAATCTAGTAAAGAAATACTGTTCTTTAATAATTCCACCTGCCATTGGGAAACTTTTAATGCAAAAACTGCTTACCAGATTTCCTACAGCCAAGACATGCTCAAATTGTGGGGTCATGGGATGATGTTCCATTGCCATGAAAAGAGTATTTAGAACAATACAGATAGTAATGGCTAAATCCACAAAAGGATCCATGACAATCAAGTTGACAATCTCTTTTAACTTCACCCAGTGTGGGTGGCACTCCCAAATGAGGAAGGTGTTAGCAAATCTGTACCAGCAAGGGGGACATTTTCTTTGGGATTCTTCCAGTTCTGTATCATTACAACAAAATGAGGAAGAAGTTAACATGAATGAACACATAGTTTATTCACAAATTCAAATTACTCAAAGAAACTTAATGCCAGAACTGAGTCATTCTTAATTTGTTGGCTCTGCTACCCCTAATTCAGATCTGTAGATTTATTCTTTTTGGATATTGAAAAAAAGCCAAAACATCATGTTAAAAATGGGGCACAAAATACATATGCCTGATAAATAAAAAAAATGTATATAAACTGAGACTTGGATGTCATTTAAACTTTGTAACTTCGTAAGGCCTGCATACTTTTAACGTTCATGTATTTATCATGATGTTTTGCTCTGGTTGATTAAATAACAGAAAAGGAAATAAACTTTGGAAATGTAGTGACCTTATGAACTTGTTGAAATGGATACATTCCTATTACACATACCTTCTACAAGAGTATTTGTTATGACTGTCATTATACTATTGGTTCTATCCTTTCTTCCATATGAAGCATTCAGTTGGTCCATTGACACCAGAAGTGATCCAGTGGCTTTCTTCTTAATCTCTACTTCTGTGGTTGCCTGCAAAATCCATTAATGTTCTTTAAAATGTTTTTCTTTAAATAGGCTTTTGACTGAAAAGAGAGAATTTGTTTTCTACTCCTCTATCAGATCTGGATTATATAGCAGATGTGACTTCCACTGTCAAAATTATCCTCCTGCTTCTTTTCTTGCTGCAGGGAAATCTTTTCCCCTGCAAGAATAAAAGCAATTAATGGGAAAACTTGGTTCATAAAAAATTATCCATGAGGAAAGGTTAAAAAATCTTCCTCTTTAGTTTTAGTCAAATTCAGACTCAGCAGTAACAAAAAAAAATTAGAAGAATTTTTCAAATTGTACATACCTAGCTTAATCCTAAACATCACTAGATCATCATTTAGAGTACAGTTTTGTATCTATGAAATTAAAGAAAATTAAATGGGCATAAACAGAAACATAGAGTGATTGTATTGTTTGTGTTTGTCTACGGTTGATTCTAGTAGCAACTTAATTTCGACTGTTCCTTTCATGTTTCTCTGTAATTAGAGACAAACACAACTATATTATATTACAAATAATTTGATTCACTATAGCTTTAGGACAAACAAATTCATTATCTGTTGCTTATGATCTACATATGTTGCTATTGGGAAGCCACTATTTATCTGGTGAGTAGTCAATATTCCCTAAATGGTTTCGCATATGTAGTGACTGGTTGAACAAAAGCACTGCTTGGGAAATCCCTGTGCAAGGAAAATATCAGGAAACTGGTATGTAACATAGCAATATATCTCATAATGTTTTTCCATGCATCATGCTGTTGTTAGCAACTTATAATTTTTGCATGCTGTTAGAGAAATAAATTCTAGAACAACACAGTATAGTAACATGCTAACTAGGGGAAAGGGTGGGGACTAAACTGAAATTAATTAGGAAAGGCTTCAAACATTCTCAGGGAGAAATGATTTAATTTTGCTTGCAGGAATTAAAGTTGTTTGGGATTTCATTTTTTGTGTTTTGGAAAAAAAGAGCTTGGAGTTCACAGACGAGAAGCAAGACTGAAGTTATGTACCTCATCCAAAGACAAAAGAAAGTTTTCTTAGTGTTTCAAAATAAATCCCCTTCTTTCACTTTTCTAGTCCAAGTTGGGATTCCTGACTCATGTGCCTTTTGTCAGCCTAAATTGCATCTGGATATTAATAACGGTATTTATACCATTGATATAGGGATAATAACCCTATAAATTTGTATTAAAAGTTTATACCATTAAGGTTTACTTTGTGACGGTGATGGATACAGTATATCTGATCTTTTACCTCTCCTTTACTCTTTTTTATTTTTAAACATATATGTCAATAGGTTATAATTTCATGACTGTAGCAGAAACATACATTAAATAAATCTCCTAATATTTTCCCTATTCCACCGTTGTTAATATTAATATGTTTTGAATTCTTATTCTTTCTATTCACGAAGGAATGTGGTTTTTTAAATTAAGAATGAATAAATAATAAATAAGAGGGTTTTTTTTAAAAATGGAGAATTCTGCCATTTTTTCCTCTTTAAACCAGCTATCTTAGGCAAAGCTTTCTTTCTTTTTAATAGCCAACATAATTTTGTGCCCTAGAAAAAACTATATTGATCATCTTTTAGAGGAAATTCTACAGTGTTCCAAATTACAAGAGCTACTATTATGTGGTGGAATGTGCACCTGTGCAGCAGCAGAGGAGGAATATTTTGCAAACTCAGAGAGCTGTCCCAAAAAGTGGCCCAGATTAAGAGACTGCATAGTTCCGAGCTGGAAGGGGGAAGAGGTTCAGGGTAGCCCCACCCTAGAACCTCTCAAGTTATAGCTAGTAGGAGAGAAGGTTATAATTTTAGCTTGGAAAGATTCTGTCCACTAGGTCAGTGATGGCAAACCTTTTAGAGACCGAGTGCCCAAACTGCAACCCAAAACCCATTTATGCATCGTCGGGTGCCTGGTGGGTGTGGCCCATTGGGTGGGCGTGGCTGCAGTGGTAATGGCAGACTGGGTAGGACTAAAAAGTTCAGTCAATCAATTCCCACTTTGCAAGATCTTTTTTTTCCCCGCAAGAAGTTGAAATTGACTGATTGATTGAACCTTTTTTTTTTTGCACACGGCGGCAGAGGCCTAAAGCGAAAAGGTTTTAGGACTGGGGGGACGGTGAAGGCCTGAAGGCCTAGGACTGGGGCGATGGTGCGCGTGCCCACAGAGAGGGCTCTGTGTGCCGCTTCTGGTCCCTGTGCCATAGGTTCGCCACCACTGCACTAGGTGAAAACCAGTAAAGAATTAAACTGGATTGGATCTTACTGGGATTCAGCCTGACATATTATGAGTGAAGAGCAACCTGCAGTCTCTTTATTTTCACTATGAGAAAATCATCTTTTTTTCTCGATAACCTGAAAATTCTGAAATAATGCTGTTATTGATGGATTACAGAGCAGTGAAGGGAAGTTTTATTACATTTTATTTCAACCATCTTGCTTTTTAAAACTATAAACTAAAGTTTCTTGAAAAAGGAAAGAAATAATTTGTGAGAAAAATATTACACAGAATTAATTCTATTTATACATGTGGGATTTAAAAATATCTCCTCTACCTCATTCATACCCAGATCTTTTTCTAGGTAATTTTCAGATAATTTCACATTTTTGATGTAACAAATAGCACATTTATCAGTATTATATTCTTTTTTTTTTTAAAAAAAAAATCTTCCAAGCCATCATTTTCTTAGTGGTCCAAAGGAATAGGAAGAAGAAAATGGGAATAGGTAGAAGGAAAAATAAGAATTAAAAGCAGAATAATTTGGAAAGAGGGTTCAGACGATCATATGTCAAACCAATTTCTAGTCATTCCATCAGGGATCCATTTGGCGGCATACAGGAATGCAGAAAGAAGGGCAGACCGCCATGCCTAGACTGTCTACTCACTGACTTCCTTACATTGTCATCAGTAGCTGCCTTATCTATTTTCACCTCAGGCAGAAGACGCCCGCTGGGGATGTTGGAAGTTGGGCCACCGATCAGGGAGACCACACCATTACAGTCCACAGTGCTATTCCGCTTCACGTTCCGACGAATGCTGGGAAAAATGCGTGATGACCGGCTTCCTTGGCTATAACCACTGTAACCACTGTAGCTGCTTTTCCTGTCATAGCCTCGGATTGGGATGAAGAGTGAATCCCTCCTGCCCTCGCTCTCTTCCACTGTGCTGTGCTCATCATCGGCAAATTCATTCTCTGATCCAGGATCCCGGAACCCTCTCTTGAAGCTGAAAAGGCTGCTTTTACTGTTGTGTCGAGAGAGATATGGGGATCCTGGAATGCTAAGCAGTGACTGAAAGGGAAAACAAAGAAGAAGACAAAATTGGAATTGGGCAACAGAGGCAAGAATCCATAGAGTACCACTACTGAAGGAACTGACATCCTGGATTTAAAAAAAAAAACTGGAAAGGAAATAAATCCTTCATGAAAATACTTCACAAATATACTAGAGGTCTGTCATCAAGCAATTGGGCAATTATTTCAAATCAAATACATAATTTACATTTCACTTCTCTTGTCGTAGCTTGGTAGTCCCATTTACTCCTTGGACTTGGCAGATTACAGGTAGTCCTCAATTTATGATCACAATTGAGCCCAAATTTCTTGTTGTTAAGTGAGAGTTGTCAAGTGAATTTTGCCCAATTTTACAACCTTTCTTGCCACAGTTGTTAAGTGAATAACTGCAGTTGTTAAGTTAGTAAAGTGATTGTTAAGTGAATCTGGCTTCCTCATTGACTTTGCTTGTCAGAAGATCACAAAAGGTAATCACATGACTCCAGGACACTGCAACTGTCATAAATATGAGTCAGTTGGCAAGCAGTTGTCTGAATTTTGATCACATGACCATGGGGATGCTGCAATGGTCATAAGTGTGAAAATGGTCTTTTGTTCAAAGCCACTGTAACTTTGAACAGTCACTAAATGTAAGTCGAGGACTACCTGTAGTAGCCGCGAAGCTTAAGCAAGGTGGTGAAGGAACAGAAGCAAGGCCTTCATTGTATCAAAGACTGCTGCATATACAGAATCAAATTAAAATACTGATTATAAAAGGGGAACATGTTGCACAGCTATCTGAAAAGGTGGATAAAGACTCCAGTCCATCCTTCTTTCACACAGCTCTGGCACAATATAAAGTTTAGATTTGGAAGTTTTGTTTATGGAACTGAGATTTTACCTGGTTCATAATGGAGAGTTTCCGACCAAGTCTGTTGTCCGGCAAGCGGAAGATCTTCCTCCTCATTCCATCTTCTGATTCTGACTTAAACACTTTCTCAAGATCTCCCTTCTCCTCTCCTTCAGAGAGCTCCTTTTGCTTCCGCTTTTTCCTTCTGTTTCGTCTCTCCTTGGCACTCTTAGAGCTGAGCTTGGAGAATTCGGAAGAGGTGTGGGACATCCTTCCCCCACCATCTTCTTCTACACCATCTTCAGACACGGTCCCTGCTGAGGTAGCCATAGCTGCAGCCTTCGGAAAAAGAGAAATGTGAAGATTTTAAAATATATATCTGTTTCACTTTGAGAGTGGGCAACTAAATTTCATTTTTGATGTGTGCCGTTGTGCCCACAGTAAAAAAATGATAATAAAGGTTATCTTATCTTATCTTATCTTATCTTATCTTATCTTATCTTATCTTATCTTATCTTATCATCTATATGAATTTCTAAAGGTCAGGAAAGTGATCAACTAACACAGGATCAAGCAAGGAGTAGCATTCAGGAGAATGAATCTGTTGGTAGATACATGGTATATTCAGCAGATCAGCAAAAATCATGTCTCTTTCCAGTTTTTTAACCATAGTAATACAACACCCAAATAATGCTCCTATCACCATACATTATAATGCTGACATTAAAACAATGAGGTCACCAGGCATGGAGTATGTGTGAAAAAGAGGGGAAAAAAAGAGAATTTTTTTTCCCTGCAAGGTAGAAGCCACCCTCCATATTTTTTTCTCAGGGATAGGCCTACCCAGTCTAGCCACAAGGAGGCCATTTGAGATAATCTCACAGCTGACAAAGTTCACAGTGATTTACCTAATGTAAATAGGCCTATCTGAACTTGGGAGAAAACACTTTCCAGTCTTCAGACTTTGAGTGTGTCCACATATAATACTAACTTCTATATAGGACACATCACAGATTATTTAGTTGACGGCAATTTTACATCACCTCCCCTTCTAACTAATATGCCAACCAACTATGTGATCTGTGGATAACCATTCCTTCACAACAAGAATACAGGAGTATGGTGGCTTGATAAGAGTCAGGCTTTTCAGATAAAGTCTAGATCTTCTATAAGCACTGTAGTATTGGCCCAGCCCAAAGTTGGATGGTTTGTTTCATTGGTGTGAGTTAGCTAATAATCACACAAATGTGAGTGGGAACATATTCAAACTTTATTTCTATTCTGTGGAGCTCACACCTGGGACCAGAGCAGTAATGGCAAACTTTGGGTTCTGTGTATCAAAAATTTAGAAAACCCCTAACTTGATTCCGCTGGCCTGTCGCACACAAACACAAGGGGAAAATATATATTCATTTATTTTAAACCATACAGTCCAGTCATGCGTGCTAATGTATAAAAAAATGTCAAATAATTACAAAAATAAAACACGAGTAAACAAATTCCTTTCTAAAGAGTCTGGAGGCTGCACAAAAAGTACACCTTATTCTTTTTAAGAATAGTTGTTGTCGGATGTTGACGAACACTGCTATGTCACTCAAAATGTTAAGGTATGTCGCCTTTGACACATGTGTCATAGATTTGCCATCGTTGGACTAGAGCAGTGTTTCTCAACCTTGACAATTTTAAGGCATGTGGAATTCTGGGAGTTGAAGTCCACATGCCTTAAAATTGTCAAGGTTGAGAAACACTGGACTAGAGTGACAAAGCAAATGACCCCTACATACCCTCACAACAGGTGTATATGCCTTACAGATTACATCAGTGGTTTTGATTGGTTGAAGACATTTACCTCATAATGTATCTTAACTTTTGGTGGGCTCTTCTGTGTCTCTGGGCAGATTTCCTAAAATCCTCGTGGAGGTGCCTAGTAACTATTCTAACTTTTCCCTAGGAATTTCCAGCAGTTCTTTAGTGTGGTGTCATCAGTAGGATGGAGCTTGTGAAAAGCAGAGCAATAGCTATGTTACCACAGAAATTGTCTACTTTTGCAGGCCATAATTCAAATGGCGGTTAAGACTTTTTGTCTTAATTTCAGTTACAGACACAGTCTAGGTTCAGGCCATATTCCTAACCAAATTTTGCACAGCATGTCATGTGAACAACATCACTGTGTTTTATCAGAGTCCGACTATGAACTGAATACTCTTCAACTTCCAATTCTGCATTGGTAAGGATAATGCTTCAGCATCATTTTTCTGTATTATTAGGATTACAGGTAGTCCTCAACTTACAACAGTTTGTTTAGTGACTGTTCAAAGTAACAACAGCACTGAAAAAAGTGATTTATGACCATTTTTCACACTTATGACTGTTGCAGCATCCATATGGTCACATGATAAACATTCAGATGTTTGGCAACTGACTCGTATTTATAACGGTCGTAGTGTCCCAGAGTCATGTGATCACCTTTTGTGACTTTCTGACAAGCAAAGTCAATGGGAAAGCCAGATTCACTTAACAACCGTGTTACTAACTTAACAACTGCAGTTGGCAAGAAAGATTGTAAAATGGAGCAAAACTCACTTAACAAATGTCTCAATTAGCAACAGAAATTTTGGGCTCAGTCATGGTCATAAGCTGAGGACTACCTGTTGAGGAAACTTTCTGTATTAATGGGATTAGGGGCAAGAAATAACAAGTAACATCATTATGAAATAATGGGTGGAATTAAATGGTTCAGAATATTTGCATAGGTTTTAGATGGAAGCAAAATTTTGGTATTCATAGTTAACACCATTTTTTATATAATGGGGTAAAAGAAAGAAAGAAACAAACCTGGGCTTCCTCCTGTTGTTTTTTCAGTTGTTCCAACATGGCCTTGAATTCTGCTTCCTTCTGCTCTGCCTCTTCCAATGTAGCCTGGTTTTGTTCTTCATAGGCCATAGCCACTACAGCCAAAATCAAGTTCACCAGGTAGAATGACCCAACAAAAATAACGAGGACAAAAAAGATCATGTAGGTTTTTCCTGCTGCTCGCAATGTCTGTAAAGAAGGGAGAGCAATTGTAAGTAAAAAAGAATTTATAGTGCACTGCTTCTTCCTCATTGCATAGATATCCCTAGTATTCCTGGTACATGGAATTAATGTTTTGCTTTGTCTACAAGTGACTTATAAGATGTTGCATTTCAGTTTTACATATATCCTGCTTCTCCTCTAATGCATTCTGCTGCCCTGCCTCCATAAGTTTTATTTCTCACCGACCTTTCTGTTGGAAAAACCATTCATGATCTCTACCCACCAGAACTGATAATCTTTTCAAGAATGAAGCAGTCATACTGTATATGACTCTATACCTCTCTCTACCAGAGCTGAAGTTTTGCAGCAGCTAGTTCAAGTCACCATCATCACATCGATCTAATACGAACATTATTTTGTTGCCAATAACAGCAAGTGTCCTCTTCACTAACACCTGGCTAATACCATTTAATGTTAATATTTCCAACATTAGAAGTTCCTTTTGTCAAGCATCCATAAGCATTACATACAATTGCTTTACATTCTTCAAATTGTAAGTGATACATAGGGCAGCGCAGGGCAGGGCAAAGCAGGGCAGAGGTGTATAAAACTTAAAACCCTGATTGTGAACCAAGGAGCTCTTCTTGCTGGAAAAATGGCCAGTTTCTTGCGATTTTGAGAGAAGAATCTCTGAACTTAAACTGCAAGCCTTGGATTTATATCTAGCCAAATCCCAAAACAGGGCCAAGAAAAATTCTGAAACTTCCCTCCTGCAATAGAGAAAAAACAGTTCTGGCTCCCACCTTCTTTACATTGTAAATCTAACTTTTGCAGACTCTGGACACTCAGTTCTAGCCATTAAATCATTGCCCATCCCCTGTTTTAAGGCAAGAAATCATGGATAGACATACTTACTAACTGATACAAGTTTTCCCAAAAGTCCTGAGTCATGAGGCGAAATAAGGCCAGGAAGGCCCAACTAAAAGTATCAAAACTGGTATAGCCATAGTTTGGATTCCTCCCTGCTTTCATACACGTGAATCCCTCTGGGCATTGGCTGCAGACAAGATGGAAGGAGATGTTTCAGATTTGGGAGAGTAGAAAATATCCAGTTCCAAAGGCAAAGAGTAACCATAGTCATTTTCACAGTTTCTCTTTTGACTATCAGTTTTGTGCTAAACTGATTGATATTACCAAATATCATTGGTAATATCAACATTATTTTTACTGACTCAACATTATTAGAATGATTTTTTTCATCTAGGACAACCTCTCCCACTTGGGTTGTTTTTAATAAGTCCCAGATGTTGGGGTTCAACCCAACTGCAATTAATCAAATAAGAAAAGATAGTATATCTTGTATAGGCGAATATGCAAAAGTCATATTGTAGGGAACCACAGAGATGACCTTGGGGAAATTATTCATAGAAGATTATAGTGGCATGTCCAAATTGGAAACAGGGAAAATATTAAGAGACTCATTTCTCCTGACTTCCTGGAGCAGGCATGTCAGACTCACGATGTCACGTGATGTATCGTGACATTTTCCCCATTGCTGGCAATGGGATAGGTGCGGTTTCGGCGTGATGTATCTGACCCATGGGCCAGCAGTTTGACATGCCTGCCCTGAAGTATAAGAGCAAATGAAGGGAAAACGCAACCAGACTTACAACAGGGAGCCACTTTGGCCTAATGATTAAGACACCAGGTTAGAAACTAGGAGACTGAATTCTAGCCCTGCCTTAGGGATGGAAATAATCTGGGTGATTTGGACCATTCACATTCTCTCACCTCACAGGATTGTTGTTGCGGGGAAAATAGGAGGAGGAAGGAATATTAAGTATACTTGCTGCCTTGAGTTTTGTATAAAAATAATAAAGGTGGGATTAAAAAAATCTACAATAAATTCTGTTTATTTTAGCCTAACGCAAAAAACTATAGCTTTAATAATCTTGTGAATTCTGATCTGGTCAACGTCAAAAGGCTGACACGTACAGTATATACTCATTGGTCATGACAATCTTAATTCCTTCTGTACCAAGCCAATATGCCACCTCAGAGAAACAAGTAAATGCAACTTTAGAACAAAAAACAAAATATAATACCAATTGGACGGTGCTCATCTCTGCATCAATATTTCACAAATATTCAAGAAAGAGCTAATTTGCAAAGCACCCCATTTAAGCAAAGTCTGGCAATTGGGAAGATTGCAACATAAGATGACAGTGTAATTACCAACAGTTATAGTACTCCATTTCTTTTGACTTGAGGCAATGAGTAATTAAGATTGAGTGAGCTTCCTATTCACATATGAGGTCACAAATAAATGTAGGTGAAGAGAACAAGTGCAATTCCAATCCCAATCCTCTACTTTAGCAAGGTGGAGTTCATGCCTTACAAAGCTAATGGTGACAGATAGCAATAGCCATAGCACATAGACTTATATACCACTTCACAGTGCTTTACAGCCCTCTCTAAGCGGTTTACAGAGTCAGCGTATCATCCCCAACAATCGGGTCCTCATTTTACCGACCTGGGAAGGATGGAAGGCTGAGTCAACCTTGACTCAGTAAGACTGCATTCTAACCACTGTGCCACCACGGGTCTCAGATAGTTTATTATTAATAAGCTTCCTATTAAAAAAGAGGTTATTTTTTCAAACAGCCTAAGGTCTCTTAGCACTGGGTAGACAGATTGCTTTATAAATAAATCCATGTAAGTCTATATATGGATTAATCTATGTATGCTGACTTTTATTTTCCCATTAGTGAAGAAAGACTGGCTATGGGGAAGAGCAAATAAAGCTCAATTGAGCTGAAAACTTACCCAGCATCAGAACTATTACCACATAACAATGGATCAAGAAACCCAGGTATTGTGTAAAAATTTGCTGGAGGAGATAAAGAAAAGCACATAAGAATAAGCATATTGAGGAAGAACACAGACATTTAGACCAAGTATACTTTTGATCTAAAGCTTCTTTAATTGGAATATTAGAAAGGATGCTACCTGATGCTTGTACTGTTATCTTTTAGCACCTGGCAAAGATCATTTTTTTTCTTGTACATTTTAGGAATTAAACCCTAGAGATTAGATACAATCCGCAAATTTAATTGGATGGAACTGGAGAATGGAGGGACAGAATCCTCCGAGCATTGCTTGCAGTTGGCTGTATATTTTATCCTTGATTTTTCTTAGCATTTTATTTTCACATAATTTCCCTGGAAAACATTTACTATTAAAAGGATTTAAATCACACCAAATAAATTTTAAAAAGTGCTAGCTTTTCAGATACCACAGTGTCAAGAATTATTTGGAGTCTATGCCATTTCATAAAGCAAGTGTGATTAGGAAGGGCACATGTCCACGATCATCTATGGCTGGCTGAATTATCCCGTTACCACCCTGTAAATACAAAGCACTATTCTGACAGGAGATTTGTAATTTTATTTTCTAATGCCAGTTAAAATGTGTTCTGCCATTTTTTAAACCAGTCTAGAAATCCCAAGTATAAAGCCATTCCCAAAATCATTTATAAAGGCATTATTTGGTTTAAATCATTTTTAATAAACACATACACTTTGCCAAACCAAGGGAACAATGATTATAAAAGTAATACCCATAGTCAGTATGTTTAAAGGGATTAAGACTAATGGAACATCAAAGGAATTTTAACAATGGTAAGAAGACAATATGCAAATATAGCTTGTTAAGGAAAAGATATGCAAGTAGAGATCAAGATGTGTACTTGCCATTCAAAGTACAGTAATTGTTGGCCTTAATCAAAGTGTGCATGGGGTAGTCCAGTAAATATTACAGTTAATAAAGACAGAGAAAATGATGGCAGCAAAAGGTTGCACCTACACACATTGTTGATGTATTCTTCCCAATTAAATCCCTTGGTGCCATTTTCTAGGTAGGTCTCATTGAGATCGATGGGCCAGACGACACATTTGTTTCTTAGATTCCCCATGAACAGCTGTAGCCCAATTAAAGCAAATACACTGAGGCAAAACACAGTCAAAATCATCACATCAGAGAGTTTCTTCACAGACTGGACCAGGGCTCCCACAATAGTCTTCAGACCTGAAAATAGGAAACAAACCAGTAATGATATTTATGTGGAAACATAGACCTAAGCACAAAACAACCTTATAGGATGCTCGGATTAGAAGTAAAGACAAACAGAATGATCTGTAAGGACTGGCAAGATAAAAAGCAATCAATAAAAACAAATGAATGGCATGGAAAAGAAAACGTAAGTTTGCCTAACTTTTAATAAGTGGTGATGGATATACCTATCAGCACAATGGAATAATACACCAAAATTTCCTGATTCTTTGGAAAGTTGTTTTATTGTCCAAAGAAATCTATATTAATAGGGAGCAGGATGTTAAACAGGGAAGATGGATGGATTTATTAGAAGCTGCTACCAGATAAAAGATTCCCATCTTAATAAGTTGGTCAGATCAATGGTTAAAAAGGAAGCTAGGAAAGGAAGTTTCCCCCACCAAAAGGATTTCTCTGGATAATAAAGCAGCATTGCCAGGAGTGAGAACTTTCTTACACAGTACGGTATTCAATTGTGCTGGTATGTACTTCCCCAGTCATTCACAGAAAATTATATGAATATCACCTTCACTTTCTTTTTTTCCAAGAAATCAGTGTCATGAATGCCAAGCATAGTGTTAATTTGCTTAAACAATGAAAAATAAGGGTGAAAGAAGTTAACAAAGCATTCAGAGCTTACCTGCCCCCCCAATCAATTTTCAGATGTCATAGTCTTTTACTCGTAAGCATGTATTCAGGATTCCAAATGAGGCAAATTTCATCTCATTTTGAACTGAGATACTGTGTAATGGCTCAGAGAGCAAATTTTGGACAGATAAATAAGAACTGAAAATACCCTGCGTAAGAAGCCATCCTTTCACATTTATCTTTCTTAAACTATATGCAGAAGTTAAAGTCTCTGCATATAAACAGAAGCTAGTTATGTTATTTAGGAGAATTTGGCTTAAAAGCTCTTGGAGGAGTTTTTATTAGAACCACTATGAAGAAAGAAAGATTTCCAAAAAAAAAAAAAAAGCCTTTGTTATCCTTTAATCACAGCAAATCAATGAATCAAAAAGACTTTTGATACAGCTGATGCTCTTTTGGAAACCAGATCTTAAGTTGAGGCGGGGGTGGGGAGGTGGGGTTGGAAAAGGGTTTTTAGAGTTTTAAGCATCTACAGTACAAGGCTTCAGGCATACATGCTCCTTACCCACTCAACCCCACTGCACAAAAATAATCTAAGAATAGGCCCAATGTTTGGTTCTAGGGTTGCCTTAAGAATGTACATCAAAAAAAATGATGCTATGCTACACTTTTGGCATGCCCAATGTGATGAAACATCTGATTTTAACTGAATGAACAGCATCATCTTGCAGAATGACAAAATTAATTGAGAGCTTATACAGATTTTTTTTTTGACATGCTCCCAGCTACTGCTCCTCTTTCTGAAAGTTTAAGCAAGATTTGCAAGATACAGGAAAGTATATTGAAAATGTCAGAACAAATAAATTTCACATGCATGGAATAGCTAAGGTGATATATAATTTAAATAGGGAAGAGGCGGAGGGGGGAAAAAAGAAGGGAAAACTAGGGCAGTTAGATAGGTGTGAGATAGATTACAAGAACCTAATCAATTAACAACTGTAATCTGTTAAAAACTGGGAGTAGGTTATATGCTTTATCAGCACTCCTACTGCACTGTATTTTCAATTACTGTCTTGCAATCTTCTGCCCTCCAAATCTGTTGGGTTATAACAGATAACCTACCATATAGATTATTGTGGTTATAGCCATGTGTCTTCCACAAGTGCATATTGCAAAGATGAAGGGGTTGTGCCTGGCTTTGAAGCTTACTGTGCCCTTTAACATGATTACAATATAAGACATGACTATCAAGATCTCTACCTGTAAACATATTCAGGAGAAATGATGATCTCACAGTAACAACCATATACTCAAGCACTGCTTGGGGTACTCCAGAACTGCATTTGTGGACCAGCACACTGCTATGCACTTTCTGGATTATTTGGTAATAGTTTTAGACACATTTATTTTTAAAAGGCTGCACCGATTTTTGCATTTCTATATTTAATAATGGATAATTTACTTGACTAAGTAAATCAGGCATGTTACTACTAAATTTATTGTCCAAAATGCACTTTTTTTGCATTTTTAGTTGTGTTTTTATGTTTTTATATTTGGTGAGGATAGGATTTAAAAGCAAATCACCCATCTTGAGGGTTTATTAAGGTTCTTTGACAATTCCAAGTGTTCCAGGATGAATTCAGATTCTCTCTCTCTCTCTCTCTCTCTGTGTGTGTGTGTGTATGTGTGTTTGAGTGTTCACGCACATGCTTGTACATGTATCTATGCAGGCACAAACAGGGAGGCTAGCACGGAGCTGGTTTCTGCAGCTGTTTGTGCATGTTCCGCTAGCCCAGGTGGTTTGTGTGGCCTGTTTGCGCATGCACATGGGACCAGCACATGCAGCATGCACGAACGGGGCTGCTAGTGCTGCGCCAGTGTGCATGGCCCTGTGCGCGCGCACACGCACACCAATTTTGAAGCTGTTCTCCTTCCTTCTGGTCCACGAGCCTGGAAAGGTTGGAGACCTCTGCTATAAGCCATGTCTTTTAATTTATTTGATTTAATTTATTTGCACATTTAATTCATATACACATTTATTTTAATTTATGGACATTAACATTTATTCTAACTTATAATTTACTATGCATGAATTATGCACAGTAATGAGCCTAATTTATTAACTTCTCACTTTATTTCAAGCATTTTTGGACATGTTTATTATTCCCAGTTCTTCATTTCATTCATTTCCTGAGTCAAAGTCTATTTTCACAATTTCCCTCAGCTGTAATTGATATTAATATTTCCAGACTGTTGCTTTCAACAATTCCCAAAGCTCTCCACTTTAGAAGGATTTGGGAGGGTGCTGCTCATTCTGATGTATTCTGTTTTAAGCTTGTAATTACTTTTTTTGCAAGTGTTCCTTTGATAAGTAACAACAAACAACCCTTCCAGAGCCCAATGCTGCTTTGACATAGGGAGCTGCATTCTGCATGCATTCCTTTCATAACTGTTGAGACCAACAGTATCCCACTATGCCTGTTGTTGGAATTTTTAAAATCACATATTCCTTATTATATCTTGTTTGGGCTACAGTGACAAACCCAAAGTAAATGTAAGGGATGCCTTTGAAACTGCAGCTGCAAGCATATGGACTACTGCCACTTTTTTTTACATTTGTTGGGAAGGCAATCATTTGTACTCACCGTTTTGCTTTTCTTAAGTTAGTTTTGTTCCAGTAGATGTTCTTCTCCCTGCTTTACTGATGCAATTTTAATTATTGTGCTTTTACTATGCACCTTTATAATTTAATTAAAATATGTATTTTACACATATTTACACCGTTACCTGCTTTGGGAACTTTATTTTCACTAGGAAAATTGGAGTAGATAATTTTAACAAAATGAATAACGAATAGCCATATGTGACTGCACCATCATTCGTGAAATGGATCTAAGAACTTAATTGCAAAAATGGCTTTACTATTACGAATATATATGTGAGATAAGATGCAGTGGAGCCATTTAAATGTTGTAGTATCAGACTAGAAACCCAGAAACTGTGAGTTTTAGCACCTTCTTCATCACAAAGCCAGCTGGACAGTGGTGGGATTCAGCCGGTTTGCACCACTTCGGCAGACCCGGTAGCTAATTTTTTGTTGCCCAGGCCCAGAATGGACTTCTGGAAGCAGCATCCACATAGAGAACAGTTGTTCACATATTTGAATCCCACCACTGCAGCTGGGTGACTTCAGGCCTGTCACTTGTGCAAGCAAGACAGGGATAAGCAATTCACTTATCCCTCTCTTGAGTTATCCTGTGTTGAATTATCCCATGGCCCATTTCAGCCCCCAGAAAGCAGGCACTTCCAAAATCTTGCCAAGAAAACTGCAGGGACTTGTCCAGGCAGTCACCAGCAGTCAAAAACTGACTTGTGACTTGAAGGCACAATTTTAAAAAAATTGCAGGGGAGAACTCTCTCTTGTGCTTCCTTTCTCAGAGATGTTTCTCCAGATACTGTATCAGATATCAGTTTCTCCAGCTGTGATAACATTATATTTCCTGCTATTTGCTTGAAGTTAATCAACTGCATAATGGGTAAAAGTGGGTGGGGTGAAGTAAGCTTAGTACATTGGCCACTGATTTTGAACCTTGGGCTTGTGTCAAAACTTCAGAAAATACCTAGTTGGTCTCTACTGGTGTATCACCACTTCCACTGAACAAAAGAGAAGCAATTCTCTATCTCCCCCTTATCTAGCCCTTGCCCCTAAACACGGCTGCGGCCACACAAAGTTTGGGCCTGAAGTAGAGACTTCAGCATCAGGCCTAGCACTACCACCATCATCAAAAAGGCCAAACACCACTTATCTTCAGGAGGTGTTCTCTCGACAGACCTCTACCCAGGGATGCTGTGGGTAACACGAGGCCTTCATTTTTGAAGTGGCTTTGGAGAAAGTTCTTTCACAACCTCTGCAGCTTTTGAAAATTGCACAAAAGTACACTCCATTGTCATGTGATTTTTTTGGAGGTTCTGGATGTCCCATGAGAGCATGGCTCTTGCATGGAACTTCTGGTGGGTCCAGAGACCGCACAAGAGCACGCCCCACTTTCATGCAGTCTCCGCAGCCTCCAAAAATTGCATGAAAAAAGTCCATACTGCTGAGAATTGTGATCAGGTGTTGATGAATGCTAATGTATCACCCAAAACATCATAGTGTGTCACTTTTGACACATAAGTCATAGGTTTGCCATCAATGAGCTTGGCCAGTGGTGGCGAACCTATGGCACACGTGCCAGAGGTGGCATTCGGAGCTCTTTCTGTGGGCACACCCATCATGTCACAACTTTCTCATGGCCCCCTCCTCACCAGCAGCCCCCCCAGAGGAGAGTCGCCCCCAGGCATGGCCTGTACGGAGCAGCGCAGCCAAGCACATGGAAGCAGGGACAAGACTCCAACCTCGTGCCCCGTCGCGCGTAGATAATGCTGTGAGGTGTGGGCAGAGGGCATGGCCGCCATGATGCTGCTGGGCCGCCTGGGCGATCTGCTACGGTGGGCCGTGTAGATGGGTGGTCCTGCAGGCAGGTGGGTGGGAGCATAGCGGGGCAGGGCGGGGGGATAGAACAGGGGCAGGAACAGAGTGGGCAGAGATGCAGGGCGATTTTTGGGCACTCGGTCTCTAAAAGGTTCGTCATCACTGAGCTAGGCAATGTTTCAATTATTCTGCTACCCATCAGATCATTTAAAAAGATGGGCAGGCAAAATAGAATATGTGGCTCAATTTTAAGTGACAAGCGTAAGAGATACTTACTTATTTGGGCTCACATTTCATTTTCAATCATTTATGATTTTGAATAGCAATACACAGTCTCCGCATTAGATCTAAAATCTGAAATTATAAGCTCATTCAAATCGACAGCCTATGTATTGTATCACTGCCTTCCTTGAGGATTGCTTCACCCATTAGAGGTGAAGGCATCCTAAGAAAATGTCTTGTTTATCATGAATAAAGTTGTGACATGATGGGTTTTAATACCTAATGGAAATTTTAATTAAGAAGCCAATTTATGTATTTATGGAGTAATAAATACTCATGCCAAAGTTTCACTGTATATGTATATGTATATGTAATAATAATAATAAAGTTGGAAGGGACCTTGGAGGTCATTGAGTCCAACCCCCTGCTCAGGCAGGAAACCCTATACCAATTTGGACAAATGACTATCCAGTCTCTTCTTAAAAACTTCCAGTGTTGGAGCATTCACCGCTTTTGGAGGCAGGTTGTTTCATTGGTTAATTGTTCTAACTGTCAAGAAGTTTCTCCTTAGTTCCAGGTTGCTTCTCTCCTTGATTAGTTTCTACCCGTTGCTTCTTGTCCTGCCTTCAGGCGCTTTGGAGAACAGCTTGACTCCCTCTTCTTTGTGGCAGCCCCTGAGATATTGGAACACTGCTATCATGTCCCCCCTCATCCTTCTCTTCATTAAACTAGACATTCCAATTCCATCAACCTTTCCTTATATGTTTTAGCCTCCAGTATATGTATATGTATATGTATATGTATATGTTTATGTATATGTCACGGCCCTGTTGGAGCCCAAGTGTGAGAAGGAGGAGATGGAGCAGGGGCTGGTGCAGGGGAATGGAGCAGTCTCTATGGCTCAGGAGGAATGACCTGAAAATGAGGACGAAGCAGTCCTTGGTCCATTGGGCCTTGGAAGAGTAGGCAGGGAGGAAGAGAGGGCTCAGGCTGAGCAAGGAAGGGGGGAGGAGACAGAAAGGGCAGGCAGCAGAGCAGAGGAACTCAGGAACTCTGGAGACAAGCAAAAGCCTCCCCTGCCCGATCCCTGAGTGTGAAGATTGGAAAGAAGGCAGAGTCAGTGAAGGGCGATGTGACTACTTGGGAGGAAGGCGCCTCTCCCCTCCCCACACGTTCACCTGGGAAATAATATTTAAGGAGACACCATGTTTGTTTTAGGATTACACTCCCTCAGCTTTGCCTGCTTTTGCCTTGCTTTAAGAACTGCTTTTGCCCTGTGTATCAAAGACTGCTTTTGCCTTGCTGTGAGGACTGCTCGTGGCTTGCTTTAGCCCTGAAGATTCTCCCTTCAGACCTGCCTCGCCTTGGACCCCTTCTTGTTTTGAGAAATGCTCTTTGCCTTTTGGTTTGAACTGTGCCCTTGTTTGTGAACTGCATTTGTCTTTTGTTTCACTGGGCCCCTTTCGGAAAACTGCTCCTTGTCGTGGACCTTTGCCTCGCTCTGAGAACTGCCCTGGCTTTCTGTCCGGACTTTTGCCTTGTGGACTTGCTAAGTAATTAAGGGCTGTTGTTTGGGGGACTGAGGGTGGAGCCTGACTGGTCAGTGGAGGGTCATTCGTTAACCCTTTCCAGGAGCAATAAAGAACTCTCTGGAGGCCTGCCCAGTGTGGCGTATCAGGGTGATAACGGTATATTTATATATGTATATGTATGGGCTGTTGGTTTGATGTCCGGGCTTGGTAATTAGGCTGCAAACATTTCATCTCCGTTCGGGGGGACATCTTCAATGCGAAATACCAGACGCAACATTCGAAACAAACCAAACACAATTCAAACCGTACTGAAGATGTTCCCCCGAACTAGACAAAACATTTGCAGCCTAATTACCCAGCCCAGAGATCAAACAAATAGCCTGAACTACTAATATTCAAACACATCTCATGTGTGTGTGTGTGTGTGTCTGTGTGTGTGTATATGTTTGTGTGTGTGTTCATTTATTTGCTCATTTATATTATTTGCTTTTAACCTACCCTACTACATTGTCATTGCATTTTATTTGTCTTATCTTTGAATTAACCTTGTGAACTCTCAAGCTTCCTCCTTCCATTATATATTCAAGATGGACAGTATTTAATATTTATTTGTTATGTATAGGTAGGGGTGTGGGTCTATACATATGTTGTATATAGTATGTTTAGGTGTGTATCATGTATGTGTTTCACTTTGAGAGCGGGCAACTAAATTTCATTTTTGATGTGTGCCATTGTGCCCACAGTAAAAAAATGACAATAAAGGTTATCTTATGTTATCTTTTATGTTATCTTATGTTATCTTTTATGTTATCTTATGTTATCTTACGTTACCTTATGTTACCTTACCTAATTGTAATAAAAAGATAATAGGAAAGCATAACTGTTAAGATGAATGCGTCCAAACCCTTGAAACTATAAAGTTATTCTATTAGTGGAATTATAATCCTTTGTTTTGCAGCAGTGCTTTGAGTGGATTGGTTGAGGATCAATCATACTATATTTTATGCTCATGCAAACCACAAGGCCTATCAGAAATGTGCCACAGCCATTTTTGAAATGTGACAAGGAAGGCAAAGGGAAGCGAAGGCAAGTGTAAGACACGGTCATTCTTAGAGCATTTCTCACCTGGAATGACAGAGATAGTTTTCAAAGCTCGGAGAACTCTGAAAGTTCTCAAGGCTGACACATTCCCAAGGTCCACAAACTCTGTGACATATCTGCAATGAGGGAGGTCACACACAAAAAAAGACACAGTGACAATAACACACACCAAAAGGGGAACGAGGAATAAAACAACAACTACAAACAGCGGTACATCACTCACAGGGAGCTGCAACCCAACACCTAACACCAAACTGCCTTACCTGGAATTACAGAAATAGTTTTCAAAGCTCTCAGTACCCTGAAGGTGCGCAGAGCTGAAACATTGCCTAGGTTTACAAACTCTGTTATATACCTGCAGAATTAAACCAGAGTTAATGGCACCATTGGGGTCACCTGCCTTGAAAAGAAGAGCGTAATCTTCAGTTGCAGAGAAACAACTTTCAAATGTAAAATGCTTTGAAGTGTTTAAAAAAAAGAGAGGAAACAAAGATGTAAATAAGACAATTTTCAGTGTTTCAGTTATCACAGGTCAGCTAATTTAATAAGGATAATTTGACAAGGACATCTCTAATATGGGCTCAAATATGAACAGCTGACTATCTTCATCAGCTGTAAGAATCTGGCTGTGGGGAGAAATAGAAGATAGAAAAAGAGGTGATCTAGCATCACAAAAATAATGAGGGAAACTAACCAGGATAATAGCAATTAGAACATGAATTAAAAAAAAAAACCCACCCATTTTCAATGAGCAGTGTGGAAAAAACAAAGTTCTAAACAGATTAGGGTGAGCACAATGTAACGAACATTGCTTCCAACTCTAGAGAAAATTGAGGTGAGGTAAGGACCAATTATCCAGGACACGTGGACCCCAAAAGCAGCCATAGTCATCTGTTGTATAAAAAAAATGACGAAGTATCTAACTATTTCTTTTTGTGGGATAAAAGAAATGGCATAAAAATGCGTTAGTCTTTCAGATGATATGAGGTTATTATTATTATTTATTTGAAATCATATGGTTGTCCTTTATTTCTTGAAAGAGAACTGTAATGCAATAGATCAGCTTTACTAACAGCCTGTTCCTGTAACAACACTTGCTCAGCACACCAGCAATATGTGCCATATAGAAACTGAAGTACAATGTAATAGTCTGCAAAGTTCTTGTTTGGTTGTGCTGGCCCTCTCATTATAGAGGGTGGGGGTTACAGGCAAATTTTGGAATACGTTAAGTGGCTAAGGGATGTCAGCTGCAGACATGACATTTCTCTGATTCAGGGTTTTTTTTTAGGTCATCTTTCTAAAGTGGGAAAAGTGCCACTGTGGCATTCCATAGGAGTTATGATTTACCTTCTCTGACTGCTTTTCTCCATTCTCTTTCCTCACCTACGAGCATCACCTCAGCTCCACAGGAAAAAAGTAACAAGACTGTCTCATGTTTTAAAGTCAAAGTCACCGTATACAGCTGCGAGGGCTAGGCTGATATTTGCTATCTCAGACTCCTCCTCCCCTGGTCCAAGAATTGGTAGAAAATTTAAGAGATGCCTGAATCTGAGCATTAGAACAGTTGACTATATAGGAGTCCTTGCTTAGTGACTGTCTCATTTAATTCACAGTTACAGCAGTGGTGGAAAAAGTAACTTTGTGTCCTATCCTCCCATTTACAACCTACCCAGATCTGTAACACAAAGGAAAGCCGAAATCAGATAGGCACTGTTGTGATTTCATTTAGCAACCATTTCACTTCACTACTGAGTTGCCAGTCCCAATTGTGGTTGCTAAACTAGGTGTATCTGTATACATCTGAGAAAATATTGGACTTTAAAGGGACATCACAAATTCCTGTACTGTGGGGAACGGGGGAGTGCCACTGAACCAAGGAGACTTATTTCTGATCAACCCTATAGTGGATTTTACTGTACAAGCTAAAATTAAGGCATCTATTCTTAAACATGATGTAAAGCATTAATTTCAGAAAAACCACAAATTAGTAGATTTAAAAAAAAAAAACATTTCCACTACTGGCTAAATACTGGGGTTCTCTAACATTAAAAAAGACTTTTACTTTAAAAAAATCCTGAAAGTTTGAATTTTCTCTTTGTGAATGCTGTATATACTTCAGTTAGAGTTAGTTCACCTAACCAAAAGTTAGCAATCTCATGGTCTGCATATATTTTGGAGTACAACTCCCACACAAACCTGCTTAAGTATCGAAGATTATTGGAGTTGCTGACCAGAATATCTGGACAACATAGATTTTGATTCCTCATTTAATTAAGAGATACCCATATACAGTAAGTTGATCAAAATGAATCAACTAAATTATATTTATACATTATATAACATTTTAGCTATAACAGAATTCTTTCCTTTTTGCTTACTTCTTATATACTACAAAATTATATATATTCACTTATAGTTATATATGACTTCTGACAAGAATAACCCTAATTGTGGCACTTACGCCATCATGATGACACTGAAGTCTAGCCAGTTCCATGCGTCACGAAGAAAAGTGAAACTATCTATGCAGAAGCCTCTTGCAATAATTTTCACAAGGGATTCAAATGTGTATATACCAGTGAATGTGTACCTGTTGAAAGTAAAGAATAATGATGAATAGTATTTATAATGAAGGAAGGTGAAATATATTTTACATCTTAAAAGGCAAGATTCTGAATACTTATTGACTTAATGATTTCATAATTCTTTTTCAGATTTCTAGATGGCACTGCAAAATGTTGTTGATTGAAGTGGATATGTTAAGGAACATTTTAACAGAATAGGCTTGCACTAGACTGCTACACAGCTGTCATGTGTTACACAAGCAGTGAAGGGGAGGAGAGAATGTTCTGCTGACTTAACTTAATAAAAGTATATAGATCTGGGCTGGTATAATATTAGGACTGCAATCTTGTTTGCCGCATTCAGGAAGTGATGCTATTTAAAATCTAATTAAAATCTGCAAGAAGTCATGCAAAACTGTATGCATATGTGTGTGTGTGTGTGTGTGTATGTATGTATGTATGTATGTATGTATGTATGTATGTATGTAAATAGTTGTGTGTAAATATATGCACACAAATCACATGCATTGGAATGGCATTAGTACCAACAATAAACTACATTTTTTTTAGAATTCTGACTTTAGGCATCTTGTTGAAAATATTTGTTTGTGCTTTCTGGCAACAGAAATGGGTAAAAAAAATTTAAAAATCCTGGATCGCTTCATCAGTATCTTCTTTAGCATTACAGTGCAACCCAAGATCCTGGTTCCTCTCTCCACCACCTCCAAAAAGTTATAAGTCAAGATTTACAACACTGGCAATCCACCCAGAGATGGGCAGGTATATAGATCAATAAATACAATAAAATATATTTTTGCCTTAAGATTGAGGCTTAAGACAGAAATACATGATATATCCTGTTCATACAAAAGCTAAACAAATCACAGATGGAACCACTCAGGTTGTTTTTTTAGCTGTTCCCACTGTCAGGAAGAATTAAGACAGAGTGATCACACTGCATAATGAACATGGTTGCTCATTCATAATAAATAGAAATTTAAAGAATGTTTTCCTTGTTGATGCATGCAAACATAAGTCATTAATTATTTTGTTTAAACATATATAGGCTACCAATTAACAAGGATAAAGCATGCAAATAATACTATTCAACTTATCTTAATCCCTAGTTAAAAATCCTTTGAGTTTTTAAAGGATTAAAAACAATCCTTTACAGATTTCAAAAATGAATGCATTCCAGTGCATTCCAGACCTCAGAAAATCAGTGAAGAAGGCATTGCTAGGTGGACACAATCTATTACAGTGTTTCTCAACTTTGGCAACTTTAAGATGAATGAACTTCAACGGCCAGAATTCTTCAGCCAGCATACCAGCTGGAGAATTCTGAGAGTTGGAGTCTACACATCTTGAAGTTGCCAAGGTTGATCTAGAACAGTGTTTCTCAACCTTGACAATTTTAAGGCATGTGGACTTCAACTCCCAGAATTCCACAGCCAGCAATGCTGGCTGTGGAATTTTGGGAGTTGAAGTCCACATGCCTTAAAATTGTCAAGGTTGAGAAACACTGATCTAGAAGTTAGCATTCCCTTAGGTCACAGGTCGGCAACCTGCGGCTCCAGAGCCGCATGCAGCTCTTTGAGCCTTCCCCTGTGGCTCCCAGCCTCCTCTGCCATTTGCAGAGAGAGCCAGAGACAGACAGAGGCAATAGCGCTTCCCTAGAGCCGAGGTTGCCTACCCCTGAGCTTGTTGAGAACAGATTGAAGCCAGCTTGCCAGGTGAGCAGCAGATAGGAGAGAGGGAGAGAGGGGGGAGAGAAAGAGAGAGAAAGAGAGAGAGAGAGGGAGGGGGAGAGAGAGACACACAGAGAGAGAGACCCTTTTGACATCTAAAATGAAGATAACACTGCATATATCCTTTTTTATCTTTGTGTGTATGTATACCATAAATGCCGGCATATAAGGCGACTTCTGCAAGTGTTAAAATCGGCACCAAAGACGGGGGTCGTCTTATACGCCGAGTTGTCTTATATGTTGGAAATACTGGTAGTTTCCGGCATATAAGATGACATTCTAGGAATGTGACTTGGTGACAAAGACGGGGGTCGTCTTATATGCCGGGTCGCCTTGTACGCCGGCATATACGGTATATACATACATACACACACACACACACACACACACACACACACACACACACCTATAATAAAAGTAAAAAAGGATATATGCAGTGTTATCTTCATTTTAGATATCAAAAGGGTTTTGCGGCTCCCGGTGTTTTGTTTTCGGTGGGAAACGGGTCCAAGTGGCTCTTTGAGTGTTTTGGGTTGCCTACCCCTGCCTTAGGTAATCCAGGCCTAAGACATTTGAGATAAGGTCTCAGTTTTAATTTATTATCTCTCCTTCAATCAATGAATGCCTGAAGGTAGGCATTTGGAGAGGTTTTGTCATTTCCCAATCAGGTGGTAAAAAAAAATGCATATCAACACCATCATGGATCAGCTTTCCTGGTGATCTTCTATAAAGTGGAAAATCTTTGGAGGGTGGATGCATTGTAAGAACTCCATATCCCCAGCAAACTCCAGGCACCATAATCTAAGATTCAAATAACAATACCTATTATGATCTGCTTGGCACCATTGTTACTGAAAGCCATTTCTGACCCCCAAAAAATAAACAGCCCCATTATCAGATTCTAATCTAGACAAAAAGCCATCAAGCCTATTCATGTCATCTCAACCTATTAATCTTGTTTGAAAGGAGATCTAGTTAATATATTTGTACAAGAGGTATCTGAAGCTGAGCAGTCAAAACCCTCTCAATTATGTTGCCTAACCAAGCAACATTAAAGACTTTCTAAAATTATCCATCCTGGAGAGATTCAATGCAGACTAAAAAAAAAAGTAAATCTAATAATTATCTATTTTAAACAGAAGGCATCCTGTCTTTCTTTTGAGAGACATTTATGACAAGAGTGAGAACATGTTCAATTAATTCCCAGCTTGATATTATAAACCATATTGGGCCAGGAGTTTATATATGGCACATTTTTCCGTCAAAAATTGGCAACTATTACTTTAAAGAATTGTTAGACATTGTAAACAATCAAAGTGAAACAAACAAAAATATTATTACTTACTCCACCTGTTTCGACCATTCTGGTGGGTTACTAAAAGTCATGAACACACAGTTCGTCAAAATAGTGCACATAATGATCATGCTAAATACTGTAAAACAAAGTCAAGGAAGCAGAAAAGATAAGAAATTTCTTACTGACATTAACAAACAAACATCAAGCTGATGGTACATCTCACTTGTTTAAATCTGGGTAGAAAAATCAAACATTTTTCCAAATAATAGTTAGCAAAAATAAAGTGTAGATTTGAAACTTTCCTGATTACAAATATGGCAATAGGTCTAGTTTTGACTTTGGCTTGAGAAGGATTTACACCTTTTTGCAGTTTAGATTATATTGGACCCATCCACATGAGAACAGAGGAGTGCTTTGGGAACCTTCATTGGAATTCAATTCATTTGTACTGCAATTGCATTGAATTATGCTCAGTTTACTGAGGACACATAGGTTTCTCATAATTAGATGCAGAATATGGACATCCAGAAATGACCAATCATAATGGTTTTCAGTCCATGGAGGGCCATAACATTACTTCATTAATTATTTAGGCTCCATTAAATTCCATTAATTCATTTATCAGTTAATTTATCAATTCATTAATTCGTTCATTTATCAAGAACCTCCAACTTTTTTGAAAATGATCCAGTGTAAGCCTTTAGAAAAAACTTGTCATTCCTGTCACTGCTTAGCTATAACTCCAACCATTCCTAGAAATCTCTGCCAATGGGTCCAATATTTTAGCAACATCAGGAGTGCAACTGTTGCCTACCCTGGTTGCATACATACATGTGTATACATACACATTTAGGACATTTCCTTGCTTAAGGAATAAATAAAAAAGAATCCCTTTCACATATGAATGTTAAAAAAGAAGCCTATCTGATCTGGACTACTGCATATGCTACCCAGTGATGGTTTCATATTCATATTTCAAACTGATACCACCTCAAATGAGAAAATGTTCTGGTCTTCTGTTGAGGATTTATTGTAGACTAGATGTCCCTGAAGGAACAGGGATAGCATTGCAGTGGTGATTGGTGGCAGGTTGCTGAATTCTACCTGGTGCAGTCTTTCTGGATAAAGGAGAGATTGTGAGATCACCCACTTGCATTTTGGACAGCTACTCCTCATGAGAAAACTGCAGGAACTGAGGTTTTTATAGTTGGCTTGTAAATTGAGCTGCTGGAAGTCAAGGAGTTGCAACCTAACTCACAACTGTAATGCAGCCTGTATAGACACAAGATTTGACAAACCTCATTTCTTCAACACTTTTAAATGTAATCATTTATAGCTAAACAAAGACTTTCTGAGTAGAAGGATAAGAAATTTCTACTTAGTGAGTCAACCTTTTTTTCTGGATTAAAAAGGGGAAAAAAAGAGTTTCAACCATTTAAAAAACTTTTGGCAAAAAGCTTAACAAGAAGTGGAGGTAAGAAAGTTTCAAACGGATAAAGGGGATAGAAAATGTCCTGAAAAACCCCCCACCACCATTTTCAACACATTATTTAGCATTTAATGTTAAAATGCTCAAACTATAACATATAAAGATCTGGATCTATAAGTAAAAATGATTCCAAACAAATCACTAATAATTTTGCAAACAACCAAAATAATCCTGGTTTTATTTGACCAATTCCTGTTTTGTTTTCCCTCATGCTTTTTAAAAATGCTTTTGCTTTGCACCTTTTTGGGTTGGACAGAGGCTTGGCTGGAACCCAAAACAAATCAGGAAACTCCAAATCATGTGATTATAGAACCACATTTTATTTAGTAGCCTCATTCATGCCTCATGCTAAGCTAGAAACAAATCAATCACATTGTGATTTAGTATAAAGGGTGAAACCTATTCCATGTGCTTTAAATTGAATTGGTTTGGGGTTTCTTATATGGTTGCAAAAGTGAAAATAAGGACAATTGAGCATCCAGGTCTATTTAGGGCAGGGGTGTCAAAACTGCCGGCCTGTGGGCCGGATGCGTCATGGCGAAACTGTGCTCACCCCATTGCCGGCAATGGAAAAAAAAGTCACGACATGACGTTGCGAGTTTGACACCCCTGATTTAGGGCAATTGTATGCTCCTATTAATTTCTCAGGCAGTTGCTGCAGGCAGATGAGAAGATCTAAAAAGAGGTCTGCCAGTTCACTGGGAAGAAAAAGAGGAAGTGATAAAAACTGAATTAGACCCAGAAAAACTATCACAATCAAGGCCCAGTCAGTAAAATAGGCAAAATGAATGACTTTGAATAAATGACATCATATGCATAATCAGACAACATCCCAAATCTTAAGGGTGCATTTCTCTACATACGTAGAAACAGTACAGTTGGAAAAGATGAACTCTAACTAGTCAGCTTTTAGATTTGAGATATATACCTTAATTGCAAGATTGTTGTATGGACTGTTTATGGACTCACACAGAAAGGCAATATCACTCATTTAGAATTAATATGCATCTATCTTTTGAAATTAATAATTTGATTCATTTTATATTTAGATTCCATGTTCCCCATCTCTCTCTCTCTCTCTCTCTCCCTCCCTCCCTCCCTCCCTCCCTCCCTCTCTCTCTCTCTCTCTCTCTTTCCCAGCCTCCCTCTCTAGTTCCTGTGGCATCTGAATATGGAGATATATAGAATGCACTGGGATGTATTTAATCCATGGGCTGAGCAGATACACTGGCTGACATAGAGAACAGGAGAAAACAGTAGCATTTTTATGTTTTCTCTAGTGTGAATTCTGCTTGATTTTATGACCTTTTTTGTCCCAGTCATTAAGTGAATCACAACCATAATTAAGTAAACCTGGGTTCTTCTATTGCTTGTCAGAAATTCTCTGGGAAGGTGGCAAATGGCAATCATGTGACCCCGGGATGCTGCAACTATCATAAACCATGTTGATTGCCAAATGTACAAATTTTGATCAATGACCATGATGACGTTGTGACAGTTGTAAGTATAAGGACCGATGGTAAGTCACCTTTTTCAGTACTCCAAACAGTTGTTAAATGAATGGTCATAAGTCAAAGACTGCCTGTATTCAAATCTATCTTGTACATACATTCTCTAACATCATCCCTAATAAATACACTTTCGTTCACCTACTCTTACAGTTGCTTAGGGAAACTTAATCTCTCCAAGTCCAGGCTATTTCTATAAAATTTGTTTTAAAACACAAATAATGCTTTTTTAAGGCAGCACATCAATCCTGCAAAACAGGAAGTAATGATTTCAGAATAAATGGTATGCATTACAATGAAAAGGATATGAATGTATCAAAATTTTAATAGCTATTCTCCTAAGCAGGTTCGTAGGACTTAAAATGTACAAGGCAGGCGTGGCACTAAATCGGAAGAGTGTTTTGCCTCTGTTTAGTACTACAAAGGTCTGCAGAGAAAGAGAAAAAGAAGGAAAAGTTACACATTCGTACACCTAGGCAGAAAACATAGATATTCAATCCAAAGACCATGAATATACATTTTTTATAAAGAATCTTGTTAACTGGGTGATTCTCTGTATATTCCACAATATACTTTTACTTTAATTGATCTGACAGCTTTTTTAAAATATATATACAGCACACAAAAACAGCAGCAACAGCAACAATAATATTATCCTCAACAGTAGCTTACATCCTTAAAGCAAATGTATACATTAGGCTTCATTTGCCTGAGAATAGGTCCCACTGTGAAATGTGTATAAATGTTATTACAAGATATTTCATAGCCTTTACTCTACAAAAGGAGGAATGAAGTAGCACATGGAGAGTGAAAGAATAGAGTAGATGTAATGGGCTGTGGGAATAACTTTGAGGAAGAAGAGACACAGCCAAGGCAACAGTCAGATAAGAGAAATCTCAATCCAAAGCAGGAATGGAGTTAGACAAAACCTCTCAGATTGGACCCCATCCCACTTCTCTTAAGGATAAAGGGAGGGAGGGGAGAGACACATTCAGGGTTGCAAAGTTATATTACTACAACTCTGTAATAAAAGTAGCTTTGTCATTCATGACTTTGGTGTTAAAGCCTGATCTGTCTCTGAGGGCTGACATTATAGCACTTCAGACTGCAAGACAAGCTGCCATCTTGTTTTGAGAGTTACTCTCTGCACATAAAACTTACATGTTGTACACTATGAAACATTTTTCTTCTATCTGGAGGGGAGATTCCAAGATTGGTCCAAACACTTTCCCTGGGGTTTAATTGGAACAGACTAGAATTCTGCAAATACTGCTCCTGTTTCTTTCTATACTGTGTATAGAATGGCTTTCAAAAACAGGATCACGTTTGTTATTTAACTATTTAAAACATTTCAGTATGTAGCTCAGTGAAAGAGATATGACAGCAACAACAGCAAAGCCCTAGAAAGACAATCAGTCAAGTAACATGGTTTTTCTTAATAAATATAACGAGAACATTTTAGTTTCTTCTCCAGCCAGTGAGTCATATTGCTTTGAATGCGTTTTTACTGAGTTTGTACTCCTCCTCTATTTCTGTAGCATATGGGCTTGTATTAGATGCCATTTTATAAATTATAATAAAGAATGTACTGTACCTGCCCAATCACAGAAAAGAAGCAACCTTGGTTCTCTGCAAAGCCCTTTCTGCTCTGCTTTGGAAAACAATGCAAATACAAAACTTCTACTCCTGGAGCCAAGACACATGGATAGTCTATACTTCCCATCCCTAAACACTCCTTCACCCATACATACCCACACACCCCATACTACATTATGGATGACTTCCCTTATTACCAATCTCCTTTCCTTACTGTACAGTAGTAAAGAAAACGAAAAAGAAAGAAAAAAGAAGAAGGAAGCAATAGGAAAAACACTGAAAGGTTACAAATGGAAAAAAACCCCACTGCATTTAGGATCACTAGATAAAATTCTGCAAGTTACTCAGGGCTATTGCACAACCAAAGCCTAGTACGTAAGGTTGCACACTTGAGATCTTCCTTTGGTGTATCCCTGACTGTAGACCAAAGAACTGCTCAGTTTTGATCCCAAACAGGACTAACGTGCGCAATAAATGTACCACTTGGTCCGAAGTTAGTAACGGATGCTTCAAGTGCATCTACAAGGTTTATCGCCATATGGAGAAGAAAAGACAACTGAAAGAAGTGGAACAACCACTGCTTTTGTGAAGTTCTGGAAGAACATTGCAACCAATGAATTAGAAAATATTTATCTAATGTGTAATGTGTAAACAGGCAACTAACTAACTAAATATTTAAAAAATACTCCAATTTATCCAATTTATAAATGGTGCAACAGGTATGATAAATTTGAGTTGAATGAAGATAGAGTATATTTTCACTCTCCAGAGTCTTAGAAATTATTTCAAATTGACCTGTGGTCATCTTCACCACCATTTTCAAAATGCTAAGAAAACCACATCAACCACTTTGCCTTTCAGCTGATAAATAAGAGAGTGCAAAAAGTGAAACTCAACCGCACCCTTATGCGTTTTTATTATGGCAGTGATGGTGAATCTTTTCAGCTTGGTGTAGGGTTTCCTGCCTGAGCAGGGGGTTGGACTCAATGACCTCCAAGGTCCCTTCCAACTTTTATTATTATTATTATGGATCATTGCACAGTCAGCCAGATGTTCAGACTGGATTTGGCATTTTGTCTACCTATCGAGTCCTTACCCAGGACCTGGGATAGGCAGATGTGGATGTTTGCTGGTGTTGTGTCCTTAGCCTACAAAGGCAGGCTCAGGACGTTGCAATGGTCCCGGGCAGTTGCAAGCTGCCCGGGACCAGACTGGCTGGCACCAGCGCTCGCGCGCATGCGGGAGGCGCGCCGCGCGCCTAAATGTTGCTTTTTGGCCCGGGGATCATCTTTAAGAGAGGCTGAGAGGTTTGTTCTGCTCAGAGTTGTAACGGAGGCTACTGAAGACCAATAAAGAGTTCCTGAAACCACAGAATGTCTCGCGCCGTCATTGCCATTAACCGAGGACTCAACACTGGCAACGAAGGTGGGATAGCCTTACAATTACACAAAGAATTGTAAGCTTACCCTGGAGGCCTGAGACAGCGAGGAAATGGCGTTAAATTCAGCAACTGCCTGCCAATACAGCTTCGTTGTAGCTAAGCTGGCTGATAGACCCTTCCTGCTTTACTGAAGATGGTAAAGATAGGGAAACTTTCTGAGTTTGATGTTACACATCCAGAAAGATGGGAATCTTATGTGGCCCGAACAGAAAATTATTTCAGAGTTAATCAAGTAAGAGAAGATGGCTTAAAGGCCGCCACCCTACTGTGTGTTTGTGGTCAAGATGCATTTGAAATTGCTGAAAATTTAGTAGCCCCTGCACCTCTTGAATCTGTTACCTACACAGATTTAAAGAAATTATTAAAAGAGCATTTTCAGCCCAAGTTATCTGTTACTGCTTGGAGACATACTTTTGAACAGAGGGACCAACGGGATGGCTGAACGGATGGTCCACATCACCAAGGATGCTTTAAAGAAACTGACCTATTGGGACTGGCATCACAGGTTGGCTGACTTCTTCCTTGCTTACGGCACTACACCTTCCACTTCTACGGGGAGAAGCCCAGCTGAACTTCACTGGGGGCGCAAGCTGACTACTAAACTTGACCGGTTTCACCCGAACAGACTGCCTCCTAGGGGTACACAACCCAGGGCACCGAGGCAATTGCAAGTGGGTGCCCCAGTATGGACCCGCAACTATGGGCCAGGTCACTTGTGGGTTCCTGCTCTAGTTTGCAAGGTTACAGGTCCTTTGTCCTACGAGGTCTCCTTGGATGACGGTCGTATCCTGCGACAGCATATCGACCAGCTGCGTACAAGACTGGACTTACCTTCAGAGACTCCTGGTTCTTTTCCAGGGAGGGAGGGGGACCCCTACGGGCAAAGGGAGGGGTGTTGGCAGCAACCAAGCCCCAACAGAGAGGCCACAGACAGCCTATCATAAGATTCCGTGAGTGTTCCGAACAGGAATTCAGGGGAACCAGCTAGCGCACAGGCTACAGTGCATACTCCAGCCAGGGAGTCACCCCGGGGGCATAATCATTACACACTTACACCTTTCAGCACTCCAGTCAGGGAGAAGAACCGGGAGCATCCTAATAACTCAAACATTGCAAGAGAGTTGGCACACAATCAACGCAATTGGCCCAACATCGCCACCGTCCCCAGAAAAGGACACTTCCACAGGGAAGTGATAGAAGGGCCAAATCCAGATCCTGAACCCTCTGGTTCAACGGAGGGGACAACTGAGTCTTGGAACAGTACTGAAATTACAGACAGTCCTACTATGGAACTGGGGAGTGGAGAAAGGCAGCCTCATGCTAGGTCCAGTGTGGGCTCGAGAGGCTCTTCAGAGTTGCCCAACAGTGGCAGCCTTCTAGAGGGGACAGAATGCCTGCAACTAGGCAGGTCAACCAGGTTAGAGAGAGAGCAAAGTCCTGGTCTGACGAGCCCGTTGGGCAAGCAAGCAGGCCAGGCAACGGGGCATGGTCCACGGGGGCCACCAGGGTCTGAGAAAGGGGGTGAACCTATAGCCTCCTCTGGACAAGGTGTACCTGGGAATTATCAGGGTCTACGCAGATCACAGAGAGATAAGAGGTCTCCCAAATATCTTGAAGATTTTATAACTCTGTTGGCCAAGCAGAAACAGTAAGAGGGTGTTTCTGTGGAAGCCGGAAAAGGGGACACTGGGGAATTAATCCCCAGAACAATAGCATGGTACCATTGAGCAAGGTGGACACACCACGCTTGTATTGAGGTCGCGTGTAATTATTCATGTAGTCTTAGCTGGGGGGGAAGGGGTGTTGTGTCCTGAGCCTGCAAAGGCAGGCTCGGGACATTGCAATGGTCCCGGGCAGTTGCAAGCTGCCCGGGACCAGACTGGCTGGCGCCAGCGCTCACACGCATGCGCGAGGCGCGCACCGCGCCTAAATGTTGCTTTTTGGCCCGGGGATCGTCTTTAAGAGAGGCTGAGAGGTTTGTTCTGCTCAGAGTTGTAACGGGGGCTACTGAAGACCAATAAAGAGTTCCTGAAACCACAGAATGTCTCGCGCCGTCATTGCCATTAACCGAGGACTCAACAGATGGTATTACAGATATCGTCGCAGGATGGAAGCAGTTCCTAGTAAGGCCGCCTTTTGCAATTGACTAATAGTGAATTTGTCAATGCCAATGGTGTTCAAATGGTGCTCCAGTTGTTTTGGGATTGCACCCAAGGAGCCTATTACTATTGGTACTACTCTTGCTTGCTTTTGCCACAGTCTTTCTATTTCTATTTATAGGTCTTTGTATTTTGTTATCTTCTCCAGTTCTTTCTTGTCTATTCTGCTGTCTCCAGGCACTGCTACGTTCACTATCCAGACTTTTTTGTCCTTCTTATCGACAATTGTTAAGTCTGGGGTGTTATGTTGCAGCTGCTTGTCTGTTTGAATTCTGAAGTCCCAGAGCAGTTTAATTGTATCATTTTCTATGACTTTCTCTATTTTATGATCCCACCAGTTTTTGCTTACAGGCAAATGATATTTTTTGCAGATCTTCCAATGCCCCATTGTTGCTACTTTGTCATGCCGCTGCTTGTAGTCAGTCTGTGCAATCTTCTTGCAACAGCTTACCAGGTGGTCCACTTTTTCTTCAGCTTCTTTGCATAGGCGGCACTTACTGTCTGTTGCTGTCTTCTCAATTTTGACTTTATATGCATTTGTCCTTAAGGCTTGGTCTTGTGCAGCCAGAATTAGTCCCTCGGTCTCTTTCTTCAATTTTCCTGCTCTTAGCCATTGCCAGGTCTTGTTATTATCTGCTTTCCCAGCTATTTTTTTTTATGTATTGGCCATGTAGTGCTTTGTCTTCCCATGCCTCTATTCTGTTCTTCATTTGGTCTTTCTTGTAGGCCAGTTTGGTCTCTCCAGTAGTCAGTAAGCCTTCCTGATATACTAATTTCAGTGCATCTTCATCAGTGTTCTTCAGATATTCTTCCAAAGCCATTTTTTCTTCTTCAACCATCTGATGTACTTGTAGCATTCCACGCCACCTATTTGCCTTGGTAGATAAAGTCTATCAATGTCACTGCGTGGATGAAGGGCATGATTCATTGTCATTATTTTTCTGGTCTGCCTATCCATTGCTTTTAGTTCTGCTTGAGTCCATTCCACTATTCCAGCTGTGTACCTAATGACTGGGATTGCCCAGGTGTTGATTGCCTTTATGGTATTTCTTCCATTGAGTTTGGATTTTAAGATCTTCTTCACTCTCTTGATGTATTCACCTCTAATCTTTTTCTTGACTTCAGTGTGCTTGATGTTGTCAGCTTGAAGGATACCCAAGTATTTGTAGTAATCTTTCTCATCCAGACTCTTAATGTTATTGTCGTGGGGCATCTTGATTCCTTCAGTTTTCACTATTTTTCCTTGTTTGATAGTAAGTGTGGCACATTTGTCCAAGCCAAACTCCATTACAATATCTTGGCTATATATACGGACAGGGTTGAGCAGCGATTCTATTTCAGATGATGTTTTTCCATACAGCTTCAGATCATCCATGTAAAGGAGATGGGATAGTCTGGTAGATGTTTTTGATGTTTGATAGCCATGTCCTGAGTTATTCAGTATTGTTGACAGAGGAAACAGTGCAATAACAAATAGTAATGGTGACAATGAATCTCCTTGAAATATTCCTCTCTTGATATTAACCTCTCCCAGTCTCTCACCATTGATCTGCACCTGTGTCTTCCACTGTGCCATCGATCTTTGCACAAATTTTCTGATGTTTCTACTGACTCCTGTTATTTCTAGGCACTTGATTATCCAGTTATGTGGCAGAGAGTCAAATGCCTTTTTATAGTCAATCCATGCCACATTCAGGGTGGTCTTCCTTTTCTTGCAGTTTTCCAAGATCATTTTGTCTAGTAGGAGTTGATCTTTTGTTCCTCTGCTATTGGGGCGGTTTCCTTTCTGCTCAGGTGGAAAGAGATTGTTTTCAACTAGATGCTGTTGCACTGCATCAGCTACTACACCAGTTAGTAATTTGAAAGTTGTTGGTAATCAGGTAATTGGCCTGTAGTTGCCTGGTGTTGCCCCTTTTGCTGGATTTTTCATTATTAGGTAGGTTTTCCCAGTTGTTAGCCACTTTTCAATTTCTCCTCCTTGTAATATATTGTTGAACTGCTTGGAAATGAGTGGATGTATAACAGTTAGATGTTTCAACCAAAACCCATGCAGTTCATCTTCACCTGGTGCTGACCAATTTTTGATTTTCCTTGCTCTTTTTTCTACCATTTTTGTTGTTATTACTAGTTCTTTCATTTCAACAACTTCTTCTTCTTCTTCTTCTTCTTCTTCTTCTTCTTCTTCTTCTTCTTCTTCTTCTTCTTCTTCTTCTTCTTCTTCTTCTTCTTCTTCTTCTTCTTCTTCTTCTTCTTCCCTTCTTCTTCTTCTTCTATTATTATTATTATTATTATTATTATTATTATTATTATTATTATTATTATTATTATTATCATCATAGTCAGCCAGATGTTCAGACTGGATTTGGCATTTTGTCTACCTATCGAGTCCTTACCCAGGACCTGGGATAGGCAGATGTAATGTTTGATGGTATTACAGTATCGTCGCAGGATGGAAGCAGTTCCTAATAAGGCCGCCTTTTGCAATTGACTAATAGCGAATTTGTCAATGCCAATGGTGTTCAAGTGGTGCTCCAGTTGTTTTGGGATTGCACCCAAGGAGCCTATGACTATTGGTACTACCCTTGCTTGCTTTTGCCACAGTCTTTCTATTTCTATTTGTAGGTCTTTGTATTTTGTTATCTTCTCCAGTTCTTTCTCATCTATTCTGCTGTCTCCAGGCACTGCCACGTCCACTATCCAGACTTTTTTGTCTTTCTATCGACAATTGTTAAGTCTGGGGTGTTATGTTGCAGGTGCTTGTCTGTTTGAATTCTGAAGTCCCAGAGCAGTTTAATTTTATCATTTTCTATGACTTTCTCTATTTTATGATCCCACCAGTTTTTGCTTACAGGCAAATGATATTTTTTGCAGATCTTCCAATGCACCATTGTTGCTACTTTGTCATGCCGCTGCTTGTAATCAGTTTGTGCAATCTTCTTGCAACAGCTTACCAAGTGGTCCACTGTTTCTTCAGCTTCTTTGCATAGCGGCACTTACTGTCTGTTGCTGTCTTCTCAATTTTGACTTTTATGCATTTGTCCTTAAGGCTTGGTCTTGTGCAGCCAGAATTAGTCCCTCGGTCTCTTTCTTCAATTTTCCTGCTCTTAGCCATTGCCAGGTTTATTATATCTGCTTTCCAGCTATTTTTTAATGTATTGGCCATGTAGTGCTTTGTCTTCCCATGCCTCTATTCTGTTCTTCATTTGGTCTTTCTTGTAGGCCAGTTTGGTCTCTCCAGTAGTTAGTAAGCCTTCCTGATATACTAATTCAGTGCATCTTCATCATTGTTCTTCAGATATTCTTCCAAAGCCATTTTTTCTTCTTCAACCATCTGATGTACTTGTAGCATTCCACGCCCACCTATTTGCCTTGGTAGATAAAGTCTATCAATGTCACTGCGTGGATGAAGGGCATGATTCATTGTCATTATTTTTCTGGTCTGCCTATCCATTGCTTTTAGTTCTGCTTGAGTCCAGTCCACTATTCCAGCTGTGTACCTAATGACTGGGATTGCCCAGGTGTTGATTGCCTTTATGGTATTTCCTCCATTGAGTTTGGACTTTAAGATCTTCTTCACTCTCTTGATGTATTCACCTCTAATCTTTTTCTTGACTTCAGTGTGCTTGATGTTGTCAGCTTGAAGGATACCCAAGTATTTGTAGTACTCTTCCTCATCCAGACTCTTAATGTTATTTTCGTGGGCATCTTGATTCCTTCAGTTTTCACTATTTTTCCTTGTTTGATAGTAAGTGTGGCACATTTGTCCAAGCCAAACTCCATTACAATATCTTGGCTATATATACGGACAGTGTTGAGCAGCGATTCTATTTCAGATGATGTTTTTCCATACAGCTTCAGATCATCCATGTAAAGGAGGTGGGATAGTCTGGCAGATGTTTTTGATGTTTGATAGCCATGTCCTGAGTTATTCAGTATTGTTGACAGAGGAAATAGTGCAATAACAAATAGTAATGGTGATAATGAATCTCCTTGAAATATTCCTCTCTTGATATTAACCTCTCCCAGCTTCTCACCATTGATCTGCAACTGTGTCTTCCATTGTGCCATCGATTTTTGCACAAATTTTCTGATGTTTCTACTTACTCCTGTTATTTCTAGGCACTTGATTATCCAATCATGTGGCAGAGAGTCAAATGCCTTTTTGTAGTCAATCCATGCCACATTCAGGTTGGTCTTCCTTCTCTTGCAGTTTTCCAAGATCATTTTGTTTATTAGGAGTTGATCTTTTGTTCCTCTGCTATTGGGGCGGTTTCCTTTCTGCTCAGGTGGAAAGAGATTGTTTTCAACTAGATGCTGTTGTACTGCATCAGCTACCACACCAGTTAGTAATTTGAATGTTGTTGGTAAGCAGGTAATTGGCCTGTAGTTACCTGGTGTTGCCCCTTTTGCTGGATTTTTCATTATTAGGTAGGTTTTCCCTGTTGTTAGCCACTTTTCAATTTCTCCTCCTTGTAATATATTTCTGATTCTGGATGTTGTTCTTTCCAGAATTGGTGCATTCGTTTTAGATATCCTCTTCTTGTTAGACTTGATCTGTAGTAACAGATCATTATTTCTTTGTTTTCCATCACTGTGTATCTGCGACGGGTAAACACCTTTTCTTCCAGTAGTTCTGCAGCTGCTGGCCCTGGTTGCTCAGCCAACAGTCCTGAGTCCTGTAACCCATTTTTCACCAGATATCCAGGAACTCCAATATCTAGTGTGGACCTTGTTAACCCGGGCGATGTCCGAGCCGGTATGGCATTCTGAAATTTACGTCTCACCATATTTTTTATGGGAGAGACACTCTTTGTCTGACTCCTCTGATGAGACCTGTCCAGTATGGTTGAACTTCTGGCATAGCTCTCATCTTCCTCAGAGTACACAAGCCCCACAACCACGTCAAGGTAGTGCCTCACTGGGGGATTATTATTATTATTATTTCAGAAAATGTCTAACTTGATTCCACTGGAGCCCCTCCACCCAACATAAAAAAAACAATTTATCTCCCCAACACTATCTAGGCCACCCTGAACAGTTGCAATCGAGGGTAGCATCAAGACCTGAAAAAAAGCTGGGTCTTGGGTTCAGCCCTAGCATCACTGCTGCCACTTAAAAGGCTGCCTCATGTCATTCTCCAAGAAGCACAACTTTGGGAATGGTGTGACTGCATCCATGGCCTGCTACTCCCTAGGGTCTGCCATGCACCACCTACCCTTAGGCAATGTTTTCTTTCTGTTGACAGACCTATCCCAGGTTGCTCTGGGACACAGAAGGCCTTTGATCATGACGCAGATTTGGAGAATGCTCTTCCACAGCCTCTGCAGCCTCCAAAAAACACATAAAAGCATGTCCTGTTCCCATCCAATTTTGGGAGGCTCCAAAGACATGGCTATCTCACGTGATTTTCAGAGGGTCTGAAGGCCATGGACGAGCACGTCCTGTTCTTGCGCAGCCTCTGCAGTCTCCAAAAATTGTGCAAGAATGGAGTATGCTTTTGAGAATATTTGCTGTTATATGTTAGTGAATGCTGGCATATCAACCAAAATGTCATGATGTGTCACCTTTGACACACATGTCATGGGGTTTGTCATCACTGTACCATGGAGACAAGTCTGAGCATCAATAACAAGGGAGAGCTATAAGCTATCAGAGTCCTATTTATTTGATCAATGAAAAATCATGGTATGGCTAACAGAAAGCTACTATAGATTTGCTTCCACAGAAAATAATAATAATAATAATAATAATAATAATAATAATAATAATAATAATACCTAATAATAACTAATCAAGAAATACCACTTAGAAACAAGGAAGATCAAGGAAGCACTGGAAATAATAAAGCAACAAATAACAGCTATAGCCAGGAAAATCAGTAGATATGAAGCTCGAATTGCAAACTATAGGCAGAACCTCCAATTTCAATCCAATCAGAAACGTTTCTACCAATCCATCAATGGAGAAACTGCAATGAATCAGTCAGTACCTGACAAGGAAGAAACAGTGCAGTTCTGGAAGCAGATATGGGATAACCCAAAGAAATACAACAAGGATGCGGCTTGGTTAAAAAAGGTGGATGCAAATAAAACAGAAGTTGAAATGAAAGAACCAGTAATAACAACAAAAATGGTAGAAAAAAGAGCAAGGAAAATCAAAAATTGGTCAGCACCAGGTGAAGATGAACTGCATGGGTTTTGATTGAAACATCTAACTCAGTGGTTCTCAACCTTTTTAATGCTGCGACCCCAACCGGTCGTAAGTCGAGGACTACCCAACCGGTCGTAAGTTGAGAACTACCCAACTGGTCGTAAGTCGAGGACTTTCCCTGCCCAGGAGCGCCGCACATGCGTGGTGCCGCCCCCTGCGCGCGGCCGAGGCTTTGCTGGCAAGCGGCAGAGATGGCACAGGCTGACCACCGGCTGGGCCACCAGCTGGCCCAGCCCAAGGGAGGTAAGGCACCCGCCGGGCCCCACGCACGCCAGCAACCTTCCCTGCGCCCGCCGGCCTCGCACCTCCCACTCCTGGCCCTCTTTTACTTACATTTTTAGTAGTTGCTCAGCAGGGAGGGGTGGAAACTTCCAGACAGCTCGCCTTCGCTGCAGACAACTTGCAGAACCGTTTGCAGAATGGGACTTTTGGCGGGCTCAGCAGGGCAGAGACAGCCTGGACAATTCCTATTGGCTTCTGAAAGCCAATAGAATTACACTCTATTCAAGAGAGTCTATTCTATTGGATTTCAAAAGCCAATAGAATAAAAGGGAGTAGCACAGCTAAGGAAAAGGGGGGAAAAATGGCGGACTGCATTGTTTGGCGACCCCCGTGAAATGGTCATTCGACCCAAAATGGGGTCCTGACCCACAGGTTGAGAACCACTGATCTAACTGTTATACACCCACTCATTGCCAAGCAGTTCAACAATATACTACAAGGAGGAGAAATTGAAAAGAGGCTAACAACTGGGAAAACCTACCTAATAATGAAAAATCCAGCAAAAGGGGCAAAACCAGGCAACTACAGGCCAATTACCTGCTTACCAACAACTTTCAAATTACTAACTGGTGTGGTAGCTGATGCAGTACAACAGCATCTAGTTGAAAACAATCTCTTTCCACCTGAGCAGAAAGGAAACCGCCCCAATAGCAGAGGAACAAAAGATCAACTCCTAATAGACAAAATGATCTTGGAGAACTGCAAGAAAAGGAAGACCAACCTGAATGTGGCATGGATTGACTACAAA
Source organism: Crotalus tigris (assembly GCF_016545835.1). NCBI lineage: Eukaryota > Metazoa > Chordata > Lepidosauria > Squamata > Viperidae > Crotalus > Crotalus tigris. Next base: position 310,385 of record NW_024098422.1, on the reverse strand, counting down.
AAGGCATCTGACTCTCTGCCACATGACTGGATAATCAAGTGCCTAGAAATAACAGGAGTCAGTAGAAACATCAGAAAATTTGTGCAAAGATCGATGGCACAATGGAAGACACAGTTGCAGATCAATGGTGAGAGACTGGGAGAGGTTAATATCAAGAGAGGAATATTTCAAGGAGATTCATTGTCACCATTACTATTTGTTATTGCACTGTTTCCTCTGTCAACAATACTCAATAACTCAGGACATGGCTATCAAACATCAAAAACATCTGCCAGACTATCCCACCTCCTTTACATGGATGATCTGAAGCTGTATGGAAAAACATCATCTGAAATAGAATCGCTGCTCAACACTGTCCGTATATATAGCCAAGATATTGTAATGGAGTTTGGCTTGGACAAATGTGCCACACTTGCTATCAAACAAGGAAAATAGTGAAAACTGAAGGAATCAAGATGCCCCACGACAATAACATTAAGAGTCTGGATGAGAAAGATTACTACAAATACTTGGGTATCCTTCAAGCTGACAACATCAAGCACACTGAAGTCAAGAAAAAGATTAGAGGTGAATACATCAAGAGAGTGAAGAAGATCTTAAAGTCCAAACTCAATGGAGGAAATACCATAAAGGCAATCAACACCTGGGCAATCCCAGTCATTAGGTACACAGCTGGATAGTGGACTGGACTCAAGCAGAACTAAAAGCAATGGATAGGCAGACCAGAAAAATAATGACAATGAATCATGCCCTTCATCCACGCAGTGACATTGATAGACTTTATCTACCAAGGCAAATAGGTGGGCGTGGAATGCTACAAGTACATCAGATGGTTGAAGAAGAAAAAATGGCTTTGGAAGAATATCCGAAGAACAATGATGAAGATGCACTGAAATTAGTATATTAGGAAGGCTTACTGACTACTGGAGAGACCAAACTGGCCTACAAGAAAGACCAAATGAAGAACAGAATAGAGGCATGGGAAGACAAAGCACTACATGGCCAATACATTAAAAAAAATAGCTGGGAAAGCAGATAATAACAAGACCTGGCAATGGCTAAGAGCAGGAAAATTGAAGAAAGAGACTGAGGGACTAATTCTGGCTGCACAAGACCAAGCCTTAAGGACAAATGCATATAAAGTCAAAATTGAGAAGACAGCAACAGACAGTAAGTGCCGCCTATGCAAAGAAGCTGAAGAAACAGTGGACCACCTGGTAAGCTGTTGCAAGAAGATTGCACAGACTGACTACAAGCAGCGGCATGACAAAGTAGCAACAATGGTGCATTGGAAGATCTGCAAAAAATATCATTTGCCTGTAAGCAAAAACTGGTGGGATCATAAAATAGAGAAAGTCATAGAAAATGATAAAATTAAACTGCTCTGGGACTTCAGAATTCAAACAGACAAGCACCTGCAACATAACACCCCAGACTTAACAATTGTCGATAAGAAAGACAAAAAAGTCTGGATAGTGGACGTGGCAGTGCCTGGAGACAGCAGAATAGACGAGAAAGAACTGGAGAAGATCATAAAATACAAAGACCTACAAATAGAAATAGAAAGACTGTGGCAAAAGCAAGCAAGGGTAGTACCAATAGTAATAGGCGCTATTACTATTGGTACAATCCCAAAACAACTGGAGCACCACTTGAACACCATTGGCATTGACAAATTCGCTATTAGTCAATTGCAAAAGGCGGCCTTACTAGGAACTGCTTCCATCCTGCGACGATATCTGTAATACCATCAAACATCCACATTTGCCTATCCCAGGTCCTGGGTAAGGACTCGATAGGTAGACAAAATGCCAAATCCAGTCTGAACATCTGGCTGACTGTGCGATGATCAATAATAATAATAATAATAATAATAATAATAATAATAATAATAATAATAATAATAATAATAGTAAAGTTGGAAGGGACCTTGGAGGTCATCTAGTCCAACCCCCTGCTTAGGCAGGAAACCCTATACCATTTCGGAAAAATGGCTGTCCAGTCTCTTCTTGAAAACCTCCAGTGTTGGAGCATTCACCGTTTCTGGAGGCAGATTGTTCCACTGGTTAATTGTTCTAACTGTCAAGAAGTTTCTCCTTAGTTCTAGGTTGTTTCTCTCCTTGCTTAGTTTCCACCCATTGCTTCTCATCCTGCCTTCAGGCACCTTGGAAAATAGCTTGACTCCCTCTTCTTTGTGGCACACTGGAACACTGCTATCATGTCCCCCTTCGTCCTTGTCTTCGTTAAACTAGATATATCCAATTCTAGCAGCCGTTCCTTATATACTTTAGCCTCCAGTCCCCTAATCATCTTTGTTGCTCTTCTCTATACTCTTTCTAGAGTCTCAGCATCTTTTTTGCATCACAGTGACCAAAACTGGATGCAGTATTCCAAGTGTGGCCTCTGGAAATTGTTCTGCACAGAGAGTACATCTTTTTGGGACAGATCGTTAGTGCCAAGATGTACGATAGCCTCCACATCACAGTCCTTGCTGCCATTCTTGATTATTTTAGAAATACGCTTCTTGTCCCTACTGGCAGTAGCACCTGGAAGACACCTGACCTCTTTCGAAGCCTGTGTCCTTTCCTAAATTTACATCCTTTATAATTGAATCACCTACCAGAAGGTAGCTTCTCTTTTTGGATGCCTTTCTGTTCTTGCATGACTGATGTCTAATACCTGATTCACACTTCTCCCTGTCAAAATCTAGTTCTTCGTCTTGGACTACAATCCCCTGCTTATTTGAGTTATCTTCACAAATACCTTTACCTGTCTCCTTAATGTCCCTATTCAGATCAGGGCACTGTAACTGTTGTGCAGGGACACTGCGAAAGTTTTGTGTTTATGGTTCACAGCTCTCACCCTGCCAGATCCCACAGTTGTCCACACTGCCCTTCTCCTGCAGGATCTTTGTGGTATAGGGGGGCTGATAGCATGGAGGCTTACTAGAGTAGAGGGGCTGAACTGGACACCTAATTTCTGCCTGAAGAGCAGAGATTACAGACCCTAGATAAATAATCTGTCCTTGTAGACTAGTGATTTGTTTACAGATGGGACAGTTTACAAGTTTGAAAAGGGTACTGCGAAAGACAGCTGCAAAGCAAGTGTTGCACTGAACTAAGCCAGACATTCTTAGATACAGGGAATCTGAATGTACTGCTGCTGTTTTTGATTTTTAGTTATAGAATTATATAATTTGCACACCGTTAGGCGCTGGCTTCTACTTTCCTGATGGAGTCTCCCAAGACTTACAACTCTGGAGCAGCTGAATGCAGTATGAAGGGAGAAGTTTAGTCACCAGCCAGGAGTCAAACTGAGCAGTTTTTCTGGGCCAATAGAAAAACAATCTGCCTCCCTCTGCAAAGCTTCTGCTGAGAAATTTGGTTTCCCCCTCGTAGTTTTTTCCTACGATAAGTGTGAGAAGAACAATATGGCTGCCAATCATCTGTCACTTAAAAACATACTGCTATTTTAATATTTATACACATATTTGAATTGGCTGCAGTTGATTGTTCTATATCAAGGGTGTCAAATTGCCAGCCCCTGGGCCAGTTCCATCATACGGAGGCCACGCCCACCCCAGCTCCGGCAATGCAAAAAAAGTCACGACATATCATGACATGTTAAGTGACGTGGGAGTTTGACACCCGTGTTCTATATGAATAGAAGCACTCATGTTACTATGAGCAAGTTGCTCTTGCTTACCGAATGTGTTTATTGCAGACAACCCTGAAGGTCCAAACACAGTAAATTTCAAATGTACTATTAATATTATGGGCTGCCAGGTAAATATAATTTCTGTCAATTCACTTTCCATAAATGTAGAGTGGCTATTCAGGCATATAAAAACATTCAGGTTCTTCCTGGTGATCCTAAGTCTAAATTGCAGAGCAGATTTTGTTAATATTTGGATCTGTTGCAAGTTATTGTTGATTGTGCTAGAGAACCAGAGAGAGCCCAGTAGCTTCAGCCAAACTTCATTGGTCATGCAAAAGTATGATTAAGTTTTATCATCAGTGTCTGTGTTGTTTCTGAAATGAGCAAATATAAAATGAAAGCATCAGTTGCCATGGAAATTTAAAATCCCATAAATGCCAGTTGCCACAAATATACATGGCACTCTTTTCTTTTTCTTACTGCTCCTTTTATATAATTTTTGCATCATATTTCAAGAATCTTCCAATTGGCAGTCATTTCTTCTTATTTTACCTTACAATGGACACGGATTATTTTAGGAAGAAAGAAAAAGAATTTCTTTTTTGTTTATGGGGATCAAAGGGCCAAAGAAATCTTGCTTTGTTTCAGGAAAGTGAAACATTGCATTTTCCTGATGAATTTTATATGCTTTTTACTTGAATTTGCAAATATCTTCTTGTTTAGAGAATGGATGGATTAAAAAAAACCCAAATAATTATAGTAGCAAAGATTGTATGGTCTTCAAAAACATGATTAAAAACAAAGAAGAAAAGTAATTAATGATAACTTTTCAGCCATGCTCTGCCCATTCCATAATGTTTCTGCATTAATCTGGTACAAAAAAAAATATGAAATAGAGATTATGGTTCAACTAAAAATTGAAGTTATTTTTCTAAGAAAGGCCTAATATAGAAACAAAAAGAAAATATTTTTCATATCCGTCAAAACCCTCTGCAGAGAATAAATAAATGGCATGACTATCAAAATCTCAAAAGTGATGGAACAGTGGCATGTAATGCGTACAATGATTTTTTTATTTAATGTGTGTGGGTGTGCATTCACATTGCTTGGTTTATCACAGTTTGTCTTCAGTTTTCATAAAAGCCACTGGGCACTATTAATTGGTTCAAGGCTTTTATGGCCTTGCTTTGAACCTTTTGGAAGCATTTGCCCAAAGTCTATTCACTGATATCTTCTATTTATTCAATACTTACCATATTTATTTATTGCTCTAGTCTCTCGCCTTCCTTTTGGTTCACCAATTCTAGAGTGCAGCTTTCAGCACGCTGTAAATAACTGCCAGTGGCCTCTTAGCTCACTTCTAAGCCAAGACTACTCCATACTCAACACAGAATGTGCATTATGTATATATTTTATAGGAAGATTTTGAGGCAAAGCCTTCTCAAGATCTTTTCACTGTCAGCTCCCTTTTGGTCTGCTTAGGTCCTAGGATGTTTTGAAGAGCTTTAGTTGGCTTGTGTGTTATGCTGATTCGATGTGGTTGTCGTGGTGAGTTGGCGGTTTCTGAGATATTCTTGATGAATGGCAGTGTAATTCTTTTTAGGGCTTGTGTTGTTTGTGTTGTGTGAATGGTCAGGGACTTTTTGATAAAGTTCTGTGCCTATCCATTTTGTTGGAATATGTTGTATAGATGCTCTGTTTTCTTTTTCTGCTGTTCCAGGTTGCTGCAGTGTGTTTGGGCTTGTCTAAATATAGTCTTTACACAGCTTTTCTTGTGGCAGGTTGGCTGTTTCTCTAAAAAGAAAAGTCCTAAGCAGACCAAATGACCCAACAACCCCAGAAGAAAAAAATAGGAGTCATTTACAATATACAGTGTAGGGACTGCAACAACCACTATGTAGGACAAACAGGCAGAAGACTGACAGAACGCATCCACAAACACCAACTAGCAGTCAGAAGACATGATGAAAACTCTTTAATTTCACAACATATGGATAGACTCAACCATAGTTTCAATTGGGAAAATGTGACCTTCCTAGACCAAGCCAAACCCCCAAACGCCAGGGAATTTCTAGAAGCCTGGCTCTCTGACAAATCAGCCCTCAATAGACACATGAACATTAACAACATCTATAGATTATACAAAAGAGATTATCACCCAGCCCAAAAATGACAAAAAGACCCAAGCACCTCTCCACCAGCAATCAGCACCCAGATCGGCTTAGATTAACACCAAGGTTAATATCAGACCAAGAATCAAGAAAACCAAACCCCAATCAAGAAACTGCCAAAGAAGCCAGCAGCAAACAGCACAACCAAAGAATTACCAAGACCACCTCCACCAACATTGACAGGACAAGACACCAGAATATAAACCGACAGCAAACCACACTCCTTACTAGCACTGATGATGTTATCTAGTTTGGGTAATGAAATATCTGCAAGAAAACAAGCAAGCTCAGAGAGCACCAAGGACCCCTCACTAACCATATATACTCTGGAACTCAGCCTTCAGATCTCCAATAATAAAAATCCAAAATACGCCCAAGGGCATCAACTGAGGAAGTGGGAGCAGAGTGAAAGAGGCTCCTATTCATGATATTGTAAGATACAAACTTGTGAGAAATTGGCAAACATATGTAAGAAAGCATCCTTTACGATGCAATTCTTAGTTCTCACATAGATGCACTGCAAATGATCACAAAACACAAATAGACAGGTCAGATAAAAAGTTAGAAGATATTTTACTCAGGCTGAACCTGACTTAGGGTTAATCTTGGTTAGGTTTTTTTTTCTGTGCACACTGTGTAAATCCAGCCTGTAGGGATAGTTTGTAATTCAATGTACAAAACCAGAAAATGTGTTATTCAGTCTCCAAGTTAGGCATGAGAGGTAAACATAGCCAAGTATCTGGAACAAACAAAAAATAAAGGAATGAGATGGGCATTGTCTAGTAGAAGTGTAAGATGCTAGAATCAAGAGCCTGGAAGCCATGTGAAGAGAGATAAGCACTCAAGATTCCTACATCTTAAACTGATTATTTGTATTGCCCCCTGATAATCATAGATATTACCTAAGATTTAAATGACCTTTGAAATAAGAAACAGGACTGACTCATGTAGAAATCTGAGCAGTGCATGGGCAATGGTATTAATCCTAATCCTAGTAGTAATTTCCTCGGTCTGCTTAGCAGTCTCTAGAAAGGCTGGAGCATCTGCAGTTGCCACCAGACAAATAAGCCCTGTCTGTCATTATTCATATAACGATATCATTTATATGCTGACAAAAATCTGGTTTTCCGCTTAGAATCCCTAATGCTGGAACTTGGTTTCATTTGTATGCATCCAGTGGAAAAAAAAGAAAAGAAATTCCACTCATGTCATTCTTTTTAGCCAATTTATACTCTAGCCTGACATTATATGGATTATATACTTCCATATAGGTGAGAGGCTGAATCTTTGTTTCCATATTGCTATCCGATTCACCTCTGTTCCGCATATTTTCCTAAGAAAGGAAAGAAGTTAGACTGTAATATTTAACAGCTGCAATTCCTATTTCCAAAAAAAGGAGTCAATATCATTGTTTTTCCCAGAAAATTTTGGGGTGTCTCCTGGTACTTCTGTACCTATTTGCATATTTGCAAATATAACTGAACTACTAGCTACATCCTATTTTCCTCTGGGAATATAAGCACTGGTATGAAGTGGTTATCTTGATTTAGATGGACCATTTGCTAATAAAAGTCAATCTTCTTCTCACTCTCATTTGCCATCTTTCTTGGAGGTTTTACTGCCTCCCCACTAAATCTTCCGACTCACACAATGACATAAACTATGTGGTAGTTTTGAAAAACTCAGTTGCCCAGCAATTGCTCCTTTAACTTTCCCCCTCTTTCTTTTTCCTCCGATCCCTCAACAACCCAAAGACAAGGTACATTTTTGCAAAGGCCATACAGATGTCGTTTTTCTGCCCCCCCCCCCCCGCCTTTCATGTGAAGACTCCGTCCACCCAAACCTGTAACTCCTTTGACCATTTGAAGGCTGATTTTAACATAGCTGGTTGTTTGCTGACTCACTTTCTGCGTCATATAGTAAGGGTCAAAGTCCTCCAATGGCACAGCAACCAAGCCTTTGGGGATATCCCCGTAGATGAAAGGCAAACTCTTCCCAGCCTCCAGGTCACTGTTTGGTTTTGGTTTGTTCTCTTCATCGTCATCTCTGTGACTGCTGTCTTGCTTAGGACGCTTCTTTTTCTTGTCTTCTTCAATGCGCTTCTCAATGTTAGCCAGAGATTCCGCAGTGAAAGGCCTAAAACTGTCAGGGCCTGGTGGTGCAAGCAACCGCCCTGCCATCTTTTCATCCTGCAGAAGCTTGTTCAGTTATGTTGCACCCAGGGTAGGTCAACTCTGAATGGGAGAGCACAAAAGAAAAAGAAAAAAAAACCATAAATCAGTTATCAACATCAGGGTTGGCGGGATAGTTGGGAACTTCCCTAGGAAATAATTAATCCGGTTGAGCCTTTTCCCCACTGAAGTAGTAGACTGAGAGTCCTTTGAGGTTACAAACAAACAAACATCACTTCTTACATTCCCCAGTGGAGTAATCAGTTTTGTCTATTGTAGCATAAACAATAAAAAAGCATTAAGGCATGCCAAAAATTAGCATCAACTTTCAAGGTCTATGCTTTCCTATGTCATTTGCCTCACTTAACTTTGGGTTCTTCTGGGGACATTTGAGACATTGACCTTACCACAAGTTCCGAGTTCTTCAGACAAAGAATAAATTATTGGGATTACTCCGTTTAATAGTCCATGATCAAAACAGTAAGAAACAGCAGCTTTTATTGCCAGAATTTACTGAGTTTTGTAATGCTCTGATGGCTCTGCCTCTCCTGAAGATTCAGCTCCTCAACCACATATTAATCTGATATTTCTCTTTTTATCCTGTTTCCATTCTGGGCAATTTCATCTCAGTTTGTATTATATGTTCCAACATTTTTCTTTCAATTTCAGATGCTCATACTAAGAAACATAGAAAGTTTTACAAGATTTGAAATGCTAAATCAATGATTTCAAAACAGCATTTTGTCATCTCTTGACTGGACTATTGCAACACATTATAATACAGCGATGTCTTTGAAGAGCATCAATTAAAGCTGGTTGAGAATGCAATGAACCAACTAAGTGCATCCCTGGTTTGCTCAAGTGACACCACTACTGGGAGGGGAGTATTAGTTGCCAGGTTGCTTCTAGGTGCAATTCAAGGTCCTGGTTGTCCTCTTTAAGGCCCTTTGTGGCTCAGAATTTTGCTATCCATGAGACCACTTTCTCTCAATGGGAACTGCCTCTGAATCCCTTCTGAACCCCCTTCGGGGACTATGATGGCATGCCTTTTCCATTACTGCCCGTCCCCTTTGAAATAATGCTCCACCTGAGGTCACATCATTACCAACTCTGTTGGCATTTAAGAAAATCCCTAAAACGTAGCATTTCCAGAAGGACTTGGGGTATAAATAGAATGGTGCATTTCTGTGCTGATTATTACTCAGACTGCCATTTCTTGGCATGATTTTGAATGGAAATATTATTATTACAGGTAGTCCTCAATTTACAACCAATTGTTTAGTGACTGTTCGAAGTTACAAATGGAAAAAAGTAACTTGCAATCGGTACTCACGCTTAGAACCATCGTAGCATCTGCACTATCAAATCCAGGTGCTTAGCAATTGGCATGTACTTACAATGGTTGTTGCATCCCGGGGTCATGTGATCACCATTCATGATTTACCCAGCCAGCTTTCCACAAGCAAAGTTAATGGGGGAAGCTGGATTTGATTAAGGACCACATGATTCACTTAACTGAGTGGTTCACTTAACAACCATGGCAAAAAAGGTCAAAAGTTGGAAACAACTCACTTAACCACTTTGCTTAACAATGGAAATTCTGGTCCCAACTGTGATCGTAAATCGAAGACTTCCTGTATTTGATTTGGCTTATGTTATAACATTGTTTCTATTTTTTTTTTTTTTGTTACAGTATAGTAGGGAACTGCTGTCCCTTTACATAATAAACCAGCCTGATGTGTTCAGGAGTACTTATCTAATCCCTGAGAGGAAAAGAAGGCATTCTCTTAGGTTTTGGGCAAGAAACACTTTTTAGAGTTGGTTTTAGTCCTGGACTGATGGTGAGGGGGTTACCTGAGGCAATGCTGAACATTGAGGAATTATTTTGTTCTAGCGTAGAATTCTGTGATGGTTTGTGTGTGTGAGTGTGCACATGTTATTTTATCTGTTTATAATTCTGTGTGGATCTTTTATCTTTTTCGGCACCTTTAATAAAGTTGATTTTTGTTTAAATGCTGAAGCTGACCAATGGCCTTCTGGCATCCACCTCAGACTGGCTGAGCTACAGATTCCCAAAAGTTTTTAAAGCTTCCCTTCCTGTAGTTTGACCAGATGCAGCCTGAACTAAGCATGACCCATCAAGTGTGCCCCAGAATTTTCATGCCAGATGTCCCAAGATGCTTTCCCCAAAATAATTTAAATGCTTCTATTCCCCACTATTGAGTCAGAACTGAAGGAGCTTCTTGGATTTCAAGGAAAAAATCCAAGAAAGTCCAGTTGCTTTTTGGAAGAGCATCTTTGGGACAACCATGACCTGGATGGCTGAGAATCTCCATAAAGACTTTCATGCCAGATGCTCCGTGGTCCCATTTCAAAGGATTCCCTGAAGGGAAAAAAAAAGATGGAATCCCATTGCTCCATCTGAAAACCAAAGCTCTTCATAAGAATGTGGTTCTTCTCCAAGTCTGCTAAGACAGGCCCCTTTGGCTTTGTATGGAAGAACCCAACCAGCAACAAAAGTGAAGAATTTTCCAAAAAGCTATATCAAAGCAGCATTTTTCCTCAAGCTACTCTGGGAATCAACTCTCTGAAATGTAGCACTAAATGCAAAGATTATCCAAGAGGTATTTGTCCCCAAGTGCACAAAGATTAGCAAGTTCTGAGGGTTTTATTTAAATAAAAAAACATTAATTTTTCTATACCACAAAATGAAATCAAACCAAACAAAAAAAGAAACTGATTATTATTATTACTTTTTAAAAAGCAAGTTTGAATAAAACACCTGGGAGCTGTTTAAAATACAGGTTGTCCTTGACTTACAACAGTTCATTTACTGACCATTCAAAGTTACAACAGCATTGAAAAAGATGACTTATGACCATTTTTCACACCTATGGCCATTGCAGCATTCCCATGGCCATGTGATCCAAATTCAGACGCTTGGCAACTGACTCATATTTATGACGGTCGCAGTATGTGATCCTCTTTTGAGACCTTCTGACAAGCAACGACAATGGGGAAGCCAGGTTCACTTAACAATTTTGTCACTAAATTTACATCTGAAGTGATTCACTTAACAACAGTTAAGTGCAAGAAAGGTCATAAAATGGGCCAAAACTCACTTAACAAATGTTTCATTTAGCAACAGAAATTTTGGGCTCAATTGTCATCATAAGTTGAGGACTACCTGTAAAGGTATAATCCCATTGTATCTAAAATGTCGCTAGGAGTTGAAAACCTTCTTTCCCCGTTGAACCGTCTGTCTGAAATCACATATGGCAATAAGCAAGGCATGAATCTTATTTGCTCTCATTCTCACTTGGCATTTGAACTGACAGATCACACTGACTCTGACTCATACAACTCTAGCATACACCTGCTCTGTACTTGCCTGTGAACACTTTGCAGGTATGAAAGAACCATGAATTGTGAGTATGTTTAGGCTGAAAGCATAGAGTTTTTTTTATTTTAAAACATTAGATATCCACGTGTGCCCTAGGTTGGGGCACATATCATTCTGGGATATATAATTTGCAAAGCCATAGGCTGTCCTAACATGACAGGAATAACTCTTCTCCATTCAAGGAAGAACTAATTTCTCCTCTACCGGTAGCAAATGGCAAAGATGGCAGGGTTTGTCACGTGGTTACTATATTTTTAGTCCTCTCAGCTTCTGTGAAAAAGACTATCGTTTCTCAACTCTTGTCTTTTTTCCCTGTATGATTGTGTATGTTGTGTGCAAGGACTCTGCAGTTATGCAACGGGATCGAATTACACAGCAGATGGACTGAGAGAGAACTTACCCTCTGCTACATAACAGATAACAGAATAAAAGAGTTGGAAGGGACCTTGAAGTTCTTCTAGTCCAGTGGTTCTCACCTTTTTAATGCCACGACCCTCAACCGGTCGTAAGTCGAGGACTACTCAGCTGGTCGTAAGTTGAGGACTACTCAACTGGTGCAGCACTGTTTGCAGACTGGGACTTTTGGCGGGCTCAGCAGGGCAGAGACAGCCTGGACAATTCCTATTGGCTTTTGAAAGCCAATAGAATTAGACTCTATTCAAGAGAGTCTATTCTATTGGCTTTCAAAAGCCAATAGAATAAAAAGGAGTAGCACAGCTAAGGAAAAGGGGGAAAAAATGGCGGACTGCGTTGTTTGGCGACCCCCGTGAAATGGTCATTTGACCCCAAATGGGGTCCCGACCCACAGGTTGAGAACCACTGTTCTAGTCCAACCCCCTGCTTGAGCAGGAGACCATATACCATTTCATTGCCTGGGCTGGTGTGAAAAGGAAAGGAAAAAGATAGTGGCAAAAGTGCCACCCCCCCCCACACCCCACCCATTTCAGACAGTTCTCTCCAGGCTATTGTCTCAGTCTCGTGAGTGAAAAACATCAACTAATCACCTAGAAAGTAATCCACATAAAATAGGTAGATGGGTGTAGTTTAGTTAGTGTAGGTTAACTGTTAAAGTGTTTGCACAACAGTTTTACCCTTTTGGTTTCTTTGAGGAGGACCTTGCTGTGGTTGTTTGCAGCACAGCACAATCTGCCAGTTCAGCCACAGTGGCTTGGCAGTATGAGTGAAGATGGCCATTTGTTCAACAAATTGTGGTTTTGTTGTTTAAAAAATCATACAGAACTTGTTGCAGTGCGCAAACATAGGGTTTAGTTGAAAGAGATCTAGATTTCTATTTCCAAGCAAAAAGATGAAAGTTCTTTGTTCTCCCTTTCAGTAAATAAAAATGATTGATAAAAGGAACCCATTTTCCAGAATCCAGAATCTGTTGACATGCTTGAGAAATATGAATGGCTAGCTGACTTTTTCAGTATTATAGGAGAAATGGCTCCAGAATGAATATCTGGTTGTATTAGCTACATAAGGGAAGGTTCACAGTAGGACTGCTCTTTCAAAAATGCAGCAAAACCTTAATTTGACTCTTTCTGAATAGTAAGTTGCTGCTCTTGGTAAAGTATATTTGACACTTTGATCAGGAAAAAGTGTCAAATATACTTTTACCAAGAGCAGCAACTTACTATTCAGAAAGACTCAAATGAAGGTTTTGGCAATCCTTTTTAATAAGTCCGTCTGGCTAGCAAGGCCAAACCTATCTTCCTTACACCAAATTGAGCAAGTAGCAGTCCTCCAGATATTTTATATATGTGTGTGTGTGTGTGTGCGTGCATGCGCATGCGCATGTATATGTATGTATGTATGTGTATATGTATATGTATGTGTGTGTGTGTGTATGTATGTATGTATGTATGTATGTATGTATGTATGTATATATAAAATAAAATGTGATTATAAAAGATGCTGATTAAATCCAAGGAAAGAAACTTCAAAGGAAAGCAAAGAAACACATATGGTTGAAAGACTATGTCTGGAGAAGTAAGTTTGCATGCAGCAGGGACTGCACTGTGTCCCAACAAAGAGGGCACCGTCCAGGTATGATGTGCTCTCAGACAAAATAAATGCATGAGTCAGAAACAACCCTCCCCCCAAAGTTTATCTGCATCAAATGCCTCTGTCAAGCATGCATGCAGAGACACACTCTTTCTTTGCAGATTGACCCCTTTTCAGGGGAAGCAGGAAGCCTTGGGCTCTGCTCTGTGGCTCCCTTCATGACAGCCAGCAGGCCGAGCATTTTACACTGAAGGAAGAAGGGGAGTGGAGTTCTAGAAGCGGAGCACTGATGCAATGGCACTGCAGCACTGCAGACTGAAATACAACAGAGCACATTGGCTCTGGCACTGAAGGGAGGAATCCAGCTGTTGAGTGGGCAGAAGGTCTGAAGTACAGAAATCTTGATCTTGCTACACACCTTACACAGACAGGGTGATTTCTAAAAACAAATGCAGAGGCGTAGGATATTTTATCCATCCTCTCTTTCAGTCCAAACACGCAGGCATCTTCCCATAAATGAGTGATTCGCAAGGACTTCTTGAATAAAGAAGGATGACTCAATACATTGTTTGAAGTCAATGAACCCCTACAAGGCCAAATCATTATGATGTGGCTATTCCAGCAAGAAGTCAGTCATCATTCCCACTGAGAAATCCAACTTGCTTCCCTGCCTCTCTTATCTATTCTTTACCAGACATACATATTTTTTATTATGGTCACTATCCAGAATCATTCTTCATTAAAATCACCTAAAAAAAAAACATTTAAAAGGAGCTGAGTGTTTTGCTATGTTGATTGGATCAGAGAGATCACCCTCAACCATGAAACAGCTGAAGAGATCTTGGACCTGGCATTTGGCTTAACCCAGTGGTGGCGAACCTATGTACATGTGCCAGAGGTGGCACTCAGAGCCCTTTCTGTGGGCATGTGCACAGTCACCTCCCGCCTCCCCCTGCAGCCCCCTCCTCACCAGCAGCCCCCCAGAGGAGAGTCGCCCCTGGGTGCAGCCCATGCAGAGCAGCGCAGCCAAGGACATGGCAGCCAGGCAGCAAGGACAAGACTCCACCCTCATGCCCCGTCGCGTGGAGATGATGCTGTGGGGTGCAGGCGGAGGGTGTGTCCGCCATGGTGCTGCATGGCCACCTGGGCAATCTGTGGAGGCGGGCCATGGAGGCAGTGGATGGCCCTGTGGGCAGGCAGGGTGGGGGCGAAGCAGGGGTCAGAGCGGTGGCGGGCGGGGGGATGGGGCGGTTTTTGGGCACCCAGTCTCTAAAAGGTTCACCATCACTGGCTTAATCTTTCACAATATTGTCAAATTAAAATCAGAAGAGGAGATAATCTATGCTATCTTGATCTCGTTGGAGAAAATACTGTGCAGTTAAAAATGCAACCATACAGTATACATAAAAATGAGAGAGCCAATTTGGTGTACTAGGTAAGGCACCAGGCTGAAAGCTGGAAGACTAGTTCCACTTTAGGCACAGAGCTATCTGTATGCAATGAAATTTCATTTTAATGTACGCCGATTAGTGTACATGCAAAGTGACAATAAAGTTTCTATTCTATTCTATTCTATTCTATTCTATTCTATTCTATTCTATTCTATTCTATCTGGATAGCCTTGGGCCAATCTCTTTCTTAAAGCCCAAGGTAGCAGGCAATGGCAAACCACTTCTGAAAACCTTGCCAAGAAAACTGTAAGGACTTGTCCAGGAAATCACCAGGTGTCAACACCGACTCAAAGATACAGACAGTTAAAAACATTTAAACATTCCAAAGTCTGAGAGAAAGTTTATTCTGCTGATAGGGAGCTCTGTGATTTCCCCAAATGTACTTGGACATTCAAGTATGAGTGTAACCAAAGCTTTACTTCATTAAATGTTTGCTATTGCTGCAAAAAAGCCAATTTGGTCATTTCTGAAGCGATTTTGACTTTGGTACATTTCTGCTGTAGTTAACAGACAAAAATTGCTAGACCCTTTAACCAATTAATGGTAGTTTGCACTGTTCACATTTAAGTTACTTCCAAATGCTCTCACATATAGAGGAGCTTTCTGTATGGAGATATTGGTCAGTCTTAAAGCTGATTAATTAGTAATGTATTTAATTTTTGAAGTTAAATTTAAACAGATGCTTAATCTACCCCAAGAAAATTTAATCAACCCTACTAAGCATGAAATATGTATTCTGTAAATGATTTGGAGCTTATCCAACTAAACAATGGAGAAAAGCATCTATAGCTCCTGCTATAATGGTTTTGATAGCATCTCACCTTCAGTCTTATAAAACCAGCAGAGTAAGCAGTCCTCATTCCTAGAGAAGGAAGACAGCAAAAGTTTAATAAAGTTAACCAAGTTCTGTTAGACTGTTCTACTACCAAGGATGCATCTGGCTATTATTGTTTTAGCCTTATAATCAGTTCACAAACCCATAAGATACAGAAATCAATAGGGACAAGATAAAATGCATCTATATAACTATAGAGCTTACAGTCTCTAGCCATCAAATTTACTTTAGATTCCTTCCCAACTTAGGACGTGATGTTCCTATTTTCTTTCAGGAGCTGGCTTTCCGAGATGATCTTCAGAACCATAGTTTTCTAGCTTTCAATTTTTCAGAGAAATTAGGATTAGGTTCTAACATGTAGATGGAGGGAAAGTTACAAAATGGCTGGGGAAAAAAACCAACAAGTTGTACAACAACAACAACAACAACAACAAAAAGTTGGAAGGTACCTTAGAGGTCATCTAGTCTAACCCCCTGCTCAGGCAGGAAACCCTATACCCTTTCCAGTGTTGGAGCATTCACAACTTCTGGAGGCAGGTTGTTCCTCTGATTAATTGTTCTAACTGTCAGGAAATTTCTCCTTAGTTCTAAGTTGCTTCTCTCTTTGATTAATTTCCATCCATTGCTGATTGTCCTGCCTTCAGGCGCTTTGGAGAATAGCTTGACTCCTTCTTCTTTGTGGCAGCCCCTGAGATATTGGAACACTGCTATTATGTCACCCCTCGTCCTTCTCTTCGTCAAACTAGACATACCCAATTCCAGCAACCGTTCCTTATATGTTTTAGCCTGATCATCTTTGTTGCTCTTCTTTGTACTCTTTCCTTGTAATGACCAAAACCGGATGTAGTATTCCAGGTTTGGCCTTACCAAGTCATTGTAAAGTGGTATTAACACTTAACATGATCTTGATTCTATCACTCTGTTAATGCAGCCTAGCACTGTGCTGGCTTTTTTGGCAGCTGCAGCACACTGCTGGCTCATATCTAAGTGATTGTCCACTAGGACTCCAAGATCCCTCTCACAGTTACTACTATTCAGCAAGGTACCACCTATAATATACTTATGCATTTGGTTTTTCTTGCCTAAATGTAGAACCTTACTTTTTTCACCATTGAATTTCATTTTGTTAGATAGCACCCAGTGTTCAAGTCTGTCAAGATCCTCCTGTATCTTAAACCTATCTTCTAGAGTGTTAGCTATTCCTGCTAGCTTGTTGTTGTCTGCAAATTTGATGAGTTCCCCATCTATCCCCTCATCCAAATCATTGATGAAGATGCTGAAGAGCACTGGGCCCAGAACAGAGCCCTGGGGCACCCCACTGCACACTTCCCTCCATGTAGATACAGTTCCATTGAGGACCACACACTGAATACGGCCAGCTACAAATCCATCTGGTGGTGATGCTGTCTAACCCACATTTTTCTATCTTATCAAGTAGTAGGTTGTGGTCTAGTTTATTAATGCCATATTTGGATATGTGCAGCCTGAAATACCAAAGGAATTACAAGGCCCTTGAATCCAAAATTCTTTGAGAGAAAACAAAAAATAATTTCTGATCCTCTAATAACATCATTTGGCAGAATGATACTAATCATATTTTAATTAATAAGTTCTCATTTACCTAATAATGAGTCAGACATTATTGAGTCCTTTTCTCCCCACTTCATATAACTGTTGTAATTATCTGATATATTACATCAAATAATTCTACACTACTTTGTTTTGAGAATTATGACTAAAACCAAAGAAAGCTAAAATTATTATTTATTTAAAAAACCCCTCAATAACATTGAACTGAAATATTTGATTTGATGAGGGACAGCATTATATTTTTTCACACATTTGCTTCATTTCTGGGGTCACTTCAGTTGCTTATGGGTGGGAAAAATATTTCAGGTACAATTCTGAGAAAAATAAAATGAGGTTATTTTCTGATATAAAGATTTGCCCAACATGTTTGAATTTTAATTAAGCATGGATATTTCATATTTCATGAACATTGGGTTGGTTTTAACTTTAGGTGATATCCAGAGCTCTGGAAGTCTATTGCTCTATATATTTTTTTTATTATTGAAAAATTTTTAAAGATTTTTACAAAGAACAAAAAGACAACAATAAAAAACAAAACAACCCTCACCCAACCCCTCCCAAACCACCCCCTCCATCCCCCCCCCGAGCTTCCCAGAGCTGAATATAGGCTTAATTAAAATTTTAAAAATCCTAAAAAAATTAAACAACTTATAAAATGATTAACAATAAAATATATATAACAAAAAAAGCATAAGCATAAAAAAAATGCTTAAAAAAGAAGAAAGAAGAAAGAAGAAAAGAGATAAAAAAAAGAAAAAAGAGAAAAAGTGCAATCTATAAAATATCAAAATTTATATACAAGTTATAAAAAAGCTAAATGATATTTTTTTATATCCAATTTGTATTGTGTGAAATTTATCCATTTTTCCCATACGGCAAAAAATTTCTCTTGCGATTGCTCCTTTAAGAAAGCCAAAATCTTTGCCATTTCCACCAGATAAGAAACTTTAAAAAACCACTCTTGCAAGGTAGGCAAAGATTCCTTCTTCCAGTATTGCCCTACTAACAGCCTTGCGGCTGTAATCAAATTTAACATCAATATAACCTCCTTGGCATCACAATCAGTAACAATACCAAGCAAAAACAATTGTGGAGTAAATTTTACCCTCTTTCTAAAATTTCTTTGAATATTCCACCATATCTTAATCCAAAAAGCTTTTATATTTTTACACGACCACCAAATATGATAATAAGTGGTCTATTGCTCTATTTTTATAAAGCCTAAATGGACTGTGTCTAAGTTCATACATAATGCTAAGCTATACTTCATTTAACTGTTTTCTATTGTATAAGCTATAAATTGCTATACAATAACTGGTTGCACACATCATTTTAAGACAAAAATGACCAAACCTTATTCTGGTTTAGTTCTGCATCTAGACCGCCTATTATGTATGTAAGCAACATGCTACTGCAAAAATTATTTCTACCTGCTGTGTATTTTCACCTGGATGATGATTAGTAAAGAAGGAAAACAAAATCCTGAGTTTCCCAAGGTAGCTGTATCAGTAAATCCAGTAACAGAAAAATGATGTCTCCTGAATGTAAGGATATTTTATTAATAGCTCAAACCTAGAAATTAGCCCTTCTGCCCGAGTCTTCTTCGTGAAATGCAGCTAATTTTTCCTATGAACTAAGACACAAAACATGTTTACTCTTCGTCCTCCCTACCCTGATTATATAGTTTGAAGAATCCCAGATTTGTGATGTACCTTAACTTCTATTTTCCATTATGCTGTTTTTCTGAGTCATGTGCAGGAGTTAGCACTGAAACAATATAAAGAAAGATTTCCATCTAACTCTGGACAAACAAAAGTTAAAGAGGTCTCTGCTGCAATGCAATGCAATGTAATGCAATGCAATGCAATGCAATCCTGAGCCCTATTAAAAATGAATAGTTAACCAGGCCTATCTTGTATCTGTCAACCATTCCATTCATTCACCCAACCATTGTTTTGCCAAGAGTATACTTTACTGGAGTTTAAATGGTTACAGAAGTTTAGCGAAGCTGGTTCTGGCATTTTCAAGCGTAGACAATGCAATTAACTTTCCCTTTTCCCTGGCCATCCACCTCCTGTTATCAGCAGATGTCCAATTAAGTGCTGGTATATTGTTTGGGTAACAGGCCTTCAGTTTTGCGGGCT
Organism: Crotalus tigris; assembly: GCF_016545835.1. NCBI lineage: Eukaryota > Metazoa > Chordata > Lepidosauria > Squamata > Viperidae > Crotalus > Crotalus tigris. The sequence goes on along the minus strand of NW_024098422.1, from coordinate 290,959 downwards.
TTTCTACTTTGCAGTCCGATGGGTGATCTTGGCTAACAGGTGCTCCTCATTCCTCAGCTGGCATGCTTAGGTTTCCCTTCCCCTCCATCTCCTCCCTGCATGCCAATCCTCTTCCCTCCCTCATTGCTAATGTCAGGCTGTTGGCTTTGTAAAGCTTGGCTTGGGGGGATGGCAGCCATGACAGTATATTTTGGTATCTCCCAGAACCACCTTATCAACTACAGTATGTAGCAGCATGAATTTTGTCTCTACTCCTATATCTTGAACTATTTAGGATTTTTCAGAGAAAATAGAAAATAAAGAGGCAAGCTAAACGGAAAAACAGAATAACAGAATAACAAAGTTCGAAGGGACTTTGGAGGTCTTCAATCCCCTGCTCAGGGGAGACCCTATATCATTTCAGATAAACCTTAGTGAAAAATGTCAAAATTCCAGCTTCCCAGACTTATACATGGTTTGCCCCAATAGAGAGGTGCTTAAGGACCTCTTAACAATCTCAAATAGATCAACATTCATACTAGAAACTTCTCAGGGGTGGAATCCACTGTGTAACAGCAGCTTCACATGTATGAAGACCAGCTGTTTGCTAATGACATTTCTTAATAAGTCCTTACTGATGGCATCTCCTGGGCTTGAACTACATGTTTCTCTTGGGAGCTGTGAAGTGTCAGGGAAAAAAATCTCTTTCAAATTGTCCTCTTTCGTGCAGTGAAGAGGAAAAAGAATGGAAGCTAAACTAGTGCTGATGGGAACCCACTTCATGCAGCCTGAATGTGATAGCTGATTCCCACAAATGGACCATCTGATTGGTTTGTTATAAAGTGAATTTGCTCTTTTGCACTGCAGTTCAATGCACAATGAAGATTTCTAGGGTCATATCCAATGAACTTTGGCTTAAATGAAAGAAGTCACCCATTTGATGTGAGAAAGAAACAAACACCACAGTATGCCTTAAACAAGCTCTTATCACTAGTGAATCACAGCCTAATTGAGAGATAACTAATTAGGTGGTAACTAATACTGTGCAAGTAAAACAGGAGTGAGGAACAGGAATTAGTAACTAATTTGGTGGTAATTAATAACATGAAAATAAGGTGCAAAGGAGTGAGGAATCTATGCCTTCACTACAAAGTAGTTAAAAAGCAAATAGACAGAAGGAAGGAAACTATGATCAGATTGCAAAATTCATCTAAACCCTGGCCATTCATGAAAGAAAACTATGGGGAAATAGTTGTACAAAGAAAGAAATCATGAGATAAGGTCTAGAATTCAGGTCATGTGATGGAATGTTTAAAGGAATTTTAAATAAAAAAAAATATTTTAAACAAACAAACAGCGTGCGTTTGTGAGATTTATAACCTCCTTTTCTCCAACAGCTCATTCATTTTCTTCATTTTCTCCCCACAACAACCCGTGTGATAAGTCAGGCCGAGAGGGAGCAACTGGCGCAAAGTCATCTAGCACATTTCCATAATTGAGGATTTCTCCCATGATAATAGTTAAGTCCATTATTTTAACCACTACACTGGTGCTAAATATAGTGGAAATGGTGTGCATATTTCAAACAATGCCAAAAGGAAAAGGAAATAAAATTGCTCACTGTTCAGCAAAAGAACATATCAGCTAAAGTGTAAGAACATGTGGAATTTCACAAGGGCAGTTCATCTGAGCTGAAGGTCACAAATTTTAGTGACAAACTTTTTTTCTAGTGACTTTGTACTCTGCCATGTGTACAGCTCCCAGAATGGATAGGAAAGCTATACAGAGTGTAAAGACTATTTTTGGCCATATATATACATTTGTCAAATATGTCTGCATAAATATACATTATAAAGTTTCAAGAAGAGATGTACATTATTCAAGCAATAGGAAAAATGCCACAAAACCAAAATTTGCCAGGGCTACCTGGTGCGCTTTCCACTGAGATTTTACAAATAAATCTAGTGGTTAGGGCACCAAGCTAGAAATTAAGAGACTGTGAGTTCTAGTCCCACCTGAGGCATGAAGGCAACTGGGTGACCTTGGACCAGTCCCTCTCTCTCCGCTCTGGGAAAGAGGCAAGCCTTGCCAGAAAACTACAGGGATTAGTTCAGGCAATAGCCAGGAATAAAAAAAACTGGCTTGAATACACAAAAAAGGTGGGGGAGAAATAATGGTGCAACCCAAAATCTGTATTTGGAGCCTCTTATCTATTGTTGATTGTAGATAATTTCCCCAAGTTTGCATATCTGTAAGTGGAATGCAAATATTACTGTCCCTTTTTGTCTTTGTGATGCTTTGAACACTGACTGCATCAAGAACTTTTACATGAAGAACTTTTACTGTTAGAGAGGCAGTCTTCTATTGTTATTTGTTATCTAGTTTCATGCCATACCATATCTTCTTTAGAAACATCATCCCACACTTTTGTTTCTACTTCTACTACCCTGTTTCTAGCTGGGTGTATAGTGCAGTGATATGGTACTACAGGATGTGTGTCAGTCAAATCTCTTGCATCATTGGAGGATGGAAGGACTTTCCTGCTATTTGGCTTTTCCTGTTGGGTTTTGATTACAATATGATTATGACTATGATACATTATGCAAAGTACAAGTATTCAATACTTTCCCCTGGTAATATAGTCTGTATCTATTCATCACAGAAAACAAAGAGATTGACAAAAGTTATAATGACTAGAAATAGTCATTTCTAGATAACTAAGTTTCTTATTTTTCTTTTCTTATTTTTAGAAATAAAAAAATAGAGTAAACACATTATCTTTTAAAAGGCTTTATGACTTAGTTCTCCCCTTACAATCTGCTTACATGGACAGACCAACTTACCCTGAGGACACAACCACTGGATGGACACCTTCAGGAACATTTAAAAAAATAAAAAATAAAAACTGTACATATGCTTCCCAACCACAACAAATGCCTACCCATATATATGGCCAATGTATTGGTTAAGACTGGGCATAACTCTTAAGTGTTGCACGTATGTCCAGTATGTATTTACTGAAAATTGGTTTTCAGCTAAACAATAGACAGATGCCTTAAAGCATTAAGCAAGTCCAGGTGCAATTAAAATCAATGAAATATGAACGATAGCCATGGGATGTGCTTGCTGCAATATTTCCTGAAAATAACAATTTGCCATTGTCACCTTTGGTTCTGGATTTCTCCATTTATTTATTCCCTTGAAGGTAGAAAGTCAGTTGAAATTGCAGCCAAAGACACCAGTTCCTATATTTTCAAAGGAATACAGTAGAGAGGCATTCTGCTATTCTATTATTTATATATTCTATTATTTATAACATTATTTTATGACTCAGGAAGGATTTCTAAGGACACTTAAAATAAATAAAACAATACATTCCCACATGTTAAAGAACAACAATCAATATATTTATACTATATTTCTTGACTACAGTACACTGTCTAAAACTGTATTGGAAGAAAAATAAACAATGAAAATCATAATAATTCATTATTACCATACTTCATTATTTGAAGATTCTGTAATCATTACTCCATATTAATTCAGTCTCAATATTTGGGATATCAGTCCTAATAAAACTTTATTTTTGTACAATATAATAATCATAATAGGAATCATCTCTGTGAATAAAAATGACTACATTGCAACTAAGAAATATTTCTGCCAAGCATCACTATCCCCCCAAAAGGTGAAAGTGCCCCTTTACATTTACTTTTTCCCATCAAGATGTAAGGAGTTGAAAGGTTGATATTTTATTCTGTTTAGATTTTAGGAGACTTTATTTCAAAGACTAAAAAGACACTTTGTCTATATTGGAAAGGTTATTGATTTAGATTTCTTATTATGTACTATTATGGCTTCATTTGCCTTGATGGAGCCAATTGGAATGGATGTAGCAGAAAGATAAAGTCAATGACGCATCATTTCTATCTGCATGCAGAATGGGGTTAAGTATTCTCATGAGATGGGCTTTTCTTAAACCCAGATAAAGGTGATAATGTTCACCTCATAGCAATTTTTCCAAGGTATAGTCCATTCAAATGTTGAGAACCACAATTTCATCAGGTTTTAAACTGTGATCTATTAAATTTCCTTTGTACAGTAAGATGTTTCCTTCCCCAGTCAGATAACCTCTACATAGGTTGAAATATCAACTCCCAGAATTCTCAGCCAGCGTGCCCCGCCATGAGAAAAATGGGAGTTGCAGTCTTAGTACATTGGATAGCAATATAATCAGCAATAACCTCTTCATCAATTTGCGCGTGGATTATAGATGAAGAGCAGGGTGGAGAAGAGGAGTGGGTGTTCAACTTCTACAATCAAGATGAAGATGGGAATAACTTTCCTCAGTTTTGCCTGTGCAATAGCAATAGCACTTATATACCGCTTCACAGGGCTTTTCAGCCCTCTCTAAGTGGTTTACAGAGTCAGCCTATTGCTCCCAACAATCTGGGTCCTCATTTTACTGACCTCGGAAGGATGGAGTCAACTTTAAGCTGGATCAGGATCAAACCCCTGGCTGTAGGCAGTTAGCCTGCAATGCTGCACTCTAACCACTGTGTCATCCTGTTTTGACCATTACCACAGGTAGTCCTTGACTTACAACCATTCATTTTTGACTGTTTGAAATTACAATGGCACTGAAAAGTTGACTTGTGCTGGTTTTCCCACTTATGATCCTTGCCGCATCCCCGTGGTCATATGATTAAAATTCGGATGCTTGGCAACTGGTTCATATTTATGATGGTTGCAGTGTCCCAGTATTATATGATCACTTTTTGTGACCTTCTTACAATCAAAGTCAAGGGGGAAGCCAGAGTCACTTAACAATTGTGTTACTAGCTTAACAACTGTGGTGATTCATTTAACAACTGAGGCAAGAAAGAGTGTAAAATGGGGCAAAACTCAACAACTGTCTTGCTTAGCAACAGAAATTTTGGGCTCTATTGTGATCATAAGTCGAGAACTATCTGTAGGTCCAGAAGCTTCTAGTGGAGTTATTGGGGGCTTCCATCTTAGATATTTTATCCTGCCAGGGAGCTTTTCTTTAGAGGCTGAGCAGCATTGCCACAGCACCAAACAGCCTCTTGGCTGACCTTCATTCACTCACAGTGATGCCACATGTAAACAGATGAAGTTGTATGTAAACTTCAAATGTGCGACTGTGAGCAAAACAGTACCGCCAAGCCTTCCATTACTAACATGACATTCTTTTATCAAGTGTTCCCTATAGTCCATTTACTTGAGCATTAGGAAGTTATGACTATCAATAATTAAAAGCTATTGTTCAAAATAAATGAACAGCGACATTTTTTGAAGTCAGATTCCTACTTCCTCAACAGCACATGCAATTTTCCTTGATATGCCACGTTTAGCTCTGATCAGATATGTTTGCACTTTGTTTCACATTTCTCCTTTGGAAAAACTTCATATATTGGCAATTAATGTGATTTTTATCATTAAAAAATCTTAAAAGTTTGCTGCCTTTAAGCCTATACCATATTAATTGAATAAAAGCAATAATATTATGTCACTTTTGAGTAGATCAAACAGCTATTATTTTATTATATCATGTTCATCTTTATTAACTAGGCTGCTCAATTTCAGCATATTTATGTATGGTAAAGATGAAAAAAAATCATATACAGGTAGTCCTCGACTTACCGCGGTACATTTAGTGACCGTTCAAAGTTTCAAAGGCACTGAAAAAAGTGATCTATGACTGTTTTTCACAGTTACGACTGTTGTGGTGTCAGAATTCGGACTGCGGTGATTCATTTAACAAATGGGGCAAGAAAATGGGACAAAATTCACTTAACAAATGTCTTGCTTAGCAACAGAAATTTTGGGCTCAATTGTGGTCATAAGTTGAGGACTACCTGTACTAGAATGTATTCATATTATTTTCTCCTCGTTAGAATTGTGTATCTGATGCCTCTTCCTCCTATTATCTCTGACATTCTCTTACATTCTATTCTTTCCCCTCTTAAAAACATTTGCTATGGCACTCCCAATATATTCCTTCTGTCTACAACTGCATTGTTTTCTGCAGTCTCTCTCAAATAAGACCAGCTTCTGCTGAGCCCACTGTTCTCCCCTAGCGACGTCCTTAATCATAGTAAGTGATTCTATGATTTGCCTTACTTCCATATACTCAGAGACTCCGCTGAGGAAAATTAGGTAATACATGCTGGAGAGAAGTGGGAAATAATAGAAAAGACGAAGGAGCTCATATTGTAGAGTTTAAGAGAAGGAGGAAGAGGAGCCATCAGAATGTCCTCCCGATGTTGAGGTTACAGAATAAAAGTCAAAAGGAACAAAATGGTCACTTATTTTTCCTTTGCACATTGGAGAAGTGACTACTTTTCGTTTTTGCTCCATTCTTATCCAAAAGCAACCTGCCCAGATATGACTACTGGCACTCTTTGGGCTAGCTAGCAAGGCGACAAGAATGATGTGTATGGAATGTTAAAACAGGTGCCCATGGTTTTCTGATTTGGTTCTCAGCATTCTCAACATAATAGGTGCAAAAGTATCTAAACCTGAATAGAAGATGCTTCATGACTTTAAAGTTGGAAGTCTTCTAAAAGCAAAGTCTCTATTTGCAGCGAGTTCTTTATTTACGTAAGACAAGTGTGGTCTGAGAGACTGATTTTGCACTTTGGGTGTGAAAGCTTTCGGTTTTTAGACTTCCCTGGGGAAGAGAGGTCAGATCTTAGACAGTGTCTATCTCTCAGTAAGAGAACAGCTGATTCATATGCATATGGTCCTATATTCAGGATCTTATGTCTCCAGTTAAAGGGCTTTTTCGAGGTAGCTCCTGAATAGCTAGTTAGCTTAGGGGTTATTTGGGATCTCTGAATGAAGCCCCCCTTTTTCTCTCAAGTGACCAGAAAAATAATGAATTACGCAATTGCACTTATTAACTAAAATATGTAAAGAGCTTGGAAAGAAGTGACAATTTCTGCTGGGTTTGAAGCAACTTCCTCTGACTTAAAAGGAAAGAGACCAGGCTAGAAACCAGGAGATGGTGAATTCTAGTCCCAATTTAGGTATGAAAACAACTGGCTGACTTTGAGCCAGTCACCCTCTCAGCTATACAATTTGCAAGGTTGTTGTTGGAAAGAAAATAGAAGGAGGAAGAAGTATTGTGTACGTTTGCCACTTTGAGTTATTTATAAAAACAATAAAGGTGGGATAAAAATAATGAACTTTTTAAAAAACAAAAACAAAACAAGTATTATATTGTACTTGTGTGTATCCACATATACACAGTAGAATATATGTCTTCTAAGACCCATTCAAAGGAAAAGAAGTGATTGGCCATGGCTTTCCTGGATGAGAAGGGTGAGAGGACAAAGCAGCAGGGGGAATTATCCAATTGGAAGATGTGGTAGCTTGCAAGCTGTTGCCAAAGTGTTTACCTCTAGGCAGGATTGTTTTAAAATGGCATAGAATGGAGCTGGTATGAGCACAGGACAAAAACAGTTTAAACAATAAGTGTGGATATGCTCAATGGTGGAACAACCTGCCTCCAGAAGCTGTGAGTGCTCCAACACTGGAAATTTTTAAGAAGAGACTGGACAGCCATTTGTCTGAAATGGTATAGGGTTTCCTGCCTGAGCAGGGGGTTGGACTAGATGATCTCCAAGGTCCCTTCCATCATCATCATCATCATCATTATTTTTATTATCATTATTATTATTTTTAAAAAAACCAAAAGTATGATAAAATCATAATGCCTTTATAAAAAAACCCCGAATAAGAAATATCTTCAAAGAAAGCCAGCAATAATTAGAAATGTATATTATTAGCATATTGTCTGGGAAACCTTAAATTTCAACCCATATTTTTTAAAAATAAAATTCTTTTCTCCTTCCCATCTCCTTTCATTGTCTCTTATTTCCTATAGGCTGATGCAAGGAAGGAAAGGGGAAATCCCACAATATTAACATATAATTCTGACAAAATGCTTCTGTTTGTTTTTTTAACACTGTACCTTTTTGGAAAAGCCAATTACTGTTATAGTAATAGTAGTAAAGTTGGAAGGGACCTTGGAGGTCATCTAGTCTAACCCCCTGCTCAGGCAGGAAACCCTACACCATTTCGGACAAGTGGCTGTCCAGTCTCTTCTTAAAAACTTCCAGTGTTGGAGCATTTACTGCTTCTGGAGGCAGGTTGTTCCACTGAATAATTGTTCTCACTGTCAGGAAGTTTCTCCGTAGTTCTAGGTTGCTTCTCTCCTTGATTAGTTTCCACCCGTTGCTTCTTGTCCTGCCCTCAGGTGCTTTGGAGAATAGCTTGACTCCCTCTTCTTTATGGCAGCCCCTGAGATATTGGAACACTGCTATCATACTGTTATTGGGAAACCCCCCCTACAAGTATTAAAATTGTTTTAAATTCTTAATAATCTTGTGGGAAATACAATCAAATTTGCAGAACATGCTCACCACAAATATATTAAGAATGGGTTCATTACAAATGACTTTTCTCACAAATTGCCATAATCTCAACCCAGCATATTTTAAATATATTAAACTAAAATCAGCCCCAACACAGAAATAAAAGAATCAGTTTGTTCTCATTTTCAGAGGGAATATTGGGGGGAAAAAGTGCTCTTGAGTTGGAAAAATTCTACTGAAAAATCATAGCAAGTTCTTAGGGAACTGTTTAACAATAGTTTGTATAGCAGATAGGTATTATGATGTCTACTCATAATAATCTCATAATATTATGAAAAACCAATTTGGTGTAGTGGTTGAAGAATCAGGCTTGAAACTTGAAGATCCTGAGTTCTAGTCCTACCCTTAGACATGAAGCCAGCTAGGTGATCCCTCTCTTTCAGCCCTAGGAAGTAGGGCAATGACAAACACTTCTGAAATCTTGCTAAGAAAACTGCAGGGACTTGTCCAGGCAGTTATTAGGTATCAACATTGACTCGAAAGTACAGAAACTTATATTTTTAGTTCAACAATGAAATAAAAATTAAGAATCAAACTGCTCTATAGCTTTGATCTTCCAATATCAAACAAAATTTGTTAATCCGGAACAAGAATACCGTGAAGAAAATAAAAATTGACAGTGGAAGCAACTCTCCATAAAGAAGAGCAAAGGAGCAAGGCTGGTATTCATGAAACAAGAAAGCAGAAGATAACTCTTCACCATTGGAGCTCAGAAGTAGCTTTGATGCCTTCATAGAACAAACAGTTTTTAAGAATTCAGAAAGAAGAAAATACTGTGAAATAGGAGATAGGACAGTAAGATCCCGGGGGGGGGGGAGAGAAGGTAGAGGAGATACAATTGTATCCTACAAGAAGACAAAGAGAAGGATTATAATAGTGACCCGCTAATAAAAGGAAATGAATCAAATATATGTTGACAAGATCCATTGGATGAAGGAATGTGCTATTTCTCAGAAGGAAGGATTAGGAATATGATTAAATAATTTCCAAGAATTATCAAATCCACTGATAAAATCTCCTTTTCTGCTGTTTTGTGTTGGGATTACAAAAGAATGGCTACAGCTATCTCACTATAGATTTTTGAAGTTCTAGGAAGGAAATTCAAAATCAGGTGATCTTTCCGTGGAAAAGGACTAGAAAGGGTTGAAAAAGAATATTGCAAGTAAATGACTATGCAAATCTTGTTAACACAAGAGATTTACTTATTGACAGTAACAATCTGAGTGATCTAGATAGGACTTTTGGGTGAGATGAGTTGCACCGCATAGGATTGGTGAAAATGTATATATCTGAAGCATGGTGATTTTGACTAATGTGATTTAAACTTAGACTAATGTGAATTTTGTAGGAGTTAAAGATGAAAATTCTGAAGTTAAAAACCTTGAGCAAAAATATAAGAAGAGGGAATTTTACTATAATGATGACTTTTAAGCCTTTTAAAAATCATTGAAAAAGAACATTGGCTCCTAAAATTCATCACTCTTTTGCCCATATTCTAATACTTAGAATATGGGAAATGAACAAAATAAATCTGGACCCTTAGCACAAGAGGCCATATATGATTGCATATGCATAATGTGAGAAGCTTTTAATTAGAATACAGCTGTTGAATATATTCAAAAGCTAGAAAAACAACAGAAAGAAAAGTTGCGTAGCTTGCATACCTGGCTTGGTAATAATATATGTGAAAACATTTTTTGAATACTAGTGGACTGATTTTGAGTCAGCAGGGCGGTACAGCTGCAATAAAGGCAAATGTAGTCCATTTTCAAACGATGAAAAGTAAGTGCTTCATTTGACTCTGCTGCAGTCAGAACCCATCTTAAGTTCTAGGTCTAGTTCAGGGGCATCACAATTTAGTCAGAGAAGTTAGCTGTGAGGATGATTAATGTACTGGAAACAAAATGCTATGAAGAGAGATTGAAAAGGTGAGCATTTTACCTCTGGATCAAAAATAATAGATATACGAACTAAAGAGAGTCACACAAAAGGTCAAAATTGTTCTCTGTTTCCCCAGAATGTAACAAAGTGAACTGATTTGCCAGAAAGCAAATTCCAATAGAATGTTAGGGAAAAATATACCTAGCCAAAACAGATGCATAGCAGACCCGTTTACCCAGAGAGGTGCAGATTCTCCTTCCCTGGAGATGGAGATAATCTTCTATAAAAGATGCTTCAACTGAATCCCTGCAATTGGATGGCCTAAATAGCCCTCCTCAACTCCATGAACACAGTAATACAGGTAGTCCTCAACTTATGACTGAGCCCAAAATTTATGTTGCTAAGTGAGAAATTTGTTAAAGTAAGTTTTGCCCCATTTTACGACTTTTCTGACCATATTTCTTAAGTGAATCTCTGCAGTTGGATAAGATAAGATAACCTCATTTTTTTTACTGTGGGCACAACAGCACACATCAAAAATGAAATTTAGTTGCCCGCTCTCAAAGTGAACACATACATGACACACACCTAAACATACAATATACAACATATGTATAGACCCACACTCCTACATATACATAACAAATAAATATTAAACATTGTCCATCTTGAATATATAACGGAAGGAGGAAGCTTGAGAGTTCACAAGGTTAATGCTCTATGGAATGAAACTGTGGCTGAATCTGGATGTTCTGCTTCGGATACCACGAAACCTCGTCCCAGAAGGTAACAAGGAAAACAGGTCATGAAGAGGATGTGTGGTGTCCCAGATAATCTTATGGACCCTGCTCAAGCAGCGCTTCTATGCTATGTCCTGGATGGGAGGGAGGGAACTGCCAATGATCTTTTCGGCCATCCTCACCACTCTCTGCACCGCCTTCCTATTTGAAGCAGTGATGCTTCCAAACCAGACTGTGTTGTTGTATGACAGGATGCTCTCAATTGTCCCCCTGTAGAAAGTGGTAAGGATAGGAGAAGGAAGATGTGCTTTTCTCATGCGATACAGAAAATGCAGGCGCTGCTGTGCCCACTTCACCAGTGTCTCACCGTTGAGTGACCAAGCCAGCCTACTTGTTAACTGCACACCCAGTTGTTAAATTAGTAGCCCAGTTGTTAAGGGAATCTGGTTTTCCCATTGACTTAGCTTGTCGGAAGTTTGCAAAAGGTGATCCCATGAGCCAGAGACACTGCAACCGTCATAAATGTGAGTTAGCCGTCAAGCATCCAAATGTGAATCACATGACCATAGGGATGCTGCAATGGTCATAAGTCTGAAAAATGGTCACAAGTTCTTTTTTTCAGTGCCGTTGTAACTTTGAACAGTCACTAAGTGAACTGTGATATCCTAGGGCAACGCTCCCCCCCCAAACCTTTTTGGCACCAGAGACCAATTCGGTGGAGAGAGGTTCTTCCACGGACTGGAGGGCGCATGGTTTCATGTGTTGCTTGCATCCCACGGACTTGTGGGGGTGTGATTTCATGTGCTGCCTGCATCCCGCGGATGGGGCTTTGCTTGTTTGTGTGGAACAGTTTCTGGCATGCTGCAGACTGGTGCTGGTCCACGGACTGGGGTTTCAGGACCCTTGTTCTGGGGAGCTCAGGAAATGGCACAGCTTGTTTGGGTGGGGCTTATTGGGAAGTGAAATTTCAGCTATTGATTTTTACTTTTTGTAAATTGATGTGCAATATGCTTTTGCTTGCCATTTTCTTTAGACATTGATTTTTTTAAAAAACGAAAAGTACTAGGGCTGTGCAAAGCACGTAAAGAGAGTCCAAATGAATACATTTTTAGTCAAATCAGCCCCTCTAAACCAAACTGTGAACTGAAGCGCAGTCCTGCATCAAAGAGGGAAACTGAATCAGGTATCTTTGAAGTGCCTCATGCTTATTTGTGATTTTTCTGCAGCTTCTGGTTTTGTGAAAGGCAATGTGATCTTTCACATGTGATCTTTCATTCCCATATAGGGGGATAGCGGAGGAGAGTTGAATAGAGAGAGGGTTCCCTGACAGTAAAATGAATAGTCAGCAGATGTCAGTTTTAACATCTCATTGAACTTGACTACCATCAGGGGTGGGGAAGGTTGTGTGCTGACACTTAAAAGCAACTCTCTTCATCCCAATACAAAGCAAGCAATACTATTTCTTTAACAATCAAACACCATAATACTGTGATCATAGAAAAAGAACACTATTCTCGCAACAGTTCCTGCTGCCACTGTTTGCACAGGAAGCAACTGACACGCTGGCAAAACAGAACAGCCATCTTCTCAGCCAAATAAATAATCTACCCAAAACCAAGCATCAAATACTTGCAAAACAACATCCCTCCACAGGACCATCCAAACAAGCACAAAGGAGACACACAAAAAAGATATATAATCCTTGCCAGCCAATAAACCTTTCTCCAAAATTCCTGTATTGATGATGTTTAGGCCAATTAACCCTGGAGAAGGCCAAATCAATAGCAATAGAAAGAATCAATATGACATCTCCAGTGCCCCTGAATTCTATCACCAAATGTTAGATAGCTGCAAGCCCTCTACTGCGGGGTATCCATACAATCTCACCTTCAGCAAATATAGATGGGCTTTTTCTGAAGCCCGATCTGATGTCCTCCCATTTAGCTTTACTTCCAGAAAGATTTCAAGGGACTCCTTATTTGTTTAGACTTTGCCCTTCTGGATCCAGAGAATAGAAACTCTTATTCAAGTCCAAATATGGTGTCTTATTCATTCCCAAGATGTACTCTGATCTTCCTAATCATTTCCAAATATGAGGGCAAAAATAATAAGTCTTATGTTTATTATTTTAAAGAGATGCTAACCCTATGCTCACATATCAGATGGCCAAGCATCTTCACCAAGTTATATAACTGCCCAAAGCTTTGATATGTTGTTTCATTGTTTTGTTCTATTTTTCCCTTTCTCAGTAAATGGATTGTTACATCAAATTTTCCTTTTTTAACTGTAAAGGCTGGTCAAAGACCATAATAAAGATATTTGATTTGATATTCCATGGTAGGTTCTTAAATGTCTGCAGCCCATTACTACTTTTAAAGTTTGTATGAGTGGGGCAGGTTATTATCTTTTGGTGAAAAGTGAAATGGGGTCAAGTTAACACAAATGCTGGCCTAAATGTTTACTACTCTTAAAAATAAGGATAGGCAAAATGGCAACTGACACTTATTCTATAGCAGTCTCTTTCTCTGTGATCTGTTCCATTTCTGTTGCATTGTATTTCACTGGCTACGTTCACTTCTGTTACATCTAAAAATTAACTAAATAAAGCATTGCTAGAAAGCCCTTATTCCAACACCACTAAGTCCTGTTAAAGATGAGAAGTTTATCTTAGGGACCAGCAACCGATGCTAAATCTCCTGGCACCCCACAAAACCAGGTGATCAGAGCAGCAAGGCTTACCACCCCCAGGGATAAATTGATAGGGCATTCTTCAAGACCTTGCCAAGTCTGGGACTTCAGAAAAGCAAGTAGAGAGCAGCTTATTTTTAAAAACTTGAAAGCTATTTCTAAATTGAAGTAAGGCAATTTCTGCGTATTAGTTCAGCACAACCTGCTTAAACACAGCTTAGGCTGCCTTTTCTCATCTCTTTGGTATCTCCCTTAAAGGGGAAAAATCTCAAAAATATACTGCAGTGAAAGAAAAGTGGCAAAAGTGCACTGATCCTCACCCACTGTAACCTATTAAATCCTTTCTGAAATGAATCTTTAACTACTTCTTGCACTGAGATATGAAGCTACATAGTATGGCTATGCAAACCATCTAGAAGGCTTTGCAAACCAACAGCTGTTAAAGTGCTGCTCCAACTTACTCACTCAAAATGTTGGTCATTACACCTCTCAAGGGCATGCTATAGCTGTTTTGGGCATCTTCCCATGACATTAGAACATGAGTGAGTATGCCTAGAAGATACTATATTGTCAGTAGGATTACTGGTGAGCAATTTCTAATCCCCATTCCAACTGAAGAGTCCATGCTTTTTCAAATGGTACCCATGGTACTTGAAAGAGCTCCACTTACTTGGCAAAGCACTATTTCAGCTGTTTTACTAAGCCCTAGTAGGGCAAAGCTTAGAATTATATGGTCACTTTGAGGTTGGGTTATTCTTAATACTGCTCCAAATTGTGAGTATTCTTAATTAGATTGTTTGAAATGTTGGTTATTGTGAATTATATGAATATAAATCTGCATCCTTCTTAATTGTATAAGTACTGTGTGGGATTTCTAACCTTAGTACTAGTAAACATTAAATGAAGTATTTGAAAGGTTTGACACGTGTTTGGGGGGGCCTTGAAAACGATTGTTGCACATTTTTTCAGTTGTGTAATGTTAAAGTAATTTGGACTATCCAATTTATAGTGCTTTGGGATTCTGCTCTGGAAGTTGGATAAGATATTTTGAACCTTGTATGATCAGTGAACTACTTATGAATAGCCATTTATCATATAAATGCTGCCATGGGGGTTGGGTATTTTTAATGGGTTTTATTATAAGATGAATTTTTAAAAATTTTCTAAGCCAGAATTACCTATGTATAAGTTGGATGGATATATAAATTTGTAAATAAATAAATATTGTTTGCAAAGCATTGACTGGTTTTAATTCAGGTTGTTTAAATTATTTTGATATAAAAGGAAGGTACTCAAGAATGAATGGAAATCATCTGATTTGCATACATTATGTACAATTAAAATGAAGATGGAGATTTTACATCTTTAACATAACAGAGAAAAAGCAATAAACATCAGTGAGAATATTATAGAAAGAATCCTATGAATATAAATCAAACCATAGCATAGGGACTTAAGAAGAAAGAAGGGGCTCCTATATTCCCTAAAGGTTGGCCTCTTTTGCAAAATAGTTTCAAGAGTTACTTCTGCATGATACAGTGTTAGCATTAAGTCATACTAAGAGAACATCTTGCTTTTAAATAGGAATGAAAAGAGAGATAGTTTGAAAGCCAAATTCTCAGCCACTCCATATCATGCAACCTATTTCTAAGCATTTGAGACTCAGTTCTAATTTCAGTGATTAATAACTACTGGCAGCTCCTATCCTAAAGGGGAAACAATTCATTATAATTTCTACTTATAATTAAATTGTTTCTGAAATGGTCATGTTAATGAATCTTAATCCAAGGCAGTGGATTTTATATAACTATAGAAATACATCATTGGAGTTATCAGTGACTTTGCTAGCTGCCATGACACTTCCCACCCACCCCAAAACCCCACAACAATTACTGCCTATGTTCATTCAGTCTCTGATAAAGTATTGGCTTGGCAAAATAATTTTGAATGTAATGTGCAACAAAACAAGGGTGTCAGTATGGTATACTTTGGTCAGTATGAGATTTGGCTTAATCTGTTATAGTGTATGTATACACATATCTGTCTAGAGACTATTAACTTCATCCACAACATCTGTTAACATTACTAATAGTTTCTCACTATGTTAACCCATTTAATAGTCTTGAAAATATGAAAACCTTGCAAATATTTTGAAATATCTCAAAACTTTCAGAAGCAGCCCAAAAGATAAAATTAATATCTAGTCATTATAGCCTGTTTTGAGCTACATTTCACCTCAATGCCCATTAAGCTTACTTATGAGCTGAAAACTTCATTTTCAAATAATATGAAGAATTGATAGTTTTAGTGTTAGTTAGATGAAATGTGCTGAATCAAGCAGAAATCTAGCTTAGGTAACATAAGTATCAGTTAAAATATAGCTAAGATACCATTTACAGACCTTGCTCAATCAGTTATTGCACTATATATCATATTATTCCTAATCACATATAATGCCACATGGAGGTAGATAGTAGCAGAAGAACATCAATATTTATCATAACCTGGTATTGTCTCCTAAACCTAGTTTGTGGTAAAATCACATAGTTATGGCAGCTGTGATTTCCAAGTGTGTGAATCAGATGTCCAGATGCCTATTTACTAAGGATGACAATGTTAGGTATGACAGCAGAGTATTTATATTTCTTTGTATTTCTAAGGCTATTCTACAACATGTATTCTGTTGTAGAAAAGATTTCAAAGTGGAAGTTGCAAAATTAACTCCAGTGAGGATTGATTTGTGTGATGGAACTTTAATACTGAGACTATTTGGATACACCATCTATTGTAGCCCCGTATGCAGGTTCTTCAGACAGTTTGATTTTGACCATGTTGTTATGTCTTTGTCTTAAATATAAATAGACAGTTTTTAATGACAAAAAGTGATCTTGAAGGAGACTGAACCATGTGGTAAGATAATAAAATATGACTCAACACCCAGAATAGATGCTGTCTATAGTTTACATGCCATTCATATTACATGTTTAGGAATACCACATATTTGTAATAAAAATTCCTGCCATTTACATTATGATTAGCATTTGATATAATAAAGACGTTATATGAAACTTCCAATTTTCAGGGTGCTTCAATTCATTTCTTATATTATTGGCTCAAAATAACTATGTAAGTTCATGAGATCTTTCCTTTTCTGCCAGAGACTTGAGGTGCAGCAGAGTGAATCAAGAAACCTACTGGGCCTAGAGGTGAAGTGGACTTTCAATCCACTTCCCAAGTCATACACTTTGCCTCAGGTAACATTGACCAGTTTCTTTGTATTTTTTGACGTAATACAATCTTCTAGAAAGTCCCATTGTTAATTTCGTTAGAAATCTCCACCATAGAATTAAACAGCATTGCAAATTCTTCTATTTGATAATGATACTAGAATAATTTCAGAGCTGCTTAACACATTTGGCCACATAAAAACATCTGGGAGTTACTTCTGACATTCTCCACAACAAAACTGAAAGCTTATACAATTGTGCGTTCGATACTAAAGGAAAGATCAAAGCAATACTACAGCGGAAAATCGCAAGCCACTTAGGCATTTGCAAGCCACTTATTTCGAGGTCAAGGAGCTGTCCATTTCAGCACCACATGTCTTGAAAAGCGCTCCAGAGACCACGGGCACCAGGCGCCAAGAAAATTACAGCCGAGCAAGTTACAAGCAAAGCAGAACCGGAAATAAAGCTGTTATAATCAATCTTTCTCTCGGTATAGGAGTGGGAGTGCAAAACTGCTGAGAAACGGCAAGAGACTCATTGAATAGCATTACTTGTTTTAAATTACTTTTCTCCCTAGCTTTTTCTCATACAGTTCATATGATACCCAGTGGCTGCTTCCGCAATCGTGTGAGGAGAACGGAAGACGGCGGTGAGAGAAAGCAAAAGTGAATGATTCCCTTCTACCCTCAAAAGGAGAGACCTTGGGGAAGCCTCTGTAACTCCTCCCCTTGTCTCGTCTCCCCTCCCCACATCCATACGGCGTCTCATTTTTCAGAAAAAAGTCCAGGACATAGGGGTCACGCGTTTCCCCGGAAAAGAACGCTGCAGTATTCACAGAACCTGGCCCACCACAAAAACCACTTTGCCAGGAGGAAAAAGGGAAACATTCTTAGTCTGCCTTCCACATCCACGCACCTGAGAAAGTCTGCTCGGCACAGGCCAGGCCAGGCCAGACCTTTGCAAAACGCTCAGCAAATATGGAGATCCGGCTAGGCGCAAATCTATTAAGCCCGCAGTCTTTGCCTGCCTGCCTGTCCCCCTCCCCTAACTCCAGAAGACTTATAGCGGACAAGACTCCCCCTCTCCCGGTCGATCTTTCATTCAGATGTTTTGATTAATGTACCTTTGGACTTCTCAGCCGCGGATTCTCAGCCCCTCTTTTGCTGGGTCTTTCTGGCTGGTTCCTCCAACTTCCTCCCGTCCTTCACGCTCCCATGTCCTCCCCACTTGAGCTGAGCAGACCGGAGGAGGGGAGTAGCTTCAGTCGGCACCCACCAAGGATCTTTGCAACAGCCCAGCCCTGTTCCTTCTCCTTGACTCAAACTTGCAGTCCGCATGTACGCGGAGATATAAAGGAGAATTCGTCAATTCTCCGATCTGAGAGAGAATCTTCCCCCACTCTTCATTCTCTCCTCATCCCCCTCCAAGAAGGAATAGGGAGAACCAAGACAGGAAGGTGGCAGGGTTTTGGCAACAGCTCCAGACCAGGACGTTGCGGCGGATCTTGGAGGGAGGGACGGGCTGGGTTGTGACGTGGCGCAAAGTGAGCCCTTAATGCTGAAACTACCAATGCAGACAGAGGGCTTGGATTCAAGGATGGGCACCCTAGCCGAAAAGGCGGCCTGTTAATAATGGGGGTGAGACGAAAAAAAAAAAAATGATGTACCTGCTACTACGTCTGTCCTGATCCCCACCGGAGCCACTTTTAACTCCCCACCACCACCCTCCAGCAACGTGGCTTCTAGTCTGCCCACAAGAGCGAAGAGCAGGCGCTCTTTTTCCCTCAATGCAGAGAAGACTCTCTCTGCTGGAGCGGCGGGGGTGGGCGAAGAAAGATCGGTTTCCCCAGCTAGGAAAAGGAGGGAGTTGCTTAGAGAACTGAACCAAAAGATCTTCAAAGGACCCAAGTGCCCCATGCACTGAGGGCTCTCCGAAGTAGAAAAAGATTAGTTCCTCTCTGTATTTTTTTAAAGTGTGGGTGTGGGGGGAAGGGAAGCCAAAAAATAATCAATCTTATATGGGAAGTTAAATATTAGCTAGCCTTAGTAGCCCCCTCCGCCCCCACCCCCCAGTCTGATAAATGGTTTCGAAGACCTGAGTGCAAGAGTGGAAGTTATTTTGGGGGATTATTAAGACACGGCCCGTGCCTCCCCCCCCCCCCAAAAGCACTGGAAGTGGAGAAAAGGGTATTTCTCACTCCCGAGAAAGAAAGCAGTCCAGCTTTTGGGGCTGCAAAAAATTCGCTCTGCGACAAAACCCACCTAAAAGTAGAAGAGAAAAAAAGAGGGGGTTGTAAAAAGAAACCCAAACAAGGGACCTGACATCCGAGGGCTCCCCGTGCACCCCCTCTTCCTACAGATACAGTTAAGACCCCGCGGGACAGTGGTGCAACTTACTGAGGTTGCGGCGCTAGCGCGACTCCTACAAGGCGTTGCTGGACTGCAGAGGTGGGGAGGCTGCAGGAGAAACTGCGGTTGTCGCCATCTTGGTGCGCTGCCTCCCCTGCCTTTCCCCCAGTGCAGCGCGCCGTTCCCTTGCATAATTGATGACTCTCAGCAGAACGCGTTAAGCAGCGGGACGGAGATCTGGGCGCTCGCGCGCTCGCCCGCTCGCCATCCTCGCGTCCAGCCCCGGCCCAGCCCAGGGACCGGGCAGGCAGGTAGCACCGGGCCTTCCCAAACCCCGCAAAGTTGGCGCGGCTGCAGCGGCGGCGGCGGCAGCAGAAAAAGAGGAGGAAGCAAGAAAAGTTGGGAGACCTCCAGGAGGGAAAGGCGGAAGGGTCTCGCGTGAGAACGGAAACCCACTCACTTTGGAGAAGTTCCTGGGCCGTGCAGAAGAAGCAGCTGGGTTGCGGGCGATCCGATGTTCAGGACCGGCTCCTTTAGCGAACTGTACACGGGAGACGAAGTCCCGGGATTCCCCTCTCTGCCGCCGTCGGGCAATGCCCTAGAAGGCGGAGGCGGAGTGGGGCAGGCAGGCTCCCCCATGCGCGCCACTGTAAAGAGTGCGGCGGCGGCGGGGGAGGGCTCTGTTTGCCAAGCGGTTCCTCCTCGCAGAAGGAATCAAGCGGCGCCCAGAGGTGTAGGAGGATCTGGCATTTCGACACAGCGTTGGATCTATTCTGGGCTTTGCCCCGAAAGCTGAACTCCAGGATGGGGCTCCGAGGAGAACTGCAAATAGGCATCTTGCAGAAGTGGAGAGGAGAGCAGAATGTGGGAGTCAAAGTCAAGATCTGACCGGTCAAGATGCTGAGAAAGTTTGCTTGTAAATTGAAACATAATGAAATCACCTTTTCCTTTCTTTTCCTTTCCTTTCCCATTCCACCACCACTTGTCAAAGTGTGCTGGAAACCAAGGGAATTGGAATGGAGGAGAAAGTGGAGCTGGGTAGAAAGAAGTTCAAGGGTTGATGAACAAAATAGTGGAGAAGCAAACAGTAGAATGCCAATATAAGTCATATTTCTTCTCCACCATGAGCATTGAAATACCTCTCTTTCTGCCATGGTTTGTGAAATGATTTTGGGAGAGCCTTGTATTTTTAAAATAGTTTTGGACACCTGAAGCTCATCAGAGGGGAGATACTTGTTTTCTTGGGGCTGCAGTTGAAGTAACTGATCTCAACTGGACCAGTTGGTCAAAGGTTCACTGTGATCTTTGACTATCAGTTAACAAACTGCGTACTTGCTAACACAATTAATTATCCTGACAAAATGCAGTTATTCTTTCATTAAAGGTTGATGTGTTGTTCTCAAAGAAAGGCAGAAAAAATACCAAAAAAGAAGAACAGGAAAGGAAAAGAAAAAAAAGTAGGCATCTGTCTGACATTTCCCTTGAACTTTATATTCTTAAAAATTAACATTGTAGAAGGACAGTGTCCATGGTGACAAAAAGTCAGGAGTCTGGTAACATCTTTTTTGTCCAACTAGATTTATTAAAAGGCTTTCTGAACCGCAGCTTATGAAATTAATGAATTAATTAATAAAATTTGTTACTTAGAAAAGGGTTACCACACTCCTGATTTTTAAATAGACTGAGAATTAATTCTCTTCTCTAGAAAACAGGACTGGAAAGCAGTAGAGATAGTAACAAAAACATTGCTACATTTAGGCAATTGAATAATTTAATTGATTAAACCTATTTGATAACTAAAAAAATAAAATATACAGATACAGTGTAAAGATTTTTATAAAACTCCAAATGGACCAAGCCTCTGTAAGGAGGATGGATGCATCTAAGAAGAAAAAGTTGGTAATTATAAATATAATATTCTTTTTTTAGAAAAGGAACTTATGGTTTCAAAAATTCACATGGATGCACATTTTACTTATTGATCAAGCAATGTGTTTAGTGGAATAAAATTTAATTAATCACAGAATAAGCCAAAGCAAAGAAGATGTACAGTCATGACATGTTATTCTACTTGCGTTAATTATTTGGCCCTTTAACCACACCTTAAAAAGAAAATACATACAATTGTATTTAGATTGAGCCCGAATATACACATTAAAACCTGTGGGATTAAAACTATTCTTAAATCTGTCAACAAAATATTTTTATATCTATTATCCCATTTATTTTAATATTTCCATCCTGAGTATAACTAAATCTGGAAAGAACCTCTCTTGTTCAGTATTTTGAAGGAAAGCTTGGAAGACAAAAATTGAGATCCACATTCTTCCTGTGCTATGGAACCTAGTGATGTAGATTCAGCCAAATCATTATTTCATTCTCTTCTGAACCAGCCTATCTCACATACTATTTTACAACATCAGAATAAAGCTCTGCGATTTCTGGCAATTGGTTCCAAGAAGGTGGCAAACAGTTACAAAATTCCAACCACATTTCCAGTCCAAAGTCGCAAGGGCGAGTCATAGCCACACCTCACCTGCGTGTTTTGAAGGACAGTTCAAGAGCTACAGTTTCCCCAAGTTCATTTTCTGGATTGAGGAGGTTAGAGTGGGAGCTGATAAAGCTCCAGAAGCCTCTCTGGAGATCAAAGCAACTAGAATCTTCACATGATTATCTAAGAGGGAAGAGTCCAGGGATCTCTGGATCAGAGGGAAATCTGTTCCAAGCATCAAGTATGTTGAAAGGGAAAAATATCTGCTAAGTTAAAACTGTTCCTAGACTCTAATATAAGTTTGTAAATTACACGACACAGGTAGTCCTTGACTTACAACCACAACTGAACCCCAAATTGATGTTGCTAAGTAAGGCAATTGTCCAGTGAGTTTTGCTCCATTTTACAATCTTTCTTGCCATGGTTGTTAATGAATCACTGCAGTTGTGAAGTTAGTAACACGGTTGTTAAGTGAATCTGGCTTCCCCATTGACTTTGCTTGTCAGAAGGTTGCAAGAGGGGATCAAATGACCCCGGGACACTGCAAGCGTCATAAATATGAGCTGGTTTCCAAGTATCTGAACATTGATCATGTGACCATGAGGATGCTGCAATGGTCATAAGTATGAAAATCGGTCGTAAGTAACTTTTTTCAGGGCCATTGTAACTTCGAACTGTCACTAAACGGATCATTGTAAGCCGAGGACTACCTGTATAGGGAATCTCCAGGAAACAAACAAGAAACTGCTAATGGGCATGATCCTTGTCTTTAAGGCGTATACAAGGATTTGGTTAATGATCTGTGATTAGTTATTTGATTCACTTTAACATGCATTCCGTGTCTGCTGATTGTCCCTGATAATTTCTCTGATGTTTTACATAAACTATTATACTTTGTACAAACTCAGATTTTAATGGCAGCCTTCTGCTATTTGTCACTTTATCCGTGCTGTGTTTCACTATTTCATGACTGGTTTTGCATGAAACTACTTAAAAAAAAAGTTTTTATAAAGTTGATGGTTTTTTTTTTAAATTAGAACTTGTGCCAACTGTTCAGAAAGGAGGGTACTGTCCCTGAAGCAACTATAAAGAAAAGGAGGATGTAGAACATAGTTGCCTTCATCAACATCAGGTTCCTGGTAAGAAAGGATGTAAGGTATGAGACAGACTGGAATTTGTTGGATGTGCTGGAATTAAAGGGGGAGAATGCAAAGCAAAGACTTCCCCTGTAGAGATATGTGATGGCAGCAGTACTATCAAACACTTGTGTCAGGGCAGAAAAATAGGGCTACGGGGGCCTTCTCATATTATTTATCTTTGCTGTATGATGGGTAATTTTTGAAAGAGAAATTTGTATTTGAACTACTAGAATTAATTCAAACAATACCATGATTTTACTGTGGATATCATCTTTTGATATGAAATAGCATGCATTTATGAAATAATAATAGGAGAATAGGATTGGAAAAGGCCATTTAGACTGTCCAAGCCCTTGTGGTTTGCTTTAAATTGCTTTAAGTATGACACATATCAGTTTAGGGAAAGATATGAAAGTCAGGACTGTTAGAATTTGAAAATGCAATGACTAACAACAACAAACTCCAAAATCAAAACTATTCACGAGAAGTCAATAAGATGAATCTCTTTCTCCCTCTCCGTCTCAAGGGGGATGATTTATGTATCTGACAAAAATGTTAAAATAATTAAAAGTTTGTGGTATTTTAAGGAGTATATACAGTACTTATTATAAATTTCATCAGCAGATGAAGTGATAAAGCAATTTTCCCTATTTGCACATAATAACACCAAACCCATGCGCTGGCAACTGCTTTTTTTCCTGTCCTACTGCCATCTTGTCCCCAACTTATCCCTGAGAGTTTACCTGAAATCATCTTTAGCAGTTGCAGTGTTAAAATAATGTTTTCCTTCTTTAAGAAATCCACATAGAAAATTGCAAAAAGTGATCACATGGCCCTGGGACACTGCAACCATCATAAATATGAGTCAGTTGCCAAGCATCCAAATTTTGTTCATGTGACTCTGGGAAAGCTACAATGGTTGTAGGTGTGGAAAACATTCATAAGTTACTTTTTTCAGTGCTGTTGTAACTTTGAACAGTCACTAAACAAACTGTTGTAAATTGAGGACTACTTGTATATGCTAGATCACCAAGATGCTTCCTGACTCTGAAAACTAATTTAGCCTAAACAGCAATTGGCCGCTGGCAGTGGGGAGCTGCATGATGAAACCCGAAAAGCCCTTAATGGTGCACTCCTCCCATAGCACCTGTCAGCTGTTGTTTAGGATGCTTTTAAACACAAAAGAAGTCCAAGTTTAAAAGTAATTGGAACAATGCTGGCAGGAATGGTAGAGTAGTGTCATGAAGGCATAGAGAAAAAGTTGGCTCTGGTAACCCCTCTCTTCTATGTCTGTCAGCTACTTTTTTAGGGATGTCAGTTGTTTGGGTGGATCCTTATCCATCCATCTGTCAAATAATAATAATAATAATAATAATAATAATAATAATAATAATAATAATAATAATAATAATAAAAATCACCAATCACAGAGGTACTGATGAAGTTGAGAAGATGGGAGAGATAGACTTTTCTGCTTGGGAAATCCATACTGTAGACCAGTGGTGGCGAACCTATGGCACGGGTGCCAGAGGCGGCACTCAGAGCCCTCTTTGTGGGCACATGTGCCATTGCCCCAGTCCCAGGCCTTCAGCTCGGTTTTATGAAACCTTTTTGCTTCAGGCCTCCGCTGCCGTGTGCAAAAAAAAAAAAAAAAAGGTTCAATCAATCAGTCAATTTCAACTTCTTGTGGGAAAAAAAAAAGATCTTGCAAAGTTGGAATTGATTGATTGAACTTTTTAGTCCCACCCAGTCTGCTGTTACCACCGAAGCCACCCAATGGGCCACACCCACCCAGCACCCGACGATACATAAGTGGGTTTTGGGTTGCAGTTTGGGCACTCAGTCTCTGAAAGATTCGCCATCACTGCTGTAGACCATCCTCCAGAACCAAGCCAGAATAGAGGCAAAATCTCAGAGTGGGAAAACAGCCCTTGAACTGAATCCGAAGGCGAGGAACTCTTGCAAGCCAGAATCCCTCCTTTTCCAGATGTTTCTTTAGCACCTGTCCATCTGATTGGACAACATATTTCAAATGTAACTGTCTCTGATGATTCAAATAGTGATGCTGGTAGGATGTCTGTAAATGTAAGCTGCAGGAAAGTGGGGGTCCATTCTTACTTCATTCATTCTTATTGCAGTATTAAAAATGGCATTACTGTATAAAATCTATAATATATATTTATCCAGTTTTCTTTTAAAACTTAGCAAGGCTCTTAATTCCCATTCTTAAGGAACTTCCTGGGGAGATTGGAAAGCAATACTCATATGAGGCTGCCTTGTTCTTGCCCTTCCAGTCAGAAATGTATTAGCAGAGGTTCTTCTACAGCTCAGGAAAGGGGTCTCCTCAGCCATGCTGACTCTTTAAACAAGAGATGCTACCAACTAATTCTGGAAGGGGGCCATGTGCTCAACCCCTGGGATATGATTCCAACAGTCTCATGGCCCTTGTTTCAACACTCCTGGAGCGATTGCCCAATAAAGATACCCACGTGAAACATATTTAGAACTGTGACAAATGTGAGAATGTAGGTACTGATGTTATAAGTGGTTATCATGTGCCAGTACTTCTTCCATGGAGATTTAATTGTGGCTCCTGTTGGGTATATTTGTCACATGTAAATGCACACATATGTATGAGGGACAATCCTTGGAGTAATTCTGCCACATGGATACTCAAAGAAAATATAGCCCTCAGTGGAAGCAATATTTTTCTGGGAACTATCAGATAGCTTGCTTTGCAAAGAGGTATTGTGACAAAAGTATCTTGGATTTGTTTCTTTATAAATCACTTGTAAGGAAGGATTTTTTTTCCCTCACTCAGGAATGAAGGATTTCCTCTTCTGTATTACAAACTGATTAGGCAGAACAGCCATACCCTTGGAATAATAGAATGTACCTCACAATTAAATCCATACGGAAATAGAAAGCTGGATGATACCCATACATTTTAATTCAGCTGATCCTCAAGCACCAATAAAACAATGTGCCTACTTGCCTTTGCAATAGACAAAGATCATTGTCACAAACTCAACTGTCATTGACCAGAAACAAAGGGCATGGAATGTCATACAGCAACAAAGCAAGGAAAATCTTTATAGGAATAGAGTGCAGGGTGGCTCCCATGGGTTACTGTAATCACTGAAAAAATCAACTATATTTTTTATGAAATTATATTAAAATTCCCTCCTTTGTGTATTATTTGCAATTGTAGAGGCATGCATATTTTTGTCCCACCAATTCATGGGGAAAGGAAACACATCTTAAGAATACAGTTTTCCAAGAGTCAGTTCTGTATATCCCAAGGGATTAAGTTTTGGATTGCAATTTCAGTATTTGTCCCACTTCCTCATAGTCTCCACAGTCTAATATGTCTCTCGCCCCAACCTGCTCATTCCTTTGGCCTCTGTTCTTTTGTATTTTTAATTATAAAATTCTCAGGGCAGGAAGCTCTCTCCCTATACTTTTGGCTAAAGTTTGCAAACCTCACGTGCATGAATGAAGTCATAAAGGAAGCAATAGGATTCATATGAATGACATATCTTATTTCTTTATTCAGTTTTTATTTTAAGGTTGCCTACTTGCCATGTGACTCGGTGGCTAACAAATAATTAAAAATCAACAGGCCAAATCACATCTCAATAAAAACATATCATGCTGGCACAGGATAATGTAATCTCCTGGCCCAGTGTCTTTAAGGTTGGCAAGGTTAGGGTTATCTGGATCACAGGCATAATTTTGTTTCACAGAACAGAATTAGGAAGAGAGGGCACATCTGGGTGGCATTGTTTAATTGATGGGACTCAGAACATGCCAGCCCTGACTGAGCTTGTAGGCTGAGTAGAGACAAATGGAGAGTCATGGTCCTGAAGATATGTAATCTCTATACCATGTAGGGTTTTATAGGTAACCGCCAGGATTTTGAATTGTACCTAGAACCTCAGTGATAGCCAGGACAGCTTCTATAATAGCAATGACACAGGGACATATTGTGATGACTCCATATCTTCTTTTCAGCTAAACATAATTTAGGAACTATGATACCTTCTTCACCTATGGATTATACACACCATTAAATCGTTATCTCATGTGATGCCATCCTCATATTAGCTCTTAGCCATTCTATGCACAAAGGCATTTCCAAGAGGAAAGATTTTCATCAGAATGGTAAAAACTGTATCCCTTTCTCATGTTTTGTGGTCTCATGAGGCACGCACTAAAGGGACAGAGTTTGTACTGAATGGTGTGATTCTTTTTTTGTCATTCGCCTCACTATCCCCTCCTGAAGACGCTTCCTATTTTCTGACTACAACAAACTTGTCAGGTGAGCTGGACTGAGAGAGAAGAGCGGGCCCCAAATCCCCCAGATGGCTTTCATGTTTAAAAGGCAAAAGGAAAGCTTTCCCCTGACCAGTCACATCCAATTCTAGGTGCTCATCTTTGTTTCGTAGCTGAGGGAGCTAGCATTGTCCGAAGACTGTTCTGTGGTCATATGGCCAGTATGACTACACACTAAGGCACACTAAATGCCGTTATCTTCCCACCAAAGTGATATCTATTTACCTACTCACATGTGCATGCTTTCAAACTGCTAGGTTGACAGAAGCTGGGGCAAGAATAGGGGCTCACCTCATCATACAGTACTTGAGTCCCGAACTGCCAACCTTCAGGTCAACAAGCCCAGCATCTTAACCACCAGGCCACTACACCCTCCTTAAGGCAGGCCTAAAATTCACGGTCTTCTAGTTTCTAAGCCAGCACTTTTACTATTGCACCAAACAGGCTCCATAGTTCATGTATGTACATCACATTCCCCAGACTTAGCCACATATAAACCAACCTACAACAATTGTAGTTTAGTTGCAGTTTTATAATTTCAATACATTTCTATTTAGTCCCGTGTTTGTTTAGTTATTTCTTAAATGCCAGGCACTTGGACACACTCTTCTTATCAACAACAAGGCATCACAGAAAGCTTCGGGAATAATTATGCAGAGGTTGTCTGCTGTCAAATTGATTGTAGAAATAGAAATCTCTTTTGCTTGTACCAAACTCACTATTGCCATAGGAAAAAGCCAAGTCATGTGCAATGGAAAAAGCCCACCAATGCTTTTGACTAACTGGCAGAGGCAGAGTTTGCTACTGGACTAGATCCAAAGTTACAGGTAACAGCCAAAGGACTACTTATGAAATCATCTACAGGGAAATTACATGAACAACACCATCAATTGGATATAATCTCTGGAATCTCTAGATTGGTTTAGAGTTATTCTGAATTAAGATTTTACTAAAATGTAGGTCAATGTTAAACTCTGATTGGTTTATATGACCTGAAGTGAGGTAATAAGGTAAAACTACATGGAACACATAATCTTCAAATTCACTTTGATCATGCTTCACCAAGCAGAAAATAACATTACCCAAAGAGTATTTATTTTTCCACTTGAATGTTAGTATGAGATGAGCAAACCAGATGATCTCTCTCTCTCCATCTATCATCTCTTTATCTATCTTCATCCATCCATCCATCCATTCTTTTTACTTGGAAGTAAGTCCAGAATATCTAATCATGCTGCTGGAATGAGCAGTTTACCCCCTCCCTGATTTGCCATTGGGTTTGTTCCTTTAACACTGCAATTTAGGTTGCAAGAAGAAATTTGAATTGTTTTATCCAGTCTTCAGTCTATCCCAAAGAGCTTCCTGCTGTGATGGGGGAAGGGAGAAGCAGTCTGTCATCGAGGAAAGATGAGAAATTAGAATCATACCTTGCACAACAGATGGAGAAGCTGTGGGATTGTGTTCCTGTGTGGGATGCAAACCAAACTCAGTAATAAATGTCTTAGAGATTGGGAAGATGGAATGGAAATCATAGAACTAGGAAAGATTGATCCCACAATGCCTATATTCCCAGTTTCTGTCAAATACATGGAAACTGTTGTATAACCTGTAAGAGAACTTTAATATAGAATTAGAAACAGTTGGG
This sequence comes from Crotalus tigris, assembly GCF_016545835.1. NCBI lineage: Eukaryota > Metazoa > Chordata > Lepidosauria > Squamata > Viperidae > Crotalus > Crotalus tigris. The sequence continues at coordinate 262,024 of NW_024098422.1, read as the reverse complement.
GAAATAGAACTTTGTGACCAGCAGCAGTCTTTGACACAGGGGGCAGTGCTCCCTACCCTGAAAGATGCAGTGGAACCCTCCTCCCCATCTTAGATACAACATGTTCAATAATTATCAACCAGTCTTGAACCTTCTCTTTCTGGGGAAGGTTGTTGAGAAAGTGACCAGTTTGCATCTGATGAGGACTCTGGAGGCAATGGACTGTCTAAAGCAGGGGTGTCAAACTGCCGGCCCCTGGGCTGGATGTGTCATAGCAAAACCACACCCACTCATTGCCGGCAATGGAAAAAAAGTCACAATAAGTCACGATACATGACATTGCGAGTTTGACACCCCTGGTCTAGAGTCTAGACCCATTTCAGTTGGGTTTCAGGCTGAGATTTAGTACTGAGATAGTTTTGGTCATGCTTGTAGATGACCAGTGGTGGAGCTGAGATGGTGGTGATACATCCATCTTTGTGTTCCTTTATCTCTCAGTGGCTTTGAACACTATCCACCACGGTATCCTTCTGAGTTGTCTCTTTGGGGATTATTTTATGCTGATTTTCTTTCCTTTCTCTAGGGCCTGTTCTAGTTGGTTGAGCAGGAGAGATCACTGCTTTGTGCCTTCTGTGTGGAATCCTACAGGGTTCTAGCTTTCTCTCTCTCTCTTTTTTTTTTTTTACTTTTAAATGAAACCGTGAGTCATCGACTGGTTTGGGGTTTGGTATCATCAATACACTGATGTTATCCAATTATATCTTTCAACTCTGCATCAGCCAACTGAGCCTGTTGAAATTCTGTCTCAACGCTGGGTTTGGATGGGGAAGAACTATCTCTGACTCAATCCTACCAAGACAGAGAGGTTGTGGGTGCTTTGGCTACCCAGATCGATGGATAGTTCATGTGTGACCTTGGATGGGGCAGCACTTCCTCATTCAAAGGTGGTGTACTGCTTGTGGGTCTTCCTGGATTCACAGCTCTGGCTCAATGAGCAAATGGCAGCTGTGGACAGAAAGGTCTTTGCACTGCTCCATCTGATGAATCATCCGTATCTTTTCCTAGATCAGGGGGGCCATCAGACAGTCACTAATGCCCTGGACAACTCACAGCTTGATTACTGCAATGTATCTTGAAGACCACCTGGAATCTTCAGTTGGTCAAGAATGCAATAGTGCAAACAGTGATGAACACTGGAAGTTTTTAAGAAGAGACTGGACAACCATTTGTCTGAAATGGTATAGGATTTCCTGACTGAGCAGGGGGTTGGACTAGAAGACTTCCAAGGTCCCTTCCAACTCTTCTATTATGATGATGATGATGATGCCTTGGAATGGCCATGTAGTACCTCATGAGCTGCAGTTGTGGCCAGTTTGCTTCTGGATGCAATTCAAGGTACCTGGTTGTTACCTATAAAGCCCTCCATGGCCCAGAACCTAGTTACTTGAAACTGCTTGTCTACCATACTATCTACTTTCTGCAGGGGTGGCATGTTCCAGGTTCCTTCAGTTAAGCCAGAGGTGGGGAACTATGCTCTTTTTAAGACTTATGGACTTCATCTCCCAGAATTCCTGAGCCAGCCATGCTAGCCCAAGATTTCTGGGAGTTGAAGTCCACAGTCATAAAAGGACCATAGCTCACCACCACTGAATTAAGCAATGCCAACTACCAGAACGGGCATCATTTCTATCATAGCACCTCCTCTCTCCTCCTCATGTTCCTCCAAAATCTGACTGGTCCCATCCTGCTAGTGTTTTGAAGGGGCCTAAAGACAAGACTTTTTGCCCAGGCTTTTGGCGAGTGTGACTGAAACGTCCTTTTAACCTAGGTTGCTTTCTTTGGTTTTCAGCTGGTTTGTTATTGTTCCATATCTACCCACTTTTGTTTCTTGTCATGCTTCTCATGGTTTCAATCATTTGTAAACTGCCTGGAATTGTATTTTGTTAATAATAATCGGTTGCAGCATGACAAATGAAGCAAATGTACATAGTATTATTTGCCAATTTCCCATAGAAATTGGGAATATAAAAATAAATTAAATAAATACACCTGATGGCATTATCAGGGACTGCCTGATATCGACTAACCTTATTTTTTTCCCCCCTAAGCATGAAAAGGTGGCTTTCCACTTCTATAGCAAGAGTTGGAGAGAATTTAATGACAAAGGAGATTTATTGGAGACACCATTCTCCCTCACTTTCTTTTATCTGCATTATTTGTCAATGCAATTTCTTTTCCCTAATTTTTTTTTTTTGGCCAAAGGAATGGAATATCCTGGCAAATGGGAAAATTTAGGGTATATGTGTCAAAATACTAAATTAATTACAAGTAATCCTCGACTTACAACTATTTGTTTAGTGACAGAAGTTACAAAGGAACAGAAAAAAGTGACTTATGATCATTTTTCACACTTGCGATGGCTGCAGCATCCCCATGGTCACGTGAACAAAATTTGACGCTTGGCAACTGGCATGTATTTATGATGGGTCATGGGATCATCTTTTGAGGCCTTCTGACAAGCAAAATCAATGCAGAAGCCAGATTCACTTAACAAGCATGTTAGTAACTTAAACAACTACAGTGGTTCACTTAACAACTGTGGCAAGAAAGGTCATAAAATGAGATAAAATTCTGTCTTGCTTAGTAACAGAAATTCTGGGCTCCATTGTGGTCGTAAGTCGAGGACTGCCTATACTGGGCTTATATTTTAACTGAGGTATTTATTAAGTTGATCCAACCGTCCATTTCAAATATTGAATTCTGCTTTGGATTAGACTTCCTCCATGTGTAGAGCCTGAGGCAGCTTCTCCAACTCCACCCAGCCAAAATCATCCCAAACAGACAGATGGTTCTCAGCTTAATGAGCAATTACTGCTTAATACGATTCAGAATTGTTGGTTTTAGCAAAAAGGGTGATTTGAAATTTCCTGGGACAAGTGCAGCTGCGTTTTATAGAAACCTTTTTCAAATATATAAAGCAACTGAGGCTATTGCCTCTAAAAATGTGTGAGTGTAAAAAAGCACCATCAGATCTGTGACAACCCTTTCGGATTTATGAGGTTCTTGGGCTGAAATGCTGAGTTAATAAGGTAAGGGGCAGGTGGAAGAAGCTTTTGAGGTTAGAAAACTAGGTCACTGCAAGATTTATAAGGGACAAGGAGAGGTGGGCTAGGCAAACAAGGTGTACTACTAATTCCTGCAGATATGCACTGAAAAAAGGCAATCAAAATACTGAAGGGAACACAGTACTTTTTCAGTTCTAAGATTAACATGTTAACTTATTGTCAGGCTTATCAGAATTTTATGGCTCGAGTTGATATATGATTAGCCATCCATATCTAGTGAGCAGGACAAAGAGACTACCATGTTTCCCCGAAAATAAGACCAGGTCTTAAGTTATTATTTGCCTCCAAAAGAGGCACCAGGTCTTATTTTTGGGGTAGGCCTTACCTCACCTCTGGCAGCGACAGCTCCACCCAGTTGGTTCACTTCTTCGGGAGCCAAAGTTCTGCAGCTGCATTCAGGCCTGCATTTTGCACTCAGGCCTTTCCAGAAGGCCTAAGTAGCCAAGTACTGAGCTATGGATTCAATACAGGCCTGGCTGCAGAAGAGGTCTCAGAAGAAGTGGGCTGGCAAGGAGAGGCCTGGCTGCAAGGTAAGTAGGTGCAGTGCAGGTGGGGCAGCTCCCCCCCCCAACCCTGCCCTAGCTTGATTTTTAAGTCTGTGCCTCACTCCAAAACTAGGGCTTATTTTTGGGGCAGGGCTTATATTAGGCCCACCCCCAAAATCAAGATAGGGCTTATTTTTGAGGAAGCACAGTATTACTGAAGGATAGAAAGGGAGCTTGGAAGTTGGCCTGGAGGAACTGTAAAGCAGATCCCATCTTTCAATAGTCTGTAATTAACCATTTTTTAAATCCTGGATGAAGAATGATCTGTGAGCCGAGGTGGCGCAGCAGTTAGGGTGCAGTACTGCAGGCCACTTTAGCTGACTGTGTTCAGCAGGTCAGCGGTTCAAATCTCACTGGCTCAAGGTTGACTCAGCCTTCCATCCTTCCGGGGTAGGTAAAATTAGGACCCAGATTGTTGGGGGCAATGTAAATATATATATATACATTGCTTACTGGTGTACACCGCTTAGAGAGTGCTTGCACTTAAAGCGGTATATAAGTCTCACAAATAAATAAATAAATAAACTATGCATATGTTAAGACAATGAAACAACTTGATGGAACTATAGGGAGTCCTCAACTTACCACAACTGAGCCCAAATTTTCAGTTGTTAAGTGAGCTTTGCTCCATTTTACACCTGTCTTGCTCCAGTTAAGGGAATCATGGCACTTAAGTAAATACGGTTGTTAAATGAATCTGGCTTCCCCATTGACTTTGCTTGTCAGAAGGTTATAAAAAGTAATCACATGACTCCAGGACACTGCAACCATTTTAAATCCATGCCAGTTGCCAAGCATCTAACTTTTGGTCATGTGACCATGGGAAGCTGGAATGGTTGTGTGAAAATTTCAAAATTAGTCTGCCATTTTCTCCATGTCCACAAGCCTCACAATGATGTTTCTTCTTCCTCCAACTGATCTCTAGGAGAAAGCCCAACCTCTCCTGAGTCCCCTGATCCTGAGCCATAACAGAGCTACAAAAATTCTCTCCTGCCCTTCCAATCATAAAGAGAAAGAAGTTGTGGTTTGCCCTTTAGCTTCAGAATAAAGGGCATCTAGCCACTAAATAAATGACCCAGTCAATTTTTTTTGTTCATATAGAATAACAGCAATGGAGGATGTGCTTTGAAATATAGTTTTCACACAGCCAAACTATATCAGGTCTTTACCAAAACCCAAAGGAAATGGCAACAGCATTTACCACTAAAAATAAAATCACTTCTACCCCTTTACACAGAGTGGGCAGGAGAAAAAGACCCAGATTATATTTGTACATCTTGTATTTGATACACAACAGTTGCTAGAGTTCTCTTTTTCCAGAATGGCTTCTTAGTTTGTGTACAATGATTTCTCAAAAGTTCCTGCGTTTTATGAGCTAGTCTAATTAGTTTCAGCCCACCAACTGAGCCTTAATTTTTCAAAGGAAAGATCACTGTTGGTGAGAAGTCAGATACTCCGTAGCTGAGCTGGAAATAATTGGCTTAACTTTTGAGTACAGACATCAGGTGAAATCACACAAGTGTGAAGCTGGTTCTGGAACAGCATGATGATCTCTACATGGAAGTATTATCAGAAATGACCTTAAAGGTATTTTAGGACAGATTTTTAAGAAGACAGCCACTTGTCTGAAATGGTATAGAGTAGTGATGGCGAACCTTTTAGAGACCAAGTGCCCAAACTGCAACCCAAAACCCACTTATGTATTGTCGGGTGCCGGGTGGGCATGGCCCATTGGGTGGGCGTGGCCCATTGGGTGGGTGTGGCCCATTGGGTGGGTACGGCTGTGGTGGTATGGCTGTGGTGGTAATGGTGGGTAGGACTAAAAAGTTCAATCAATCAATTCCAACTTTGTGAGATCTTTTTTTCCTCCACGAGCTAGAATTTTTATAGGATTTTGCATGGACAAGAAAAGAAAATAATTTAACTTATTTATGTTTTCATTATTATTATGTTTATTTTCAATTAGTTTATATTTATGTTAAAGGGGAGTTAAAGTGCATTATGGACTTGGTTATTTATATAGTTGGTTAATGTTAGTTAGATTATGATTATCATATTTGTAACCCTGTACTCAGCTCTGGGAAGTTGGGGAGGGAGAGGGGGGTTTGGGTGGGTTATATTGTAATTTTTATAAAACTTTTTAATAAAAAAGAAAAGAAAATAATTTCTCCTCTCTCCCTGAAACTTATCAAGCCCCATGACAAAGAAAACAAGAATGACATCAATATTTACATTTATTGCTAACTGGAAGCCTCTTATGGACTTTTTGCCTAAAAAAATAAAAAAAATGAACTTTGACTTGTGGTTTTGATAATCAGATGGATTAGATTAGAAAAAGAAGAGCAATATGATGTAACTTTAGAGAGATAGGTTAAAATATATTTGTACTTATAATTGCCGTGAAGAATATTAGAAGCCACTTCTACTTTTTTTCTATTTTTCTTAACTTTTTTCTTTTCTTACACTTTTTGCTTTTTGTTTGATTTATTTCTGCTTATTACTTACTAGTTTTGTTAGTTTTTTATCGACTTGTTTCAAAGTTTTAATAAAAATATTTTTTTAAAAAATAGGCATGTTCCCTTCTGAATTTAAATTCTTTTGAAACAACCTAGGCTGGCTGGAGAATTCTGGGAGTTGAAGTCTACACATCTTAAAGTGGTTGTGGATGAGAAACACTATGTTAAACTAATGATAAACTATTTGATTTATAGTCTGCCTGATATGAGTGCTCTGGATTATTTATTAATTATGCTCTGTTCTTTCTACAGATTGTGCAATCATGCATTGAAAATAAGTGACTTATAATTGGTCCTCACGCTTAAGACTGTTGCAACATCCACGTGGTCAGCTGATCAAAAGTCTGATATTTGGCAACCAATGTTTATAATGGTTGCAGCATCCTGGGCTCACATGATCACCCTTTGTGACTTTCCCAGGGGGCTTCTGATGAGCAAAGTCAGTAGGGGAAGCCGCGTTTTTCTTAAGGTCCATGTGATTCCCTCAGCAACTGCTTAATAATCATGGCAAAAAGGTTGTAAAATCAGGCACAACACACTTAACAATCACTTGCTTAGTAATGGAAAGTCTGGTTCCAATTGTGGTTGTTCTGTTTTAACAATCTGAACAAACACCCTCACCCCTTGATTTGTCTATTTTGTTATCTTCTCCAGTTCTTTCTCTTCTATTCTACTATCTCCAGGCACTGCCACGTCCACTATCCAGACTTTTATGTCTTTCTTATCAACAATTGTTAAGTCTGGGGTGTTATGTTGCAGGTGCTTGTCTGTTTGAATTCTGAAGTCCCAGGGGAGTTTAATTTTATAATTTTCTATGACTTTCTCTATTTTATGATCCCACCAGTTTTTGCTTACAGGCAAATGATATTTAATGCAGATCTTCCAATGCACCATTGTTGCTACTTTGTCATGCCGCTGCTTGTAATCAGTTTGTGCAATCTTCTTGCAACAGCTTACCAAGTGGTCCACTGTTTCTTCAGCTTCTTTGCATAGGCGGCACTTACTGTCTGTTGCTGTCTTCTCAATTTTGACTTTGTATGCATTTGTCCTTAAGGCTTGGTCTTGTGCAGCCAGAATTAGTCCCTCGGTCTCTTTCTTCAATTTTCCTGCTCTTAGCCATTGCCAGGTTTTATTATTATCTGCTTTCCCAGCTATTTTTTTCATGTATTGGCCATGTAGTGCTTTGTCTTCCCATGCCTCTATTCTGTTCTTCATTTGGTCTTTCTTGTAGGCCAGTTTTGTCTCTCCAGTAGTTAGTAAGCCTTCCTGATATACTAATTTCAGCGCATCTTCATCATTGTTCTTCAGATATTCTTCCAAAGCCATTTTTTCTTCTTCAACCATCTGATGTACTTGTAGCATTCCACGCCCACCTATTTGCCTTGGTAGATAAAGTCTATCAATGTCACTGCGTGGATGAAGGGCATGATTCATTGTCATTATTTTTCTGGTCTGCCTATCCATTGCTTTTAGTTCTGCTTGAGTCCAGTCCACTATTCCAGCTGTGTACCTAATGACTGGGATTGCCCAGGTGTTGATTGCCTTTATGGTATTTCCTCCATTGAGTTTGGATTTTAAGATCTTCTTCACTCTCTTGATGTATTCACCTCTAATCTTTTTCTTGACTTCAGTGTGCTTGATGTTGTCAGCTTGAAGGATACCCAAGTATTTGTAGTACTCTTCCTCATCCAGACTCTTAATGTTATTTTCGTGGGGCATCTTGATTCCTTCAGTTTTCATTATTATTATTATTATTATTGTTATTATTATTATTATGGATCATCGCACAGACAGCAAGATGTTCACACTGGATTTGGCATTTTGTCTACCTATCGAGTCCTTATCCAGGACCTGGGATAGGCAGATATGGATGTTTGATGGTATTACAGATATCGTCGCAGGATGGAAGCAGTTCCTAGTAAGGCCGCCTTTTGCAATTGACTAATAGCGAATTTGTCAATGCCAATGGTGTTCAAGTGGTGCTCCAGTTGTTTTGGGATTGCACCCAAGGAGCCTATTACTATTGGTACTACCCTTGCTTGCTTTTGCCACAGTCTTTCTATTTCTATTTGTAGGTCTTTGTATTTTATATCTTCTCCATTTCTTTCTCATCTATTCTGCTGTCTCCAGGCACTGCCACGTCCACTATCCAGACTTTTTTGTCTTTCTTATCGACAATTGTTAAGTCTGGGGTGTTATGTTGCAGGTGCTTGTCTGTTTGAATTCTGAAGTCCCAGAGCAGTTTAATTTTATCATTTTCTATGACTTTCTCTATTTTATGATCCCACCAGTTTTTGCTTACAGGCAAATGATATTTTTTGCAGATCTTCCAATGCACCATTGTTGCTACTTTGTCATGCTGCTGCTTGTAGTCAGCCAGAATTAGTCCCTCGGTCTCTTTCTTCAATTTTCCTGCTCTTAGCCATTGCCAGGTCTTGTTATTATCTGCTTTCCCAGTTATTTTTTTAAGGTATTGGCCATGTAGTGTTTTGTCTTCCCATGCCTCTATTCTGTTCTTCATTTGGTCTTTCTTGTAGGCCAGTTTGGTCTCTCCAGTAGTCAGTAAGCCTTCCTGATATACTAATTTCAGTGCATCTTCATCATTGTTCTTCAGATATTCTTCCAAAGCCATTTCTTCTTCTTCAACTATCTGATGTACTTGTAGCATTCCACGCCCATCTATTTGCCTTAGTAGATAAAATCTGTCAATGTCACTGCGTGGATGAAGGGCATGATTCATTGACATTATTTTTCTGGTCTTCCTATCCATTGCTTTTAGTTCTGCTTGAGTCCAGTCCACTATTCCAGCTGTGTACCTAATGACTGGAATTGCCCAAGTGTTGATTGCTTTTATGGTATTTCCTCCATTGAGTTTGGACTTTAAGATCTTCTTCACTTTCTTGATGTATTCACCTCTAATCTTTTTCTTGACTTCAGTGTGCTTGATGTTGTCAGCTTGAAGGATACCCAAGTATTTGTAGTACTCTTCCTCATCCAGACTCTTAATGTTATTTTCGTGGGGCATCTTGATTCCTTCAGTTTTCACTATTTTTCCTTGTTTGATAGTAAGTGTGGCACATTTGTCCAAGCCAAACTCCATAACAATATCTTGGCTATATATATGGAAAGTGTTGAGCAGCGATTCTATTTCAGATGATGTTTTTCCATACAGCTTCAGATCATCCATGTAAAGGAGTGGGATAGTCTAGTAGATGTTTTTGATGTTTGATAGCCATGTCCTGAGTTATTCAGTATTGTTGACAGAGGAAACAGTGCAATAACAAATAGTAATGGTGATAATGAATCTCCTTGAAATATTCCTCTCTTGATATTAACCTCTCCCAGTCTCTCACCATTGATCTGCAACTGTGTCTTCATTGTGCCATCGATCTTTGCACAAATTTTCTGATGTTTCTACTGATTCCTGTTATTTCTAGACACTTGATTATCCAGTCATGTGGCAGAGAGTCAAATGCCTTTTTATAGTCAATCCATGCCACATTCAGGTTGGTCTTCCTTTTCTTGCAGTTCTCCAAGATCATTTTGTCTATTAGGAGTTGATCTTTTGTTCCTCTGCTATTGGGGCTGTTTCCTTTCTGCTCAGGTGGAAAGAGATTATTTTCAACTAGATGCTGTTGTACTGCATCAGCTACCACACCAGTTAGTAATTTGAAAGTTATTGGTAAGCAGGTAATTAGCCTGTAGTTGCCTGGTGTTGCCCCTTTTGCTGGATTTTTCATTATTAGGTAGGTTTTCCCAGTTGTTAGCCACTTTTCAATTTCTCCTCCTTGTAGTATATTGTTGAACTAATAATAATAATAGTAGTAAAATTGGAAGGGACCTTGGAGGTCATCTAGTCCAACCCCCTGCTCAGGCAAGAAACCCTACACCATTTCGGACAAATGGCTGTCCAATCCCTTCTTAAATGTTGGAGCATTTACTGCTTCTAGAGGCAGGTTGTTCCACTGATTAATTGTTCTCACTGTCAGGAAGTTTCTCCGTAGTTCTAGGTTGCTTCTCTCCTTGATTAGTTTCCACCCATTGCTTCTTGTCCTGCCTTTAGGTGCTTTGGAAAATAGCTTGATTCCCTCTTCTTTATGGCAGCCCCTGAGATATTGGAATATTGCTATCATGTCCCCCCTTGTCCTTCTCTTCGTTAAACTAGACATACCCAATTCTAGCAACCGTTCCTTATATATTTTAGCCTCCAGTCCCCTAATCATCTTTGTTGCTCTTCTCTGTACTATTTCTAGAGTCTCAACATCTTTTTTACATCGTGGTGACCGAAACTGGATGCAGGATTCCAAGTGTGGCCTTACCAAGGCATTGTAGAGTGGTATTATTACTTCATGTGATCTTGATTCTATCCCTCTGTTAATGCAGCCTAGCACTGTGTTGGCCTTTTTGGCAGCTGCAGCATACTGCTGGCTCATGTTTAGGTGATTGTCTACTAGGACTCCGAGGTCCCTCTCACAGTTACTACTATTGAGCATGGTGCCACCTATGCTGTACTTGTGCATTTGGTTTTTCTTGCCTAAATGTAGAACCTTACTTTTTTCACCATTGAATTTCATTTTGTTAGTTAGTGCCCAGTGTTCAAGTCTGTTCAGATCCTTCTGTATCTTAAGCCTGTCTTCTGGAGTGTTGGCTATTCCTGCCAGCTTGGTTCATCTGCAAATTTGATGAGTTCCCCATCTATCCCTTTGTCCAAATCATTGATGAAGATGTTGAAGAGCACTGGGCCAAGAACAGAGCCCTGGGGCACTCCACTACACACTTCCCTCCATATAGATGCAGTTCCATTGAGGACCACTCGCTGAGTACAGCCGGTCAGCCAGCTACGGATCCATCTGGTGGTGATTCTGTCTACCCCACATTTTTCTATGTTATCAAGTAGTAGGTTGTGATCTACTTTATCAAATGCCTTACTGAAGTCCAAGTAAATTATGTCTACAGCATTCCTCTGATCCACTAATTTTGTCACTTGGTCAAAGAATGCAATAAGATTTGCTTGGCATGATCTATTTTTGACAAACCCATGTTGGCTTTTAGTAATGACTTTGTTTGCCTGTAGGTGTTTGTTGATTCGTTGTTTGATTATCTTTTCCAGGATCTTCCCAGGTATTGAGGTCAGGCTGATAGGTCTGTAATTTCCTGGATCCATTTTTTTTCCTTTTTTGAGGATGGGAACTACATCAGCTCTTTTCCAGTCCTCTGGTAGTTCCCCTGTGTTCCAGGATCTTTGAAAAATATAGTTCAGTGGTTCCGATATCACATCTGCCAGTTCCTTGAGAACCTTGGGGTGTAATCCATCTGGTCCTGGTGATTTGAACTCATCTAGGCTGACAGGTGCTCACTTACCATTTTCTTGCCTATCTTAACTTGTGTTTCTATTTTGTTTTTTATGGCACTATTTTTGATAGGTTGGTCTGTTTTTTCCCTTTGTTTAAAGACAGATGCAAAAAACGAGTTAAATATTTCTGCTTTCTCCCTGTTGCTTGTCACCTTCTTGCCACTTCCACCCACTAATGGACCAATCATTTCCTTCACTTTTTTCTTGTTTTTTACATGTTGAAAGAAGCTTTTTTTGTTATTTTTGACTTTGGTCGCAAGCCTTAGTTCATTTTGAGCCTTGGCTTTCTTCACTTCATCTTTGCAGGCTCGGGCTATTTGCTGATATTCTGACTTAGTTATGTTCCCCTCTTTCCACTTTCTATACTTGTCCTTTTTATCTTTCAATTTGTCAGAGAGTTCTTTATGCAGCCATGCTGGTTTCCCTTGAGAGCTGTTGTTTTTCCTCTTTGTTGGTATTGTGCTAGACTTTGCTTTTATTATCTCATTTTTCAAAATTTCCCAAGCTTCTTGAGTTGTTTTCCCCTTGAGGATTCTCATCCATGGAATCCTTCCCAAGCCCTCTCTAAGTTTATTGAAATTAGCTCTCTTGAAGTCCAATTCTAGTTTGACTGTGTTCTATTGCTTGTGTTTCTATAATGTTGAATTCTAATATTGCATGATCACTTCCTCTCAGGGTTCCTATGGCTTCAACACCTTCTATCATTTAATCTCTGTTAGTGAGAATTAGATCCAAAATGGCTAACCCCCTAGTTCCCTTCTCTACTTTTTGGGAGACAAAGTTGTCTGCTAGGTTTGCCAGGAATCTGTTTGATCTTCCACTTGGTGCAGAGTTTGTCTCCCAGTTGATGTCAGGGTAGTTAAAGTCCCCCATTACTATTATTATGTGCTTCCTACATACCTTAGTTAGCTGACTAGCAAAAAGTTCATCTATTTCCTCTGTTTGGTTGGGTGGTCTGTACTATACACCTATGGCAATGTCATTCCCCCCCCTTTTATATTGACCCAAATGCATTCAAGACAGTTTTTATGATTGTTGTGCTCTATTTCTGTAGAGATGTAGTTATTTCTTATATAGAGAGCAACTCCACCTCCTCTTTTATTTGGTCTGTTTCTTTTAAATAATTTAAATCCCTCTAGCTGTGTGTTCCATGTGTGGGTTTCATCCCACCATGTTTCTGTAATGGCAACAATATCATATCTGCCCTCATTAACCTGAATTTCTAGTTCATCCTGTTTGCTGTTCATACTCTGTGCATTGGTGTATAAACATTTGAGTCCTTTGTGAGTGGCCCTGTGTTTCCTTTCTACATAATCTGTTTGGTGCCTGAGTTCCCCTATTGTCTTACCACCTATTTGGTTAGTGCACTTTGTGTGGCACTCGCTATTAGAGGCTTCATTTTGCTTGATAGCAAGGTTGGTATTCTTGTCCACACACACATCTATACTACATGCACTGATAGCCCTATAATTTTTAGATTGCCGGGGACAGGGTTGTTCTGTATCAATTAACTCCCTGTCCCTGCTGTTTAGTTTAAATTTCCTTCCAGAAAATCTGTGAATTTATAGCCGAGTAACTCAGTCCCTTTTTTTGATAGAAGCAAACCATCTCTTTTGTACATCTTTTGATTGGACCAGCTACTGACATCGTGACTAATATATCCAAAGCCTTCCCCTTTACACCACTCCTTTAGCCACATATTGAATTGTGCTATGCACTGGCCTTTTCCGTTTTGCTCCTTATACACTGGTAAAACCTCTGAGAAAGTAAGCCTACAGCCTATTCTGCTAAGTTCCTTCCCCAAGCTCTGGAAATAGTTCTGCACAGAGAACTGCTTGGCAATGAGTGGGTGTATAACAGTTAGATGTTTCAACAAAAACCCATGCAGTTCATCTTCACCTGGTGCTGACCAATTTTTGATTTTTCTTGCTCTTTTTTCTACCATTTTTGTTGTTATTACTAGTTCTTTCATTTCAACTTATGTTTTATTTGCATCCACCTCTTTTAACCAAGCCACATCCTTGTTGTATTTCTTTGGGTTATCCCATATCTGCTTCCAGAACTGCACTGTTTCTTCCTTGTCAGGTACTGACTGATTCTTGCAGTTTCTCCATTGATGGATTGGTAGAAACGTTTCTGATTGGATTGAAATTGGAGGTTCTGCCTATAGTTTGCAATTCGAGCTTCATATCTACTGATTTTCCTGGCTACAGCTGTTATTTGTTGCTTAATTATTTCAGTGCTTCCTTGATTTTCCTTGTTTCTAAGTGGTATTTCTTGATTAGGTATTCTTTAGTCTTCTTGTTCTTCAGCTTCTTTTCTTTTATCTGTTCTAGCTTGCTTGCATTTGACCTTAACTTGCTTATCTTATTTTCTAGTCTAACCTTCCATTTTTCTGGTTCACTGTTTGTTTGTTTTTCTTCTTTGTTGATTTTGCATCCCAGGTATTCAGTTATAACTGCAGCTGTGCTGTACATTAGTTGGTTTGTTTCTTGCAGTGAATTGGTGCTTATACTTGATATTGCAGTATTTGCATCTTTTAATGCTTGTGCTAGCTGTTTCTTTGGAACAAGCTTCAATGCAGGCAGCCTTATTCTGTTTTTGTGCTATTCTTGTGTTATTCTCTGTTTCAATTCTTTTATTTCTTTAGTTAGAGGGTTTTGTTCTTCCTGAGGAAGAGGTACCTGGTTTCCAAATGAGAACAGTTGTATATCTCTGCTGGATTCCTTCACTGCCAACTCCCCCTGGTTTGCCTCTACATTCTGAATTACTTCTGGGTAAACCTTTGCAGTTTGTCCAATTCTGTTTCTGTGAATACTTTATTTCATATTATAAATTTGCGTTGATCTAATGATATTATCTGTTTGCAAGAAACTCATATTACATCTAAAGACCAAAAATATTTAAACAATCCTCGTTTGGGATCTCATTTTGTATCTCCCGCCCCTGGGAAAAAAGGGGGTGTGGTAATCTATGTTAAGAAGAATTTATCTGCTATCCTGTTAGAATCAGATCCTCATGGAAGATATGTTATGCTTGAACTTGGTTTATATGGCAAGAAAATTCTTATCGTGGGGCTGTATGCACCAAACCAGCAACAGGAGCAATTCTACAGGTTGCTACATCAGAAAATAACCTTGTTGGACTATAGATCTGTGATTTTAATGGGAGACTGGAATGGTGTCTTAGATATACAAAAGGATAAAAAAGGCTTCTTCTACTTTTTTTAAACAGGCTAAGCTACCTAAAGCCTTCTTTGACATGAAAGAAGATTGGGAATTGAGAGACTATTGGCGTGAACGTAACCAGGAAGAAAGGGACTTTACCTTCTTCTCAGATAGACACCAATCTTTCTCAAGAATTGATTTTTTTTTTATTACAACAGATTTATACAACAGGGTGAAGAATGTAAAAATTTTTCCTAGGACATTGTCTGATCATAGTCCAGTTTGGATGGAACTGTTTGCTGAGAAAGAAGACAGGAGATCCTGGAGGGTGAATGAGAATTTATTTAAACAAGAAAAAAATGTCCATAAACTAAAGGAATGTTTAAAGGAATATTTTGCTTTAAATATGAATAAGGGAACATCAATGTCAATGGTGTGGGATGCAAGTAAAGCTTTTATGCGTGGTATTTTGATAAAAATGAATAACTTGCATAGACAGAAACAGATTCAGAAACGTAAAGATTTAGAAGAGGAGATTAAATTAAAAGAGAAACTCCTAATTTCAAATCCTTTAGATGAAAAGGTGAAAGGAGCTATAAAACTGTTAAAAACACAATTTAACATGTTGATGGCTGATCAAGCTGCAACCAATTTACTATTTATGAAACAAATACATTTTGTAATGCTAATAAACCAGGGAGATGGTTGGCTTATCAGTTAAGAAAGAAACAGAAACAGAGGAATATAGATAAAATAAATTATAATGGTAAATTGGTTTATCAGAAAGAATTGATTAAGAAATCTTTTTTAGAATACTACCAAAAATTATACAAGAGTACTAATATTCAAACTACAGATATAAACAATTATTTAGGTAAAGTTAATTTTCCTAAATTAACAGAAGATCAGGAAAAAGAGATTAATGGTTTAATTACTAAGGAAGAAATTGTTACAGCTATTAAACAATTGAAATTGGGCAAAGCGCCGGGTACGGATGGGTTGACATCTATTTATTATAAAACTCTAGTAGAAGAGATGACTCAACCGTTGTGTGAATTGTTTAATAACTTATTACAGGGGTTAGAGATCCCTCCATCTTGGCGTAATGCATTTATATCACTGATTCCAAAAGACAATCAAGATCTTACATTGCCTAAAAATTATAGGCCTATATCTCTTTTAAATGTGGATTATAAAATTTTTGCAAAAATTTTAGCTAATAGGTTTATGGGGATTTTGCAGCAGATTATACATAAGGATCAATCGGGTTTTATAACTGGAAGGTATATGAAAAATAATGTTAGACAAATTATTAACTTATTAGAGTATTTAGAAAAGAATAACCAAGTCTCTGCAGGCTTGATATTTTTGGATGCTGAAAAAGCCTTTGACCAAGTGAACTGGCAGTTTATGTTATGTTTAATTAAGGAGATGAATTTTGGACAAAATATATTACAAGTACTATCTAATATATATCAAAAACAGACTGCTCAACTTATTGTAAATGGGGGTTTGTCAGAGGCTTTTGTAATAGAAAAAGGTACAAGACAGGGATGCCCGTTATCCCCGTTATTGTTTGTTTTAACATTGGAAATATTGTTGATTAAAATTCGGGAGTCTCAAGAAATAAAAGGAATAGAAATTAATAAAAAAGAATATAAATTAAGAGCCTTTGCAGATGACTTGGTTGTTACTTTGTCTCAACCTATTTGTTCGGTGGTAAAATTATTACAATTGATCCAACAATATGGACGTGTTTCTGGTTTTAAAATTAATAATAATAAGACCAAAATATTAGCTAAAAATATGACTAATGGTGATAAACAGGTTTTAGTTAAGTTAACAGACTTTGAAATTGTTGATAAGGTAAAATATTTGGGGGTTACATTATCTGCTTCCAATGCAAAACTGTATAAAAATAATTATGAAAAGTTGTGGACGGAGATACAGAAGGATTTAAAAAATTGGAACAATTTACAGTTATCCCTTATGGGTAGAATTGCAGTTATTAAAATGAATGTCCTGCCAAAGTTTATTTTTCTGTTTCAAATGTTACCTATTTTAAAGAGTGATCGTAATTTAGATGAATGGCAAAAAGGTATTAATAAATTTGTTTGGGCAGGGAAAAAACCAAGGGTGAAACTTAAAATAATGCAAGATTTTCGTGAGAGAGGTGGACTCAAGGTACCAAATATGAAATTGTATTATGATGCTGTAGTACTAACATTGATCAGCGATTGGGTGAATTTAACAAATATAGAAATACTTCATTTGGAAGGTTGGGATTTACTTTTTGGATGGCATGCCTATTTAATATTTAATAAAAAAGTGGATTGGGTTTTTAAGTCTCATATTATAAGAATCTCTTTGCTTAGAGTGTGGAGGAAGTATTATAAATTTGATTTTAAAATACCATTATGGGCTATACCTCGGCATGCCATAGAAGGTATAAGGAAAGGGGTTAATATGGATATGGTTTCTTATGCACAGTTACTTAGATGGGATGGCCAAGACTGGCAGTTAAAATCTTTGGAAGAGCTAATACATGAAAATCTAACTTATTCATGGTTCCAATATAGACAAATAGTGGACAGATGGAAGATGGATCGTAAAATGGGCTGGCTTAGAGAAGATGAAACTTTCCTAAAACAAGTAAGAGATCAAAGGCCAACCCATATTAAGAGAGTTTATGGGGTTTTAGTGGAATTGGATTCAGAATCTGAATTAGTTAAAGATTGTATGATTAAATGGGCACAGAATATTGGTGAATCGATTTCAATGGATACTTGGGAACTTATTTGGACAAGAAATGTTAAATTCACACAAGCGCAAAATTTAAGAGAGAATTTTTATAAGATGTTTTATAGATGGCACCTTGATCCAAAGAAAATGTCCATTATGTACTCTAATTTACAGCCGAAATGCTGGAGATGTGGACACTTGGATGCTACTTATTATCATATCTGGTGGACGTGTAAGCATATAAAAGCTTTTTGGATTAAGATATGGTGGAATATTCAGAGAATTTTTAGAAGGAGGGTAAAATTTACTCCGCAATTATTTTTATTAGGTATTGTTACTGATTGTGATGCTAGGGAGGTTATATTGATGCTAAATTTGATTACAGCCGCTAGGCTGTTAATAGGACAATATTGGAAGAAGGAATCCTTGCCTATTTTACAAGAGTGGTTTTATAAAGTTTCGTATTTGGCAGAAATGGCAAAGATTTCGGCTTTTTTAAAGGAGCAATCTCAAGAGAAATTTTTTGCGGTATGGGAAAAATGGATAAATTTTATACAACATAATTTAGATATGGAAAAATATTATTTAGCCTTTTTATAACTTGTAATGATTGTTTTTTTTTCTTCCTTTCTTTTTTCTTCTGTATTATTAGTTATATACTTTTCTATATATGTTTTATTTTTCGCCTACCTCTTTCTTTTTTCTTTCTCTCTCTCTTTTCTTTTTCCCTTTTTTCTTTTTCCCTTTTTTTTACGTATATTATTATTATATATATTATTATTATGATTTTTATTATTATTATTAATTATCTTATAAATTGTATACGTTATTTTTTAAAATTTGTTAAATAATCCTATATTCAGTTCTGGGAAGTCGGGGGGGGAGGGTGGGGTGGTTTGGGAGGGGGGTGTGGATGTTTATTTGTAAAATTTTTGAAAAAAATTCAATAAAAAAAAAAAATTGCGTTGATCTGCTAGTCTCTGTTCTGTTATTTCTGATTCTGGATGTTGTTCTTTCCAGAACTGGTGCATCCGTTTTAGATATCCTATTCTTATTGGACTTGATCTGTAGTAACAGATCATTATTTCTTTGTTTTCCATCACTGTGTATCTGCAATGGGTAAACACCTTTTCTTCCAGTAGTTCTGCAGCTGCTGGCCCTGATTGCTCAGCCAACAGTCCTGAGTCCTGTAACCCATTTTTCACCAGATATCCAGAAACTCCAATATCTAGCATGGACCTTGTTAATCCAGGCAACATCCAAGCTGGTATGGCATTTTGTAATTTACGTCTCACCATATTTTTTATGGGAGAGACACTCTTTGTCTGACTCCTCTGATGAGACGTGTCCAGTACGGTTGAACCTCTGGCATAGCTCTCATCTTCCTCAGAGTACACAAGCCCCACAACCACGTCAAGGTAGTGCCTCACTGGGGGATTATTATTATTATTATTATTATTATTATTATTATTCAGGTCAGTCATAATTTTGAAGGGTTGCTAAGTTACGGACCCTAAGTCAAGGGCTATCTGTAATATTCTGTTCATTCTTTTACCTTGTGTTTTATGTCCATCCTTTTATTTCTAAGCAGTTTGTTTTTTTCTGTATAAGTCTTTGACTGTAATTAATTTAAAAAATAAAAAAAGCACTAGGCTGAGGGCATATAAATCTGTGATTTTGGAATTCTGGAATCTCCCAGGGGCCATCAACAGGGAAGATTCTCTGTGCTGCACTACTACTTTTCGTTAATTGGCCACAAAGTGAGTCCCTGCTGATCTGGGACCTTTTGTAAATGACAGATAGAAATGCGATGGGGTGGAGCTGAACAAATGAGCCAAATTATTTTCCAAAAATGTTTCTACAAACATGTAAATATCAGGTTAAAGTTTAACAACACATCTCTTCTCAGTCCCCACTTAAAATGATTATTTATGGCTAGGCTTTTCCATGGATCAGTTACACAATTCACAATATACCCCAGAACCAGGGGATCCAATATTTGCATTTGCCCATACTCAGAAAAAGTCATGAGACAAGGTTCACCAGAGGGGAAAAAAAACCCCAAACCCTTTTTTATTGAAAATGAAAAGTATGATAAGTAAAACTAAGAAATAATACATAATTCAGCAGTTAGCAAGCTTTGATACAACATTATCAGTTTCTAAATGCTAAGCCTTAGCTTTCAGTCTAATTCCATGTCAATATATGCAGTTTTATCTACTCTACAAGTACAGGCAGTAAGAAGCTGAGAAAGGTAAGAGAGATCTTCAGGAATGATGTTAGTGTAACCTTCTACCCAGTGGTGGGATTCAAATACGTGAACAACCTCTTCACTGTGTGGATGCCACTTCCGGAAGTCCATTCTTGGCCTGGGCAACAAACAATTAGCTACCTGTTCTGCTGAACTGGCTGAATCCCACCACTGCCTAAAGGCCATCAAAGCTTCTGTCTGAAGTACTATTTAAGCAAGAGTCTCTGCTCCACTTCTGCTTAAGTTAGAGCAGAGGTATCAAACTGCCAGCCCACGGGCCGGATGTGTCACATGGAAGCTGTGCCTACCCCAGCTCCGGCAAGGGGGAAAAAGTTGTTGCATGTCACGTGACGCGGCGAGTTTGACACCCCTGAGTGAGAGCTTTGTCCATTACCACTTTGTTATTAGAGAACTCCACACAGGTTGTAAGTAATATCCGAAAACAGACTCCTCTTGCTTTCCTTCCTGGGCAGCTGATATGGTGGACTGAGTGATGCCACAGCAATATGGTGTGGGCTTCCCCCCCCCAATAGTCTTTGGATTGATTTTTTCTTTTATATTAATTTTTATCTTTATTATTTGCCCTCCCTCCAAACCTGATCCAAGGTACCATTTAGGCTTAGTGCAGCCTGAACTTTTAGGAACCTTTCTCCATTCTGAATCATATAGAATAGAGGAAACCCTTTTCTTATAGCAGTATATGCATTGTGAGTGTTAATTCCTTAAACTCAGAAATCTGAAAGACGCTTTTCTCCAGATTGAACAATTACTTCACACCGTATCCATAAATATGGGGCCAAATCAAATGTATGAACATTGGGGCTATGATGTGTTGCAAGTTCAGTTTAGAAAATCCCGCGTTCTCCAAATCTTTCCAGGGCTCTCTTAACAAGGAGCACCCATCTCCCACATATTTCCAGGTAGAGTTACAGACTTGTTGCCAGAAGTAGGTCCAGGTTGATCTGTCAGCTGCTACATGTTCCATGAAACAGTATACACCACCCTGGAGAAAGTAAAATAATACAAAAAAGAAAGAATTTGAAGCAGAACACTTTGATATTACATAAAAAAAATCACACTGTAATCAAAATTGTTGTTATATAACTTCCTGGGGATCCGAAGCAGTAATTAAGTAAAGAGACAAAACAACCAGTTCAATATATTTCCGCATATCAAACTCAAAATTTTAATAATTTATTCTTTTATTTATATCCTTGCTTTATTATATTTACAAATAACTCAAGGTGGAGAGCACATCCAGCACACTTTCCTCCTATGTTCTCCACAACAACAATTGTGTGAGGTGAATTGGCCGAGGAGAATGACTGGCCCAAAGTCACCCAGGTGGCTTTCATGGCCAAGACGGGACTAGAACTCAATACATCAAGATACGATGAAGGAAGCTGATTTATCTATTGCTAAATGAATAAAGAGATACACCTGACCCGAAAGTCAAACAAGTCCTATTAAAGGACAAACAAGCTGTAATGTATGTACAGTAACAACTTATATTTGGATAACAGTCTCCTAACTCACTTGTTATCTCAACTCTTTCCACTATAAAAGGGCTACTTCATCACAAATATCCAGTGAGGCTGCATTCACTCTATATACCATTATTATGAGAAAAAATAAATCCCTTTCTAATAACTACTTATACAGATTCACAAGTTTAATTGCTGAACTGTTTTTCTTTTCTTCTATACTAAAAAGTATCAAATGTTGGAGCTTCTCTTTTTAAGGGAGTGATTCATTTTATTTGCCCTTCATTGCTTCTTCCTCATTTTATAATATCCTTTTAAGATGCAGTCACCAAAATTTCAAAGGAATGATGGGGAGAATAAAATAAGTCTCGTATCTTGACAAGCAGAAATGGTAGAAGGATAATTGTGAGGATCCAGGGCACAGCACAGAGGCAACATAGTCAGCTGACAGTTCCAACTGCCCCTTTATTGCTCCAATTGTTCCCCAAATGCTCTCACGTTTGTGGCAAGTCCCAGAGCAAGTGACAACACAGAGACAAACACCCCTTCAGCAGCCTCTGGCTGCAAGTAGTTTCAAAAGTTTTTCACTCTCTCAGGCAGGAACCGTTTGTATATGGAACAAGCAGTCCTCTTTCAGGTTTCAACTGTGTGTACAGTTGCTAGATTAGAACTGTAATTTACTCAAGGCCAAGTGGATAACAAAGAAAGGAAGATACATCAAAATCTAAATAGTCTGTGGAAGTACAAGCTTGTCTGAGTAGTTTCATAAGAGAAGCCAAATTCAATCTGAGGTTTGGAGCACCAAACCTTACTGATTAGATTTGTTGTTACAGAAATGGATAGTTTATACTATTATGAAAAAGTAAAAAAAATCGAGGTTTGATATTAATGCTTTATTCTACTGCAATAGAGGAAGTCGGAAGTCAATTACTTTTTCCTCCCTTCCCTTTCCCCTTTCTCTCCCCATTGTGTCCTACTATTTGCTTTATATTTTGTATTTATAATTCAATAAAATGTAAAAAACAAAAGCTAGATGAACATAGCTATAAACACAACTATAAAGTTTAATAAACACTATGTTTCTTTGGAGACAAACTAGCTAGTTGGACAAATGAAGAATAACATCTAAATTTTAGTCATGTTCCAGGGTGCTAGGAACAACCCTACATTTCCTATTTGGAAGATTACATTGGCTTTACTGGCGATTATTATTTGATTACAGAGGACAGCACAGAGTAACTATTCCACCCATGGAAATGGCTGCTAATTTTCTCTGTACAGCAAACACGTAGATCATTTCTCAAATTGCATACAATATCAATATATATATATACCGTATATAGTATCCAAAAGCCACTGGACTGCATGCTATTCCCAGACTCTCTTTGTGCTTCTTATCACTACACGAACATAGCTTTGAAATTCTGCAGGGAAATGGCTGATTTTGGGCAGCATTTTAAACTTTTATTTAAAGGTGAAGAGCAACCTTTAGTTTATTTACTTAAGATACAGAGGCTTCCGCAGAATGAAAGATTAGCCAAAAACCTCCCAACGTAGTGTTGTGCCCCAGCAGACATACCTATGCTGTAACAACATAATGCTCTTTTTCCTATGTTTTCCTCATGTAAGCCTCTTTGTCCTCCTGCTACAATGTTAGCTTGATCTATTTAGGTTCCTACTCAAGTTTCCTCCAAATCAAACTTGATCCCTGGTGATTTCATGCAGACTTCCCCATTGGGGGGGGGGTATTTTTGGAAACAATTCAAAAGTGGCTTGTCATTGCTCAAAGAAGTTGTTTTAACTTTCTAGTTTAGCTTCAACCTATTTTTTTCTGGAGATCTCTCACTGAAGTACCAAGCAGGCTCCTCTCTCAGGCAAGAGGCTTGCTGCCATTTACTAACATTAAAGTTGTGCATATATTCATTAAAGTTGAAAATGATCCAGAAACACAGGCAGGCGGGAAAGGTGCAGTTGCTTTAAGAAGGAATCCCATTTACGTTAAGCCAGGGTATCAGCGTAAAGCGTAGCAGAGAGGTGCTGTTTTGGGGGATCTAAATCTCCTACTCCCCATCATTTTCAAAGCATGCACAGCCTAGTGCTCATTATTCGATGGTCTGGAAAGACCAGACTGAATTTCCCTCCTTGCCCTTCGACTTACCGGTCTGAGCACTCGCAGAACCTCCTTCAGGACAGCCTGGGTGTTCTTGACAGAGCAAAGCACCAGCGTGCTAACCACCACGTCCACAGAGCCATCTGGTACCGAAGAGATGTTCTCGGTGGAGCCGACCACAAAATTTTTGAACTGCAGGTGCGTATTCTGAGCCATGCTCTTCAGGAGGAAGTTTCTAAAGTTGGGATTGTAGTCCATGCAGGTAATCTGTGAGTTGGGTGGATAAAACTGAAAATTGGTGCCGGAGCCCACACCGATCTCCAGCAGGTGGAGCTTTCCCGAGTCGTCAGCGAAGTCCCGCAGGTTTTTGAACAGCGTCTCCTTTTTCTTATGCATTCTTATATTGTAGATTTTGCTCGATGCCAGCATGAAAAATGGGAATATTTTTTTACAAATAGGGTCCCATAATCCAAAATAGGCAAGCACATGGATGGGCAGGGTGAGGAATTTTATGCATTGTTGGAAGATGAGAAGCAGCATCGTTGCCGGAGTAAGAAGAGAAGCCCTCCCTACAGCAAAGCAGCTTGACTCCCTCAATGTTTTGCTTTAAATATAGTTCTCCCAATTGGGATCTGTTCCAGTTCTTCCTTAAAGCGACAGTGACTCTTTCGGTCAGTTGTTGAAAAAAAATACCCATGGATATTGAAATTTACAACATTTGAATTTGATTTAAAATGCAGATTGTTTCTGTTGTGTCCTGGGTCTGATGAAGAAACTCAGCAGGCCCAGAAATGTTGCATCTAGTCCCGGGCATTCCAAAAGCTACCCAGGACCAGACAGAGCGGCGCCAGGCTAAATTTTTATTGGTTAATACTGTCTGGGTCTCTGGCCCTATGCCTTTTGTTCCTTTGCTTGGAGTTGGAGAAAGAGAATAAAATGTTTGTTACTTGTCACCATGTGTCTTCATCATTCGCACACAAACCAAGAACACAACACTGGTGATGAAGGTGGGATCTTCTGCAAACTTAAGAAAAAGATTTAAGGGCTCATCCAGGAAGCCTGACGAGGGGGAAGACTGCGTCTGCATCAGCATCTCAGCCTGCCAGTACAGCGTTGCTGGGGGTGAGCTCAGCTAAAGGACCCTTTCCCAAACATCAGCTTGCAGAAGAGGCAATTGGTGAAGGTCGTAAATGTTACGATGTCGAAGATTGGCCGCTTGACTTATTTTAATGTCTCCCACCCAGAGAGATGGAATTTCTACATAGCACGGGTGGAGAACTACTTTAGAGTAAATCAGATAAGAGAAGACGGCCTGAAGGCAGCAACTCTTTTGTATTCCTGTGGACAAGAAGCTTTTGACATAGCAGAAAATCTGGTGGCCACTGCACCTCTGGAGTTGGTAACATATGCTGACTTGAAAAAGATGTTGAAGGAACACTTCTAGCTGAAGTTATCCATCATTGCTTGGAGGCACGCGTTCGAGCAGAGAGACCAGAGACCAGGTGAATCTGTTGCGGACTTTACTGCTGCCTTAAGACAAGTGGCCAAACCTTGTGAATTCAAGGATCTGGAAGAGAGGCTGCGAGATCGCTTCGTATGTGGCTTAAGAAGCAGAGACTTACAACAGAAGATTTTTGCAAAAGATGTCTCCTTTCAAGATGCGTTACGAGAGGTGGCAGCTGAGGAAGCAGCAGGCGGGGCTGTGAAGGCTTTGCGGCTTGCCAGAAACCCTCCAGCCACAGCTACCATCCGTCAAGAGGACGCTCGAGAAGAATCAGAAGCGGATCCTTGAGAGGAGGTGGACAGACTTCACCAGCCAGCTGAGAGGAGGCCAAAGGTAACAGAACGTCCTAACCACGCTTCGCGAAAGCCAGGAAACAGGAACGTTGCAGTATTCAACAAGCTTTATTCACTATGTTGAAACTAAGTTAGCACTGGAACGAAGCTCCATTCATTGCCCTAAATACATTCCTCCACCACACCCAGAGTACACACCCCAATTGACGGTTAATTGGTCATCTGGAATCCACCTGTCCCCCTCCCCATACCTGCCTCGTGATAGTCCTCCACCCTACCTACGCCCCGATCCAGCTAGTACTTATGTTCAAACCTTGCATTGAGTCCATGCGTTCCGTTCACGCCATTCTCATCCCTAATGTCCCACTCAACCTCTTCCTATAATACCCCCTCCCGGTATCCAAGTGTTGTCAGACCCAGCGTCTCAGTTCCCATCATTCACAGAGTCACGGTTCCAGCAACATAAGCCATAACAGTTTTAACAGCAGTCGGCTTCTCCATATCCCATTTCTATGTAGCCTCCGTCCGGTTATGTGCTGGCAACATAGGATGTCCATGTGACCCGTTCAGCCGCCGCTGTTGGCGATGTAGCTCACGAAGCTACCGGACTCGGCTGGAACACAGGGTTAACTGGAACATTCTGGACTTTGAAAGGTAAGTATCACGCTGGGTCTGACATTCGGCCCCCCTCACCACAGGGTCCCCTGAAGGTGAGAAATGGGAAATTGATTAATCATGCCAATGTTCACATACAATAACCTTTCTAGTCACCCCCTGGTTTGTGTGGTAGTGCTCTGTGATACCGACGGATTAGATCAGGGGCGGATATATTGTGTTTTTCTACCCAAGAGGCTTCGGACAGAGGGTATCCCTTCCACAATATCAGATAATAGAGTCTACCCCCCCTACTCGCGAATCAATTATGTCCTGTATTTCATATCGTCCTGGCGTAACAGGTCCTGGGGGTGTCTCAAGGGACGGTCCTCCCATGGGTTTCAACAAACTTACATGAAAAACCGGGCATATCTTACCAAGTAGTTTCGGTAAGTGGAGCTTCACTGTCACAGGATTGAGGATCTGGAGTATATGAAATGGTCCGATGTATTTTGATGCTAATTTTCTGCATGGCACCTGCAACTTAATATACTTGGTTGACAAATATACCAAGTCGCCTACCCGTAATTGAAATGGCATTCTGCGACCTTTATCTGCCTGATACTTTGATGTCTGAGCTGCCCGCTGCAGAGCGTGTCGTACTATACTCCAAACCTTACCTGTCCCCCTCCCCATACCTGCCTCGTGATAGTCCTCCACCCTACCTACACCCGATCCAGCTAGTACTTATGTTCAAACCTTGCATTGAGTCCATGCGTTCCGTTCACGCCATTCTCATCCCTAATGTCCCACTCAACCTCTTCCTATAATACCCCCTCCCGGTATCCAAGTGTTGTCAGACCCAGCGTCTCAGTTCCCATCATTCACAGAGTCACGGTTCCAGCAACATAAGCCATAACAGTTTTAACAGCAGTCGGCTTCTCCATATTCCATTTCTATGTAGCCTCCGTCCGGTTATGTGCTGGCAACATAGGATGTCCATGTGACCCATTCGGCCGCCGTTGTTGGCGATGTAGCTCACGAAGCTACCGGACTCGGCTGGAACACAGGGTTAACTGGAACATTCTGGACTTTGGAAGGTAAGTATCACGCTGGGTCTGACAAAAGGGGCATCCAGACAAGGCCCCAGCATCTCTTCAGTCCTTTGGATGCAGAGGATGCCACAAGCGAGCTGACTGCAGGTTCCGCTCCCCCATTTTCAGGGCATGTGGCAGGCAAGGCCACATTGCCTCTGTCTGTTTGGGTTGCCAGAAGGTCCAACCTCGTGAAGAATTGCGTCTGAAAGATACCAGGGTCCCCAGCCAAAATAGGGTGGGCTTCTGCGCATCGTGCAGGAGTATTCTAAAGACAGGGACACACAAGCCCTTTAAAAAGAAACTTCACATTAACGTGAGGTTGCAAGGAGTTCCCTTATGGATGGAGTTGGACACAGGGTCTGCTCTTTCAATTATTTCAATTAACACCTTCAAAAGAATTTGCAGCAGTAGTGGCTTTCGAGTTAAACTCAGGCCATCAAACCTAACACTCACTGATTTTCAAAATTCTAAGGTTTGTGTGAAGGGGGAAGTCACACTCAAGGTACAACATAAGGATTTTGAAGGTTTCCTGGATGTGGTGGTCGTTGGGGGTGAACGTACGAGTCTTATTGGACTCGATTGGTTCAAGGCCCTGGGAATCCAAGTAACTGGGCTGCTCAACTTGCAAACGCTGGGACTTGCAGAGGTTTGCAAGGAGTTTGCAGATGTGTTTCGTTCAGAGCTAGGATCCTACAAGGGGCCTCCCATTGCGCTATGGTTAGACCCAACCATCACGCCCATTCGGGTCAAGCCTAGGAGGGTACCTTTTGCCCTCAAGGGTAAGATAGATGCTGAGCTGGACAAATTGCTCCAGCAGGGCATTTTAGAACCCGTGGATTCTAGTCCATGGGAAACCCCCATAGTAACGCCTCTAAAAGCTAATGGGGAAATCTGTATATGTGCATACTATAAGTGCACACTGAATAAAGCATTGCAACAGCACAGTTATCCAGTGCCTGTTGTAAGCCACATTCTGGCCTCCCTCAAGTTTTTGTGAAACTTGACCTGGCACAGGCCTATCAACAGTCTTTTGACCTTGGAGGCCCAGACTATTGTAACTCACACGGGGGCCTCCAAGGTCAAAAGACTGCAATTTGGGGTAAATGTAGCCCCTGGCATATTCCAAAGTGTCATGGAGAACACACTTTGAGGTATTCCTGAGGTCTGTCCCTACTTTGATGATGTCCTCATTGCTGGGGAGTCATCTCAAAATTTAGCAGAAAGACTAAGGGCTGTCTTGCTTCATTTTCGAAAAGCAGGCTTAAATTAAAGCAGGATAAATGCAAGATAGGAGTCACTTCCACTGACTTCTTAGGATTCAGGATAGATGCTCAAGGCATTCACCCTGCTGAATCTAAATTAGAAGCTATTCAGCAGGCCCCAAGCCTGGCCTGTCAGCTTACCTGCCCAGCTAGGCAGACCAGGACTTGTACTTAAGGGTGCCTGGCCTAGTGTGCACACTGAATAAAGCATTGCAACAGCACCTTATCCTTAACCTGGCATCACAGGTTAGCAGATTTTCTTCTTGCACACCACACCACACCTTGCATTGACACTGGGAAGAGCCCAGCAGAACTCCGCTGGGGCCTCCGCCTCATCACAAAGTTAGACAGACTGCACCCGACCGGGTGTCTTCTCAAGTGTCACAGCCACGGGCTCCTTGAAGACTTCAGGTGGGCGATCTGATCTGGGCTAGGAACTATGGTCCTGGACATCTCTGAGTTCCTGCTGTCATCTGTAAGATTTCTGGACCTCTATCATATGAAGTGACCTTGGAAGAGGGCCGTGTCCTGCGGCGCCACATCGATCAACTGCACTGACGGTGGTTCTCTGTAGATTCCGTCCCTGCCTCCGCTCTTGGGGGAAGGGGGCCTAGGAACTACATCACACTTCAGGTCAACATTTTGAGAGCCAGCCTCACTGTTTCTGGGAAGTACCGCAGGTCTCTAGGAATTTCCCAGGTGAGGTGCAAGGGCATCCTCACGGTTCAGCTATTGTGCCAAACAGGGAATCATGCATATCTGTAAGAGCTCCAGACAGGAATTCTCCTGAGGAGAGGTTTGCCATAGAGGCAGCTCCTGATTCTGGCACCTTGGCCACGGGGGACAATTGGGGCACTCCTGCAACGCAGGTCACATCCGAGACTGGTCGCGGGCTTCAGGGACTAAGTTCCCTGGAGCCATCCAGGGTAGTTGGGGAATCCTCAGCCACTTCAGAGGGTTGAGGAATTTCAGCTGCTGTAACGGAGCCTGGGAAGAGCCCTGGCAACTTTGCCAGCAGGCCTCACCAGGGATCACCTGCAAAATCTGTGCATAAAAGTCCTGGTCTAGCGAGCCCACCAGACGGTCCGGTAGGCCAGGCACCCTTAAGTACAAGTCCTGGTCTGCCTAGCTGGGCAGGTGAGCTGACAGGCCAGGCACCCTCCCTGACCTTGTATAGGTCACAAAGGGCTAAGGCCCCTCCTAAGCACTTAGGTGAATATGTGAGGTTCCTGTCAGCACAAGGAAACCTTACCAGTCTAGGTTAGGAGTTGGACCTATGTGAGGTAGAAGATAGACACAGGAAGTCCACATTAAAGGGTGGGTTGTTTAGAGAACCTTATTATTTTATAAGAATGTTGCCTGTGTGTGATTAATATTATTATGTGATTAATAATAGTTTTATTATTATGATTGTAAAAAGAATTGGATGTGTGTGTGTTCTATCTAGGGGGGAGGGGTGTTGTGTCCTGGGCCTGATGAGGAAATTCAGCAGGCCCAGAAATGTTGCAATTGATCCCGGTCATTCCAAAAGCTGCCCGGGACCAGACAGAGCAGTGCCAGCCTTGTGCGCATGCACAAGGCGTGAACAAGCTAAATTCCTATTGGTTAACACTGTCTGGGTCTCTGGCCCTATAAAAGGCCTGTGTGCCTTTTGTTCCTTTGCTTAGAGTTGGAGAAAGAGAATAAAATGTTTGTTACTTGTCACCATGTGTTTTCATCATTCGCATGCGAACCAAGAACACAACAGTTTCTATAGAATCGTAGGGCTGGAAGAGACCTTGGAGGGTTTGTAGTCCAACCTCCAATTTTAAACTGGCTCAAGGTAATTAATTACACCCCCCCACACACACACACGCAATTGTCTACTACTGCATTGGCAGGTGTTTAAAGTAAATCTGCAAAATACATTTTTCATATTTTTCTTTAATATGTCCGTTTCTGAGGAAATCTTTAATGGTAAGAAACCAAGATGAGTGACATTCAGCAAAGTTTCCTGACTAGCTAGGAAGATTGATATCCAAATGTGAATTTATACTGTATACCCTTTTCTGAGGTTCCAGTCTAACATATGCTAAAACAGTGGTGGTGAACCTATGGCATGGGTGCCAGAAGCGGCACTCAGAGCCCTCTCTGTGGGCATGTGCACCGTCACCCCAGTCCTAGGCCTTCAGCTGGGTTTTATAAAACCTTTTCACTTTAGGCCTCCACCGCCATGTGCAAAAAAAAAAAAAAAAAAAAGGTTCAATCAGTCAATTTCAACTTCTTGCAGGGAAAAAAAATATCTTGCAAAGTTGGAATTGATTGATTGAACTTTTTAGTCCCACCCAGCCATGCCCGCCCAATGGGCCACACCCACCCAGTTGGCCACACCCAGCCAATGGGCCACACCCACCTGGCACTCGACGATGCATAAGTGGGTTTTGGGTTGCAGTTTGGGCACTCAGTCTCTAAAAGGTTCGCCATCACTGCCCTATACCATCTCAGACAAATGGCTGTCCAGTCTCTTAAAAGCCTCCAGTGATGAAGCACCCACAACTTCTGAAGGCAAGCAGTTCCACTGGTTAATTGTTCTCACCATTAGGAAGTTTCTTCACCTTTTTTGGATGGAACCTTGTAGGGTAGGCAAGGCGGGTTGTATAACGTGTGTGAGTTCCGGCACCTTTTTTTTTCTCTTTTTTTACAAAAAAAGCACTGCCCCTAATCATTTTTTCACTAGACTAGACAAACCCAATTCTTATTCTTCCAGCATTCTGGTTCCCAAATAATTAATCAGGTACTTTTGGAACCCTTCAGCAGAATATAAAGACAAGAGCTTTCCCTTTTAGCTCCTGGCAATGCATTAAAAGGTTGCACAAGTCATTTATATTAGCTCCACTAGGTACATCAGACTGGGAAATCAACTCCACAGGAAGGCTGAAACCATTTTTGTTCTTCCAAAGGAGAAATGAGACTGTCCACAAGTACCGCAGATGGTTGCTTCTTGTTTATTGTGTGCAGGTTTATTGCTCTGTAAGATGATGGAATAGCCAACTTTCTGCTCAAAATGCAGTCAGCGCTTTTGAAAGGACATTTAAATTCACATACTTCACAACTTGCAATGGATTATAGATAGGGATTCATTTTGGACACACTTAACTAGATTCATCATATTCTTAGATTTAGGGATATGACAGTGTGGGCCTTGCTCGTATTCTCATTTCCTAACTATAAGTTATTTACATAAATTTCAGTATTAGATTGCCCTCAGTTACCATACTCTCAAAGCTGCACAAACACCTTTGTGCATTTTAATATTGAGTTCTTATAGCAAACAATTTTGTAGGTCTGTATCCTACTGTGCATATTTTAGCAAATGAAGTGTGTTTTTGCTTTTACATTCCCAAAATTTATGCATCTTTTCTAGATTTCTTTATTGTATCTTTTTGTGCTCATGAAATTACATTGTAATTTGCTTTGCATGTGTGTTTTGCTTCTTATACAGAACATCCTGTTGAGCTTTAAAGCAGGGCTTTTCAACCTTTTCACCCATTGTACCACTTTTAGGATATGACAATATCTGAGTACCACCCATCGCCTAGCAAGGTGTCAAAAACTTGATGACCAAAAAAAAAAAAGGAAAAAAGTGATAAAGTACAGGTAGTCCTTGACTTACAACAGTTCACTTAGTGACTGTTCAAAGTTACAATGGCACTGAAAAAAGTGCCCCCAAGCCACAGCTGAGCAAGACACCTGCCTGCCCACCTGTTGGCGCTCTTCTTCCTGCCCGAGGTTTTCATTGTGAGCATTTCTGTTGAGGATTGGCAGCGGGGATGGGGGATGGTTGGTTTTTATTCCCCCCATCTGCTGGGTGGTTGCAGCAGGTTTTGGTCATTTTACATGACCGTGGGGCACTGTGACCATCATAAATATGAATCAGTTGCCAAGCATCTGAATGTAAATCACAAGACCCTGGAGATGCTGAAACATTCCAGCTGATCGGCGCTTCTTCTGGGCTCAGCAGAAGCACCAGGATCAGTGCCCAGCTCCGGCTGGAGCCTAGCGCTGATCCTGGCACTTCTGCTGAGCCCTGACAGCCCTGCAGCTCCAGCCATCTCTCACTCAGGCTTGTGCGGTGCTGCCACTGGTTCAGCTCATTCCCCTCCCCCACTACCACTTTTGTAGGATGGTCGCGTACCACCTGCCAGGTGCCAATGTACCACAGGTAGTACCCGTACCACTGGTTGAAAAGCCCTGCTTTAAAGATATGTGTGAAATGTTGAATGTAGTTCAGCATTAGTTTTTCCCATTTCCCAGGGGATAAAACAGCCTGATGAAGTCCCCTCAGAACAAGTCAGAGGTCTCTTCTGATACTGTACTGAAAGGTGCTATGACTTCCTTCCTTCCTTCCTTCCTTCCTTCCTTCCTTCCTTCCTTCCTTCCTTCCTTCCTTCCTTCCTTCCTTCCTTCCTTCCTTCCTTCCTTCCTTTCATTTGTTTTCACCTTTGCTAACAAGAATGTGCACTCTCCTCTGTTTCCCTGGCTTTTATAAATCAAAGACTGTGCAAAGATCACCATCTAGTGGCAAAACAAGATTGCCTTGTTTTCTGCTGGGTAAATTAAGTATTAAATCAGCTCAACCAATAATAAATGCCAACTCTTAAAAGCCAAGAATTGATTTTTGGATATTTCTCAGGATGTAAACTGTATATGACTAACAAAATCTGGATGAGAATGCTTTGAAAAATTCTTTCTTTCATAGTCAAAGTCATCCCAAATGTTCCCACTGTATCCTTTGTGGGAACATGGACATTTGTTTATTTTCTTGTTTTCTGAATAATTCATCAACTAAAATGAACAACAAAATACAATAATAAATAGCAGTTATGAAGAAAAGCACGTCAATGTAAAATGTGCCTGTTACCATTACAAAACTTACTAAACTGACTCTTATTGTCAGATATAGAGGCAGTACTCAACTTATAACAGTTTGTTTAGTGACTGTTCAAAGTTACAACAGCATTGAAAAAAGTGACTTATACAACTGTTTTTCACACGATCGTTGCAGTATCCCCACAGTCATGTGATCAAAATTCAGACGCTTGGCAACTGACTCATATTTACGACAGTTGCAGTGTCCCTTTTGTGACTTT
This sequence comes from Crotalus tigris, assembly GCF_016545835.1. Taxonomy (NCBI): domain Eukaryota; kingdom Metazoa; phylum Chordata; class Lepidosauria; order Squamata; family Viperidae; genus Crotalus; species Crotalus tigris. Next base: position 228,873 of record NW_024098422.1, on the reverse strand, counting down.
CTGACAAGCAAAGTCAACGGGAAAGCCACGGTTAAGTTAGTAACCGTGTTACTAACTTAACAGCTGTAGTGATTCACTTATTAACTGGCAAGAAAACCTGTAAAATGGAGCAAAAATCACTTAACAACTGTCTTGCTTAGCAACATAAAATGTAGGCTCAATCATGGCCATAAGATGAGGACTACCTGTACTTGCGGGAAACTGAACATTTTCATCTAGTGCCAGAAGATAATGTTGCACCTTCAGGTGAGCTATCCTGCATTTCTCCTAGTCTGTACCAAATGGGCACTTTAATTCATGTACTGGTTACTATTTGCAATTGTTATGTATTCTTTGACGAGAGATACATTTTTCTATAATAAGAACCAAATATTTTAAAGAATTGCTCCTTCAAATAAAACTCCTCCAAAAAGGTTTCACACCTGTTATTAAGATGCCATCAACAAGATGATGACATGTACAAAGGTGGAGATCATTTTTCTACCTGTTAAGGTTTTCCAAGCAATGTATAATGTTAAACTGAGAATCAGTTGGTCTAGTGCACCGGTCGGCAACCTGCGGCTCCGGAGCCGCATGCGGCTCTTTGAGCCTTCCCCGGTGGCTCCCAGCCTCCTCTGCCTTTGCAGAGAGAGACAGAAACAGAGAGAGGCAATTGCGCTTCCCTGCTTTTCTCTCTCTCTCTCTCTCTCTCTGTGTGTCTGTGTGTGTGTTTGTGTTTTTTTTGTGTGTGTGTGTGCGTGTGTGTGCGTGTGTATGAGTAAAAGAGAGGGCACTCACAGTATTCTCCGAGGAGTTGAAAAGCTTACTGGGCGGAGCTCCTCCCTTTGCTGCGTCTCTGCAGGAAGCAGGAAGAGCAGGAGAGAACTAGCTAGCCCAGCTGAAGTCCATGAGTTGAAGTCCATGAGTCATGAAAGAGACCAGGTTGCCTACCCCTGAGCTTGTTGGACAACAGCTTGAAGCTTGCCAGGTGAGCAGCAGATAGGAAAGGGGGGGAGAGAAAGAGAGAGAGAGAAAGAGAGGGAGGGAGAGAGAGAGAGAGAGAGGAAAGAGAGAGAAAGAAAGAGTGGGGGACCAAGGGCAGATAGAGAGGGAGGGAGAGAGAGAGACAGAGAGAGAGAGACCCTTTTGACATCTAAAATGAAGATAACACTGCATATATCTTTTTTTTACACACACACACACACACACACACACACACACACACCTATAATAAAGGTAAAAAAGGATATATACAGTGTTATCTTCATTTTAGATATCAAAAGGGTTTTGCGGCTCCCAGTGTTTTGTTTTTGGTGGGAAATGGGTCTAAGTGGCTCTTTGAGTGTTTTGGGTTGCCTACTCCTGGTCTAGTGCAGGGGTCGGCAACCTTAAAACACTCAAAGAGCCACTTGGACCAGTTTCCCAGAGAAAAGAAAACACTGGGAGCCGCAAAACTTGTGCGTGTGTGTGTGTGCTCGAGAGGGGGAAGCTTGATTGAAGAGTTTAATTAAAAAGAAATAGAGGCTACTGTGCATGAGTAGTCTCTCTCTCTCTCTCTCTCTCTCTCTCTCCCTTCCTTCCTCCCTCCCTCCCTCTCTCTCCCTCTCTTTGTCTCCCTCCTTCTCTCTCTCTCTCTCCCCTCTCTCTCTCCCTCTCTCCGATCTTCTGCTTCACGCTGTTCTCTGACAAGCTGACACACATTCTTATTGGGCTGGCTCTCTCCTGCCCAAGAGAGAGAGGGGGGGGGAAGCGCAAGTGCCTCTCTCTGTCTCTGTCTCTCTCTCTGCAAATGGTGGAGGAGGTTGGGAGCCACAGGAGAAGTCTCAAAGAGCCACATGCAGCTCCGGAGCTGTGGGTTCCTGACCCGTGATCTAGTGCTTAAGGCACCAGGTACAAAACTGTGGGACCCTGAGTTATAGCCCCACCTTAACCATGAAAGCCAGCTGGGTGACTTTGGACCAATTGCTCTGTTTCAACCCAACCCACCTCACAAGATTGTTGTTGTTGGGAAAATAGGACAGACGAGGAAGTCGTATTAGGTAAGTTCTCCATCTTGAGTCATTTATAAAAATGATAAAGGCAGGATAAAAACAACAACAACAAATAATATGCTGTAAAATACAATAACATCATAACAGACTGTGATGTTGGCATTAAGCAGATGAAAGAAACATTGACTCTAGCTATCTTGGCTTTAAAAAAAAAGTGGGTCCATTTTATTTATTAATTTATTTTTCCAATATTAAAGCATCTCTAATCCTAACAGAGACTGGCTAGAGTATACAGTAAAAAGATCAACTCCTGGCCTCTAAAAGCACTCAAAAGATATATACATAGACAAATAATAGAAGTCAACTATTAAACACAGTGTAACTTTTCTGGCTTTGATTTTACCATACATACTATACCATATATCTTCCTAGTCATTGATCTTTTATACCATTTACATATTGCATTTTGTACTATTTACATATTTATATATTTACATATGTCCTTAATAGTTATAAAAATACGAATCCCGGGCATATTTGTTCAATGATGCAATCTTCGATCTCCGGGAAGAGTATACTCCAGTTATTTATTGTTAAAACCACATTTAAAACAATAAAAACAGTTATATACAAAAATTAAAACAACTTAGCTTTCGCTGGTCCTCTGCCAGCGTCCTCAGAGTGGGGCTTAGGGGGTGGGAAGTTCTTTTTATCCCCTTGCTGATCCAATTGCCTACTCATTGCCCTCGTGACAGGGCCACTCTTCCTGATTGCTCGTGACTGCCTCAACTGTTCTGCCCTCTCTTTTTTGCACTCTAACCTGGTATTTTCTTGCTTTGTCATCCTTGTGCTGTCTCCCCCTCCCTGTGCTGTTATCAGTAGCACGTTCCTGGGCTGCTGATCTGCCTCCCGTTTTTGCATACCATTGCCAGTTCCTATTACGACTCCTTCCTCCAACCCTCCTCCTCTCCCAGCCTGCCGATTCATACACCCTTTGTTGTCCATTCCTGTCATCCTTCCCCCCCCTTCCTTCAACCCTCCCACCTGTTGATTAACATGTTGCTCCTGCCTTTCATCAACCATCCTTATTGATGTTCTCTTCCTCAATATCTTTTCCTTCCTGATCCACTGCTCTACCTGCTGTTCCTGTTTACCCTCCTCCCCCACTGTCCATCTTCCCCTCTCCAATATCCTCCCCATCATCTGCTGACTTACCTGTTGTTCATCCATTTCTGTACATCCTCTTTTTTCTAGCATTCCTCCTCCTCTAACCTGCCATCCTACATGCTGTTCCCACATACCAACATCCATTCCTGTTAAACCCTCCTTCTTAAGCTTTCCTTCCCCCCAATCTGCCATCCTGCCTTCTATTCTTATCTGCCCTTCTCCTTTCCTGTCAGTCCCCTCCTCTCCTGTTTCCTCCCCCCCTCTCCAATCCACTGCTCTGTTTGCTGTTTCTTCCAGCATTCTTCCTTCCCTTACCTGCTGTCCTACATACTGTTCCCATTTACCGACCTGCGTTCCTATTGGACTCTCCTTCCCAAACTCCCCCCCCCAAAACTGCTGTCCTGCCTGTTATTCTTGCCTGCCCTTTTCCATCAACTCCACTCTCTCCTGTTTCCTCCCCCCCTCTAATCTGCAGCTCTACCTGCTGTTCCTGACTATTCTCCTCCATTCTTACTCCCTTCTCAAATATCCCCTCTCCACCCGTGAAGCGTGCCTCATCTTTTCTGTTCTTTTCTCTCTCCCCCTCTCTTTTGATCAGTCCCCTGTGGTTGGGCATGCCCCTCCCCCGTGTTCTGGGCCGTACGATCAATTCCGATGTTCCCAAGAGTCTTCCCTGGTCCCCTTCTCCTTGCAACTCTCCATCATATCCGCCTCCTCTTCCTTTACTACCCTTACCTATCTGTGACCCTAATGTTCCCTCATCTGTCCCCACCTGTGATGTGTCTATGGGATCCTCCCTATGTCCAGTCATGTAGTGAATACCCCCCCCCCCACCAGTCCTGGTTTCGCCTCTGACAATCGGCATCCGTCTCTTGGCATGCTCTTCTTGCACTCTAAGTGCCTGGTACGCCGGGGGCAGTTCTATACATCGGTTGATGGAGTCTGTGTTGGAGAGCCAGGCCTCCTTTAATAAGCGTCCTCCTTTGGAGGCGTCCTGGGCAATGGCTTCTGCCTCCTTGAAATCAAAAGAATGTCCGGTATTGATCATGTGCGTCCATATTTGAGAGTACTGCTCCTGCCTTCTGACAGCCAATTTATGTTCATGTATCCTCGTTTTTATTCGTTTGGCTGTCTCCCCTGTATAATTACATTGGCAGTCTTTGCAATGCACTCTGTATACGACCGCTGATCTTTCTTCCTTCGGCAACGGCTCTTTGGGGCACATGACTTACATATATATTTACATCTATTTATAACATAACTTATTTCATATTCTGATCTCTATCTTACGCTCACTTTGAGGTTGGAAATCTACACTTTCTCTCTTCTAAATGAGCTTTCTCTGTTCTGACTTTTTCTCCTCGAGTCTAACCAATAGTACATCTTATCCCAAACTTCATAATACTCTGTTTCATCCTTGTCTTTAATTTCTAAGGATAATCTATTCATCTCTGCACATATAATTTTTTTTTAATTAGTTCACTCTCCACCAGGGAATTTCCATTTTTCCAGTTCTGGGCATACACCAACCTTGCTGCTGTTATGATATGCAACACTAGATATGTCTCTCCTTTGTTAAACTTCCCATCTATCATTCCCAGTAAAAACAATTCTGGTCTGGAATCTATCTGTTTTTAAATGTTTACTTAATAAAAATTAAAAAAAAAAGAAGTCAACTATTAAAAAAAACGCAAACATGTCAAATATGCAATTCATGTAAACTAAGGGCCAAACACCTGCTGCAGCCATGGTTCTTAAAAATAGAAAAAGGCATACACTTCCTTTTTTAATACTGCAATTGTGATCAATTCACAACCTTTGTGAGTGCAGGAGAGATATTTATAGTCTCAGTTTATGCAGCCTGTTTAGGCTTTAACTAGATGGAACTCTGAGGTTCTATAATCCATATAATTGTCTGTGGAGTTGTGAGCAATTGCTTCCCTGTAGGAACTTGCTGAAGGAAACAGCCACGTGCCATCGATCAACAGGAAGACCCAATGTCATGATGATTCTGGGAACAGAAGCAATGAAGTCAGCATTCTTCTGGTAAAGTGCTAATGAAGCGAATGTGCAAGAATTTCTCTGGTGATGCATTTCTGGATTTGCTATGCAGGTAGTCCCAATTTAGGGGTTCTTGGTGCTCTCTGAGCTGGGTTGTTTTCTTGCAGATGTTTCATTATCCAAACTAGGTGACATCATGAGTGCTAGCACTAGCATTGATGATGTTACCTAGTTTGGGCAATGAAATGTCTGCAAGAAAATAACCCAGCTCAGAGAGCACCAAGGACCCCTCATTTCAACCCTGAACTACAAATATTCTCCTTTATTAGTCTTCATTTAGCGGCCACATTTGGGACTGTCAGCTTGGTCATTAAGCGAAGTGGACATTAAGTGAAACCACAACTGTGCTCATGATCTTATTTCAGCTTTCCTTTGAAAGGAAAGATTGTGAAGGTCATAAATAGCAAGGATTGGTTGTAAAATTATTTTTTTATCATCCTTGTAACTCAGTGGTTGCTAAAAGGTGATCACTAAACAAAGACTACCTGCATGTGAAACAATGGACATGCTAAGAGATATTCCTAAACCTATATCAAGAATAGGTTACTAGTACTCTCCAGATGTTTTGTACTACATTTCCCACAATTTGTTGCTATTGGCTACGAAATCGGGCTGCTGGAGATTAAATGTCTATTGGGGACCAGGTTGCCAATCTCTGCTTCTAGTAGCACACTGGTGCTGTGATGGGCAGAACAGACAAATTAAAGTTATAATCCTATAGAGACATTTGGGAATAAATGTAGAGATAGAGTTTATTTCTAATTAAACATACATAGGATTGGCCTGAAGAAATGTGTGTACTCCATTCCTGAAAAACAATTATATTTAACAGCAACAGTGAAAATCCTATTTTAAGTCTCTCTCCTATAGTGCCAATGCAGAAGACCACTGTATTTCAAAGAGTTTAGTGACATATTCTGATTTCTCCTTTTTATTATGAAAATTCTAGAAGTTTAGAGTTCACGCTGAGCTATGTTTAACCTGCTTGTTTTCACTGTTCTTGATGAATAAGGGAAGGAGGGGGGGAATCTTCACATGTAGATTGTTTAGGTTAGCATTGGCTTATCTGTAAAGTCTTCAGAACCTATCCCAGGATTATGTACTAGTGGTAGGTAGTCAAGATCAGGTCTTGCAGTCTTATGACCACAAAAGTAGGACAATGAAGTCTTGTGCCAGGTTTTAATAAAAGCCCTGAAACTGCCCATTAAGCTTTGAATCTCTGCAAAGGCTCAGCTGAAGGCAGAGTATCTTGCCTAGTATGTGATGCTTTTTTGTGTTTGTGTTGAATTTCTCTGCTATGATTTAACAATAGAGCTTGAAGTCTCCTTGTTCAGCGGTATGCTTATTGACTCTGAATCCAAAAGAACCAGTAGTCTGGCCACCTGATTGCTGCTCTGGTACTTGGCAAAACATCTCCTCATTCATTCATTCATTCATTCATTCATTCATTCATTCATTCAATTTCTATGTCACTAATCTCCCCTGCAAGGTGACTTTAGGTGGCTTTCAAATGATAGAAACAAGTAAAAAACAGTTAAAAGATTAAAACAAACCAACATTAAACTATTATTAAAAACTGCGCTAAAACCATGCCTACAAAATGTCAACTCTACAATAAGCATGGCTGCAGCCATTTTTTCTTCTCATTCTAGGTTGCCACATAGAATGGAGGGCGGGTTGCCAAGATGCTTCATTGGTCAAAATAATTTTTTGTCCTGTGGGAACCAAGATCATCTGCTGCTCCTGAGACTAGGGACTGGGCATTGCATAAAAAAGCCTGCCAATGAGAATAATTGGGAAACATAGTTGCTTGCATAGTTTTGTGGGTGGGACATTAAACTTTGTAATTGGGCAATTGTTACTTGTGTATTCAGAGTTGGTTTCACTTTTGTCCATGCCAATACTTTGTAACTAATAAACATGTTCTTTGAGGAATTTTCAAGTCTTGGAGTTCTGCTTTATTCGTCTCTTGTCTGTCGGAACCATGACATTAAACTAAGTCCGAATACTGCCCCCTCTGTTTTGGCTTTCCAAATGGGGTATCAAAACTTGGCTTTCCCGATTGGCCTGAGGCCCTCATCCCCATCCCATCCGTCCCTTGGATCTTCTGTCAAGGTTCCGACACAAGACCCAAGAGACTGATGGGATGTGGATGAGATCTTCTTAACCCATCAGCCACCTCCAGCAGCTAGCACCACCTTTGATCCTGCCTGCTTTAATTCCTTAGCAAATGGTATCCGTAGCAGGCCTCTTCCACTGTCATGAGTAGGGTGAGCCTGCCCTATCAGGGGGAGATGGCTCCTTAGATAACCAGGTAGGGCTTTAAAGTAGTGACCAATACCTTGAAATGGACCAAGAAGCGAACTGGGAACCAATGCAGCTAGTGCAGTAATGGGGTTATATGTGCAGCCCTAGGAACTCCTAGGAATATGCAGGCATTCCATAACAGTTGCAGCTTCTGAATACTTTTCAAGGATAGAGTGCATTGCAGTAATCCAGCAGAGAGATGACTAAGGCATGTGTGACCATGAGCAGGGCCTGGGGATCCAGGTAAGGGCACAACTGGTGCACAATGTGACTCAACGTTCTGTAGCATACTAAAGAGTAGTAGATGTGTTATGACATATAGGCTTTTATAAAACACTTTCTATTTAATCAGATGTTATGATGAGATGACTTGTGTAGTTTGTGAAAGCTTGTGTGATAATACATTAATTTTTGAGGTGGCCTGAGATTTTATTGTTTTTTTTTGGCTTCAGACTAATATTTCCTTCTCAGAAAATATTAACATATGATTAACCTTAACCTCTGAAATGTTATTATTACCTGAGGAATGTCCTGCCTTCTGCATCAGTGGAAAGGTCATAACTATTAAGTTAATTCAAAACAACCTGAGGCTGAGTATCTGTTTACACTGCCTGCTTCCCACAACCCCAATATTTCATTCTGGAAATAATTGATCTAGCTTGGCTATTCTAAATTCCAAAGTGCATGCTTAGCTCTTTGGATGGTTTAGTGAGCATTTGTATTTGAACCATTCCTTTGCTTGGATTGGATCTTGAGAGAACCAAGTTATCTGCAGGACCTCCTCTCCCTGAAGCTATCCGTCTATCCCAATAGGTTAGGGTGTGTGTGTTCCAGATCCCCTCCTCTAAAGACTGCCATCTGATAGAGCCTTGGAGCATGCCTTCTCAAAGTCCACCCCTAGCCCTCTGGAGCAGCGTCCCACAGAGATCACTACTCTTTTAGCCATGACAACCTGCCTCTTCCCCAAAACTGGGCTGGGGTGAGGGTTGAGCTAAGACACGAATGTCAAGCTCGATCATGTCACGTGATATATTGTGATGTATCATAATGTTTTTTTTGCCTTTACAGAGGTGGGTGTGGCCTGCGCATGATGCATCTGGCCTAAGGTCCACCAATTTGATACCCCTGAGCTAGGAGGATCTGGGCTGGTGGGAGGGAGAGCACTTTTGTTTTTATCTATGTCAGTATTTATCAACATGGCTGCTTTAAGCTATGTAGACTTCAGTTCCCAGAATTCCTCAGCCAGCCATGCTAGTTGGGGAATTCTGGGAGTTGAAGTCCTCAGAGCTTAAAGCAGCCAAGGTTGAGAAACACTGATCTATCTTTCGATGGATTGTTATGAGCCACCTACTGTAGAGCCATATAAGTCCAGTAAACAAACGAAGAAATGTCCTCAGCTACATGACCCCTTTAAGCCTATGATTTTAAAGATAGCCCTAGCCTCCCTAACACAGTTTGTAGGTTTCCACTTGATAGCAACACCAACCTCTTTCAATGGTGGGTTGTCTCATGGGTATCATTTGCCAAGTGGAATGGCTTTCTCTTTACAGTAAAAAGAAAGATCCAACATTAATGTGTAAAATTTCTTACAGCTTTACCTTTTAAATTTGGCCCTCTTTAACCATTTCCTTTCTTTAAGCTTTCTCTTAAACTGGTGATTTCTACCCTGCTTTTATTCTAAAACATTTTAGGATGATAGGATTCTACTCAGCTGTTCTTCTACAATTCAGTGTGTGACTGGCTCATTCTGAAGATAATATACTGTATATGCACAATGACAAAAGCAGGCATTACAATTTGTGGAAATGTATCCTGTGCTCAGATTTGGAGGCAAAACATCCCAATCTCCCTTTGTTGATAGTTAGTAGCTATAGAACTATTGCTAATGGGACTCTCCTAGGTGGTCCTAGGGCAGGGGTAGGCAACCTTGGCTCTTTTATGACTTGTGGACTTCAACTCCCAGAATTCCTGAGGCATAAAAAAGGCAAGGTTGCCTACCCCTGTCCTAGGACCACCTAGGAGAGTCCCATGAGCAATAGTTGCTAAGAGTTGCTAAACTAGTATTTTTCATCATTAATCATGCAGGCTACAGTTATAATTTAGCTACTTTAGAGCAGAGGTCCCCAACCTTTTGATCACCAGGGACCGGTTCCATGGAGAAAGATTTTTCCGCGGACCGGAGGGGGCGTGGTTTTGTGTCCTGCCTGCATCTCACAGATGGGGCTTTGCTTGTTTGTGTGGACCAGTTGCTGGCATTACATGGTCCAGTACTGGTCCACGGACTGGGGGTTGGGGACCCCTGTTTTAGAGGATCATAGGTTCCTCACAATGGCCTTTCAACAACTTCACCATATTGTCAGTATTATTATGATTGTGTTAATTTTTTATCACCCCAGGGTAGACTTATGGATGAAGAATAATGTTTTCTTAGAAGTAAAATAATTTTTTTATCATGCCATTGATCATCTGGAAGCATTTCTAGTTTTGGGCAATTTATTATATTATCTGCTTATGCCTAGATGCCAGGCTTAATCTCTCAAATCAGTTTGCTTGGTAATATAATGTCAGCTGGTTTAGATAGACCTTTGGTCTAATTCAACAAAGTACAGTGATTAAAGATGCAGCAGCCCTGAATTGTTTTGCATTTGTCCCAAAAGATTTGAGATGTTGTTTTACATCAACCCGGGTATTCAAAATAGAGCATCTAGCATCATGCATATTATTAACCAGTAGCACAATTTAAAAACATCTTATGTATCTGAGAAGCATTGAACTGTACAGGCCTTGGCTGTCTTGTTCTTAGGAACTATAGAATTGTGATGTGTTGCCACTGACATTAGTAAACTTTAGACTTTAGTGTATACAAATATTCTATCTGCATGTCTTTAAGAAGACATTATGAAGCATTCCCATTCAAAGCAACATGTTGACTTCGAAACCTGGCTTTCTAAGTATTCTGGAAGAAGTCCATCCTTGAAAACTTTTTCACAGGCTGGTTCTGTGACAAAACATTTTGCATACCTCTGCCATGCAACAATTGGATATTGTTAGGATGGTGGATCAGTGTCAGTTCCTTCTTCTATGGAATTCCGATTAAGCGATTATGGGATAAATGACAGGAGAGATTTGTCTTTATTGGAGAGCTGCCAATGTTGGATTAGATGTTATGATTTGGAATGAGTATGGGCAAATTGTTTTACATGTAACATTGTGGATTTTGTACTTACCACTTTCATGAAACTTAGGGTTTCCTGTGTTTTGTTTTTGCCCAGCATATGGTGACTCTGCCCATTAAGGCTTAGCATTAACTGCAGATTTGGCCATCATAGCTTGTTCATATAACCACTGTTCAAACAAATTCACTCTTACTGTAGAATTTAGGGAAATAACTTTTTCATTTGTGTTGAATGTTTTAAATTGGAACCCATAAGAATTTTTGATGAAGCTGTTTAAAGATGTCTTGCTGTGATTTGTCTGTCTCATTTTATTCTTCATGATTCAGCTGTATGGGGTGCATTTCCCCACTTCCTGCCAGTGTATATTAGTTAAATTGTTGATAAACAGTTTTTGGCAGGTGTCTTAAAAATGCCTAGATGCTTGCACAACTGATACATAAACATATATGGGGGTTCTAAGAATTTTAAAGACAGATTTTATCTATCTGCATTACAATCTTGAATAAGATCTTTGCCTTGTATTATAAGGCACCTATTTTTTTAGTCAATGAATTTTATTTTCTCAGTTTCTTCTACCGGTCCTTCTGTTTCTTGAGTCACACTGCTGTCTAGTGGTGCCCACTGAATGTTAAAAATACAATTCTGGGATAAGCTGGTCCTATGACTGGCTCTTGTTCCATTCATAAATCTTACCCACTGATGCTGCAAAAGGCTGTCAAAAGGTATCTATCCTTTCCCAGAAAGAGAAGATAATATAGCAAATGAAATCAAATCAAATCTTTATTATGGTCCTAGAGCAGCATAAGGAGATAGTGGGATACTAGTCAATTTAAAATGGTAGAAGATACATCAATGCCTAAAAATTATGAAAAGCTAAAAGATGTAAGAGATATGTATTAAAGCAAAGTATATGTGAAAAACAAGTCTAAAGAATCTAACAAAAGGGAGGTTGGAGCATTTGATGGGCATAGGTCAGTGGTTCTCAACCTTTTTTTTCTGGCGACCCCGGTCATAAGGACGCGCCACGCATGCGCGGCGGTGTCCCCATGCGCGGTGCGCATGCACGGCAGTGTCCCCATGCGTGGTGCGCATGCGCGGCTGCGTCCCCATGCACGGTGCCGTCAGCTGACAAAAAAATGGCGGATCGCGTTGTTTGGCGACCCCCGTGAAATGGTCGTTCGACCCCAAATGGGGTCGCGACCCACAGGTTGAGAACCGCTGGCATAGGTGATCACAAAAGGTTAGTATGTGAAAGCTATATTAAATTATAGAACATTCTAATATGGTGATTTGGGTGCTCATTAACTCTAGTTTAGGGCACAGGTTATCATCTGACAAATTTGCAACACTGCTAGGGAGAACCTGGCAATATTATATGTTGTAGCAAAGTTGGGATCTGAAAGTAGCAGGGTGTTGTAAAATTGTCCTGTGCACTCTGGGTATTTATGGTGAAATGAGGCTAGTAGGAATGTCTCTGCCTATAGAAAAGCACACACTCTGTTTCTGTGTCTCCAGAGTCACAGGGCACTATCACTTCAGGTGAGGAATCTTCCTGTATCAGTTTTCAAGGACAGCTGAGGGGAGGGCATGACATGGTGCCTGTAATGGGATGTGTGGACGATCTTGGGGGAAGAAGGGAAGAAAAGCTGCCCAGGAAATAGTCAGACAAGAGAGGCAGAAGTCTACAGTCCCTTAATAGTCAGAGAAAGAAACTTAGGAAGGACTTGCTCTAATGAAATCAAACAGTTAAGATTGCAAGATTCTGTTAATGTAGCCTTACAATAAAGTAGAATTCATTCATTTAGTTATGTTTTCTGTCTGGTTTACTTGGGAGGGCTGACAGTGACAGTGACAGAATAGAGCAGGGGTGTCAAACTTGCAACTTCACGTGACGTGTCGTGACGTATCGTGATTTCGCCATGACACATTCGGTCTGCGGGCTGGCAGTTTGACACCCCTGGAATAGAGAGACAATACAGTTGAAAGAAAAGTTTGCTAAATTTGATTACTCCACATTTTTCCCTTGAATGGGAAATGCATATTCTTCTACTGAATCTCTTTCTCACTTGGTCCCCTTCTCTCCTCTCCCCCTTCACAAGACGGCTAAAGGCTGTTTTGAAAGTGACGCTATCTGTGTAACTTCATTGTTTAAAAGTTATATTCACATGTACTGGCTCTGCTTGAAATCAATTTTTTATTTCCATTTTACTTCTCAGTGCATAACATTTGACATACCAGATGCATATCAATGCAGATAGCAGAATGGCTACAAGATTTCTCAATAAAAGATTTAAAATAGATGGCAATACTTATTTGATTGATTGAATACCTTTCTATGCTGCTTCATATGCCAAAGTATCTCAAGATAGTTTTTAAAAAGTAATATAATGCATAGTAAAACAATAGTTAAAAACAAAATCAATACAATAGTCAATAAAATATTAATTAAAAACTGAGGGAGAGATTGAAAAAAAAATCTTCTAATGTTTGTATTGAGTATGTATGAGTTGGTCAGCCTCTTGCTTAGGGTAAACATCCACTAAACCATAATAACCCTGAAAATTTCTAGCAGGAGAGATGTTTATTATAAATTATATAATATGCATTATATAAATAATATAACTATATATATATAATAATAATAAAGATGTGTGTGTGTGTGTGTGTGTGTGTGTGTCCTCAGTTTAGGAATGAATAGGTCTCCCCAAACATACAATAGATTTGCAGACACCTTTGTCATACCTTCTGCTTTATTGATTTGTTCCTTTTATTATTATTTTTTAAAAAAATATCTATTGAATTACTTCTTTCAACCTAATATTCTGTATTTCTCAGAATTCTCCAGTTAACCCAGGGAATTCTGGGAATATAAGAGAAGGATTTCAGGATTTAGAAAGGTGGATTGTTTACTCAAACTTGAGAAAACAATTGAAGGCATGTTAAAGTAAACAGAGAAGCTATTTTAGTGGACACAAAGAAGCAGAATTTTTTTGGCAGGGGAGGGGGGAAATGCCTTCAAATCAGACTTGATTTTTGGTGACTGTCTGGAAATGTCTCTGTAGTTCTCTGGGCAACATTTTCAAAACTCATCTGCCGTTATCTTCTTTTGCCCCAAATTACCCAGATGGCTTTTGAATAAGGCAGTACCAGAAGTCATTCTCTCTCAATTTCTAAAAAGATGTCTTTGACCATTATATTAATCTGGCTCTCAAAACAAAATATAGTAGTCTATATACAAGTTGCCAAGAATGTTTAGGAATAGGCCTAGCGTTTACAGTCAACAAGCGCCTGCACTGGGCCAAATCTATATGGGATCTGCAAGTAAGCAAGCAAGGTTGGACCTAGTTCTTATGGGACACCACTCAGAAATACCATAACTGTAGGCCAGAAGATGGCAATACATAGTAAACCACTTCCATACTGTTGACATGGAATTGAATTCAGTTCCAGACCATCTTTATCTCTAACTCAGGGGTCTTCAAACCTGGTCCTTTTATGACTTGTGGACCTCAACTCCCAGAATTCCTCAGCCAGCATGCCTGGCTGAGAAATTCTGGGAGTTGAAGTCCACAAGTCATAAAAGGACCAAGTTTGAAGACCTCTACTTTAACTCTTAAGAAAGAATTAAATTGTTCCCAGTGGATGGTCTTGGAATGATGTTGATGCTCTTAAGTACACTGTCTGATATAACTGAAAGTTAAGAAGCAGCCTTTTTTTTCTGTCAGTGCTAACCAGGAAGTGGGAGTTCTTCAGCATTTAAAGCAGCCTTTCCAGCCTTTCTTGGAGATTCTAGAGGTTGACTCTGGGAATGTCTGAATGCAAAGAAGGCCATATGTTTGAGGTCAGTCTGTATCACTGGAATGGGAGACAAATTGTGCGTGTGTGCACACAATATTTATTTTGTGGGTTATAAATTTCAGCTCTTTATTGAATCTACTGGAATGTTTCTGTGATGAATAAAGAACCAAAAACCAAAAACCAAATATCTACCTCCAGTAAGCTTCCATTTGGGTAATTGTAGATGTGATGTTTTGTCTAAAAATCTGGATCTGAGAAGAGGAAACAGTTGAAGCAAACAATATACATGTTGAGAAAGGGTATCACTAGCAATTCTGACATTTATTTGGTACAAATATGAAGGGATCCAAAAGAACCAGGGAACCAGTTTGGTGTAATGGTTGAGAAACCAGGAGATTGTGAATTCTAGTCCTACCATAGACATGAAAGCCAGTTGGGTGATTTTGAGCCAGTTACTATCTGTCATCCCAATCCAACTCACAAAGAAAAATAGGAAGAGGAAGGAGTATTCGGTAAGTTTACCACCTTGAGTTATTTATAAAAAAATAATAAAGGTGGAATAAAGGATATCTAACATCCCCCCCCTCCAAATCTAGGGAAAACCAGAGAGTCTGAATAATCAAGGAAAAATCAAGCACTAACAGGAAGAGTCAAATTAAAGGCAGCCTTGTAGATGTGCGCACTTGATGGAAATATATAGCAAGAAATTACAGATCCCTTTGGCTTAGCTAGCTAATAATTATGTTACTATTGACAAACCGGGATTAGCTTCTCTCCATAGATCTAATTAATGAAGAAACTGGCTTTAACATTTGCAGTTAAATGGTACTGTAAAACAGGACCTTCCACTGGTTTATTTAACTGAATTAGTTTTTGTGTGCCAATTAATTGCTGTAATTCTTTATATCTGCCTGTAGTAAGATTGTTAGGGATTAGTAAGAATGTATCTGTAAACTTCTTTGGAGTTCACTCCTGTTTTAGCCTTGTCTCTAAAAACATCCTTTTGCACATATGCTGATGACTTTTCTTTATGCTGATATGCATCCTGTTGGGTGAGGTCTTGATTTAGCTCTGTCTGTACTTTTTGAGGTGAAAATTGTGTGGTGTCTGACTCAGCTGCTCCTTTTCTCTTGGATTTCACTAGTCTTTGTTCAGATATTTTCAAGCACTTTTTCTGCAGGCAGGAAGGGAAGATCCCACTTTTCAGTTTTGCTCCCAATATCTCTGTGCTAGTGGCAGCCCTTGGAAAGTTAGTTCTGTGCACAGTGATGTTGTTTCTGTTACGTGCAACACATAGCAAAAGATTGCACTTCAGAGAGGCTGCCATAGGCTAGAGCTCATGAATTTCCTTCAGTTCCCAGGGTGTATAGGGACCACTGTAGGTTAAAAGCAGGCTTGTGTATAGAGCATTGTTAACTGTAATAGAAATTTCCCCAGGATTGTGGATGCATGATTGGGGGAGGGAATTGCAAGATTGCACACTTTTCTCCTTGTTCAGTTGAAAGAAAACTATTAAGCTGTTTGCCAGAGTAGCCCAGAGAAGCAAAACTGAATAAGACATCAGAAGGAGATAAGAGGCCACTTTGCATTTAGTTCTGGGGAAAAGACTTGGCACATTCCTAGCTTCCATATATTTGAAGTATTAGGAAATACTTACAGTATTTATATTTATATAGTATTATAGTATTGGAACAACCTGCCTCCAGAAGCTGTAAGTGCTCCAACACTGGACGTTTTTAAGAAGAGACTGGACAGCCATTTGTCCAAAATGGAGTAAAGTGTCCTGCCTGAGCAGGGGGTTGGACTCGATGACCTCCAAGGTCCCTTCTAACTTTATTATTATTATTATTATGGATCATCGCACAGTCAGCCAGATGTTCAGACTGGATTTGGCATTTTGTCTACCTATCGAGTCCTTACCCAGGACCTGGGATAGGCAGATGTGGATGTTTAATGGTATTACAGATATCGTCGCAGGATGGAAGCAGTTCCTAGTAAGGCCGCCTTTTGCAACTGACTAATAGCTAATTTGTCAATGCCGATGGTGTTCAAGTGGTGCTCCAGTTGTTTTGGGATTACACCCAAGGAGCCTCCTCTTCTAGTTGGACTTGATCTGTAGTAACAGATCATTATTTCTTTGTTTTCAATCACTGTGTATCTGTGACGGGTAAACAGCTTTTCTTCCAGTAGTTCTGCAGTTGCTGGCCTTGGTTGCTCAGCCAACAGTCCTGAGTCCTGTAACCCATTTTTCACCAGATATCCAGGAACTCCAATATCTAGCACGGACCTTGTTAACCCGGGTGACATCCGAGCCTGTATGGCATTCTGAAATTTACGTCTCACCATATTTTTTATGGGAGAGACACTCTTTGTCTGACTCCTCTGATGAGACCTGTCCAGTATGGTTGAACCTCTGGCATAGCTCTCATCTTCCTCAGAGTATACAAGCCCCACAACCTCGTCAAGGTATTATTATTATTATTATATTAGGAAATTTGATTCTGTCATTATATTACCTGCTGAAACGCAGTGAGGCAGCTAGATCAGTTTAAGCCATAGAATTACAGATCTGCATAGCCATCTGCAACACTTAGCTGACCTTGTCTAATCCCTGGTTAATAGTTGGACTAGTAAGAATTTGAAAGACACATTTTCAAAGAAGGCAATAGCAGACGACTTCAATATGGCTGCATTGAAAACTACACAGATATTTTGTGAACAGGGGCGTCCTTGGGAAGGAAGGGAGTGAGGAAGAGGAAAAAAGCAAAAATGATGGATGTGACCATATGATCAAAGCCCCTCCCCTTTTAGCTGAAAGGGATGGGGCATCAATCACATGATCATGGTTACTATCTTGATTTGTCTGAGCATTTCCCAGGATACCTCTGGTTGTGAAATCACCAAATGCTTCGTTTAAAGGGATTTTCTCTCTTTCCAGGTAACTTACTATTTAATAATCCCTTACAATGGAAGAGGGAAATCAGAGGAGAAAATACTCTACTTCAAGTTATCCACAGCAGCCACCAGAGTGTTTAAAGGTGGAGGGCAAGAGGCCAATTTCAGTGTGAAAAAGTTAGGATGGAAGAAGGGGTTGTGAAAGTAAATATACATATCTTAATATATAGTGACATTTCAAGAAATATAATGAAAAAAACCCTGGCTTTTTATAGATGTCTAGGATGATTTATTTCAGTTGTGAAACACATAGCTCACACACAACCACCGTCATTATCTATTTTCCAGATATAGCTCCTGAGATGTTAAAGGAAAAACAAAACATAGCAACACTGGATAGAGGACTTTTTTTAAAAAAAAATACTGGATGGCCATCCAATATTTTTTTTTTTAAAAAAACCCTATCTAGTGTTGTTCTTTAAATGAATGAGAGCCTATTTATAATTTCTTGTTAAAAAACAACAACGCTACAGGTAGTCCTCAACTTATGACCACAACTGAGCCCCAAATTTCTTTTGCTAAGTGAGACATTTGTTAAGTGGATTTTGCCCCTTTTTACGACCTTTCTTGCCACAGTTGTTAAGTGAATCATTGCAGTTGTTGAGTTAGTAACAAGGTTGTTAAGTAAATCTGGCTTCCCCATTGACTTTGTTTATCAGAAGGTTGCAAAAAGTGATCACATGACCCTGGGGCACTGCAACCCTCATAAATATGAGCCAGTGGTCAAGCATTTGAATTATGATTACATGACTCTGGGGAATGCTGCAATGGTCGTATGAAAAATGGTCATAAATCATTTTTTTCAGTGCTGTTGTAACTTTGGTCACTACATAAACTGTTGTAAGTCAAGGACTAGCTGTATTTTGTTGCAGAAAAAGGATGCCTACTGAAATTAAAAGTAATAAAAGAACACTTTGAATTACAGGCATGGCTGGTTGGCTATCCCTAAATATTATACATGGTTGAAAAAGATGTTCCTGAAAGCATTATTGGCTTTCACTGAACTGTATCCTGATGCTGGGCTGTTGGCTGTTGGCAGTTGGAAGGTGAGATGCTCCAGTTTCACCTGGGGCAGTGGTGACAAACCTATGGCACGCGTGCTGGAGGCGGCACTCAGAGCCCTCTCTGTGGGGATGCGCACCGCCACCTGAGCCCCACCTCCCCCGCAGCCTCCCCAGAGGAGAGTTGCCCCCCAGGCGCAGCTCACACGGAGCAATACAGCCAAGGACATGGCAGCCAGGCAGCAAGGACAAGACTCTGCCCTCACACCCCATCGTGTGGAGAGGATGCTGCGGGGTGCAGGTGGAGGGCGTGGTGCCATGGCACTGCAGGGCCACCTGGGCAATCTGTTGTGGCGGGCCATGGAGATGGTGGGTGGTCATTGCCTCTAAGCAATGATGGACATCTTGGGCTGGAAATGCTCCTTCAGAAGTTTCTTGAGATCCGTGTACATTACTGTTTCCAGGGAGGCAGGGGCCACTAGATTTTTGGCAATCTCGAAAGCTTCTTGTCCACAGATGCACAACAAGGTAGCAGCCTTCAATCCATCCTTTTGAATCTGGTTGACTCTAAAGTAGTTCTCCACCCTCGCAACGTATGATTCCCATCTTTCTGGGTGTGAGACGTCAAACTCAGATAAGCGACCGACCTTTGCCATTGAAACTTGCTCTTCACCACTCGCTTCTTTCAGAGAAAGGGTCTTTCAGCCAAACTCACCCTCCAGCGATGCTGTACTGGCAGGATGGATGCTGACTTTGACGCCGTTTTCCTCTGCAGAACTTCCTTGGGTGAGTTTTAAATTTTCCTTCTATTTCCTTTGCGAAGGATCCCACCTTCGTCGCCAATGTTAAGTCCTCGAAGCAATGGCGAATGAGGAAGATGCATTTCTGGAGAACAGCTCTTTATTGTGCATTTAGTCAAAATTCCAACAACAAGCAAAGGCACGCAGGCCTCCTTTTATACGTCCAAAATCCCCGGACATAATGGCAACATCTTCAGGCACTTTTCGCGCCTTGCGCATGCACGCTAGGCTGGCACCACTCAGTCTGGTCCCGGGCAGCTTCTGCAAAGCCCGGGAACCCTTGCAATGTCCCCAGCCTGCATTTGCAGGCTCAGGACACAACACAAACTATATCGGGTCTTTACCAAAACCCAAAGGAAATGGCAACAGCATTTTCCACTCAAAATAAAATCACTTCTACCCGTTTACACAGAGTGGGCAGGAGAAAAAGACTCAGATTATATTTGTATATCTTGTATTTGATACACAACAGTTGCTAGAGTTCTCTTTTTCCAGAATGGCTTCTTAGTTTGTGTACAATGATTTCTCAAAAGTTCCTCCGTTTTATGAGCTAGTCTAATTAGTTTCAGCCCACCAACTGAGCCTTAATTTTTCAAAGGAAAGATCACTGTTGGTGAGAAGTCAGATACTCCGTAGCTGAGCTGGAAATAATTGGCTTAACTTTTGAGTACAGACATCAGGTGAAATCACACAAGTGTGAAGCTGGTTCTGGAATAGCATGATGACCTCTACATGGAAGTATTATCAGAAATGACAAAGGTATTTTAGGACAGATTTTTAAGAAGACAGCCACATGTCTGAAATGGTATAGGGTAGTGATGGCGAACCTTTTAGAGACCGAGTGCCCAAACTGCAACCCAAAACCCACTTATGTATTGTCGGGTGCCGGATGGTGATGGCCCATTGGGTGGGTGTGGCCCATTGGGTGGGTATGGCTGTGGTGGTAATGGCAGACTGGGTGGGACTAAAAAGTTCAATTAATCAATTCCAACTTTGTGAGATCTTTTTTTCCTCCATGAGCTAGAATTTTTATAGGATTTTGCATGGACAAGAAAAGAAAATAATTTAACTTGTTTATGTTTTCATTATTATTATGTTTATTTTCAATTAGTTTATATTTATGCTAAAGGGGAGTTAAAGTGCATTATGGACTTGGTTATTTATATAGTTGGTTAATGTTAGTTAGATTATGATTATCATATTTGTAACCCTGTACTCAGCTCTGGGAAGTTGGGGAGGGAGAGGGAGGGTTTGGGTGGGTTATATTGTAATTTTTATAAAACTTTTTAATAAAAAAAAGAAAAGAAAATAATTTCTCCTCTCTCCCTGAAACTTATCAAGCCCCATGACAAAGAAAACAAGAATGACATCAATATTTACATTTTTGTTGTTCGTCCATTGATTTCGATGAAGACCTTGACATCTTGTGGGTTATGGGCCATGAACGATATGTCCGTAGGTGGCTGATAAGACCGATGTTAGCACAGAATGTTCTGCCACATACTGAACAAAGAAGTGTCGACACTGTTAATTCAGCATTTGCAGCTCTGGCTTTGCGGTGTGCTCGCTTTTCTTGTGCCAAGATTGTCCTTCTGTGTTCATATGTCTGGCAACCCTGGTACACCAAGGTGCGTCATGTCGGTCGATCATGCGCCAGAAGTTCCCAAGAGATGGTGTTAATATCCAGGGACTTAAGAGAAGCTTTTAACATGTCTTTGTATTGCTTCTTTTGTCCCCCGTGTGATCGCTTTCCTTGAGACAGCTCACCATAGAAGAGCTGTTTAGGGATGCGATGATCTGGCATCCTTACAACATGGCCCGCCCAGCGCATCTGGGCTTTCATCAACAGAGTGTAAACTGATGATAGACCTGCTCTGGAGAGGACATCTGTGTCTGGTATCTTATCCTGCCACTGGATCCTCAGAATTCTACGAAGGCAAGTCATGTGGAAGTAGTTCAGTTGCCTAACATGCCTCCTGTACACTGTCCAGGTCTCACTAGCATACAATAGGGTAGTTAGCACTGCTGCCTGGTAAACTTTAAGCTTGGTAGCAAGACTTATTCCACAGCGGTCCCACACATTAGTCCACAATCTGCCAAATGCAGAACTTGCCTTGGCAATTCTACAGTTGACCTCGATGTCAATTGTCACTGCACGGGAGAGGATACTACCAAGATACGTAAATTGGTCCACTGCTTGCAGCTTTTGTCCCTTTACTGTGATGGTAGGCTCTTGATATTGGGCTTTTGGAGCTGGCTGGTACATCACTTCAGTTTTCTTCGTGTTGATGAAGAGGCCAAAGTTGTCACAAGCGGCTGTGAATTTGTCCATGCTGGCTTGCATTTCCTGCTCCGATCCTGCATTAAGGGCACAGTCATCAGCAAAGAGGAGATCTCGTAGCACAGTCTCCTTTACCTTGGTGACAGCCTGAAGTCTTCGCAGGTTGAACAGTTTCCCATCGGTTCTGTACCTCAGATTAACTCCCACTGAGCTATTCTGAAAGGCGTCTGACAGCATGGCTGAGAACATCATGCTGAACAGGGTTGGTGCCAGCACGCAGCCTTGCTTAATGCCATTAGTAACAGGGAAGGCCTCTGAGGCTCCACCGTTACTCAGAACACGAGCCGCCATGCCATCATGGAACTGTCGTACCATCAGAATAAACCTGTCAGGGCACCCAAACTTCGACATAATGCGCCATAGTCCTTCATGACTAACTGTGTCAAAAGCCTTGGTGAGATCCACGAAGGTGGTGTATAGTTCACGATTCTGCTCCTGACATTTCTCCTGGAGCTGTCGAGCTGCAAATATCATGTCCACTGTGCCACGCTCTTTGTGGAAGCCACACTGTGTCTCAGGTAGTATACCCTGTTCCAGATGGTCAATCAGGCGATTTAGCAACACTCGTGCAAAGATCTTGCCTGCAACAGAGAGAAGTGATATTCCTCTATAGTTATCGCAGACTTGTCGATTAGCTTTCCTCTTGTAGAGGTGCACAATGGACGCATCTTTCAGTTCCTGAGGAATGGAACCTTGTTTCCAGAAGGATTGAAACAACTGGGTAAGTTTTTCAACAAGCACAGCACCGCCAGCCTTATAGACTTCCGCTGGGATTGCGTCAGATCCTGGCGCCTTACCACTGGAACATTGATTGATGGCCTGTGAGATTTCAGCCTCTGATGGTAGGGCATCCAGGCTATAGTTCATATCTACCTGGGGTATCCTGTCAATTGCCTCATTATTGATGGCAGTTCAGCACAGAGTGGAAATGCTCGGCCCAACGCTGTAAAATCAGGGTCTTCCAATGATAAGAGTTGCACCACTCGAATCCAGTAGAGGAGAGCTTCCTAAGGGCTGGGGTCCATACAGGGATCTAAAGGCTTCATAGAATCGTTTGACATCATTTCTATCAGCAAACTTCTGGATTTCATCTGCTTTGGCACTCAGCCAGGAGTCCTGCATTTTGCGGAGCTTGCTATGTACAATACTGCAAGTGTTTATAAAAGCATTTTTCTTTGCAGTTGACAACGGGTCGTTCTGATGAGCGCAGTAGAGTGGTGTTTTTCGGGAAGCAAGGCCTTAATATCTTCATCATTTTCATCAAACCAGTCCTGCTGCTTCCTATATGAGGGTCCAAGAACCTTAAGTGCAGAAGAGTGCAAGATGTCCAGGAAACATTCCCAGTCCTTCTCAGCATTTTCCTGTATTTGCAGCTCCAGGAATTGATTGTCAAGATCTTTTACTAATGAAGCTACTATGTCGGGGGTTTCCAGTGAACTGACGTTGATCTTTTTCATCGCAACTCTGTTTCCCTGTGGACGATTCTTTGGCTTGATGTGAATATTTAACTTGGAAATGATGAGTCTGTGGTCAGTCCAGCAGTCAGCACTCGGCATAGCCTTAGTTACTCTTACATCTTGCATGTCTTTCCTCCGCACAAAGACATAATAAATGAGATGCCAGTGTCTGGAGCATGGATGCATCCAGGACGTCTTTTTACGAGTGGGTAGGCGAAAGATGGTATTAGTAATGACCAGATAATGAGCAGCACATGTCTTCAATAGCAGCAGGCCATTGCTATTACACGTGCCAATTCCATTTTTACCAATAACGCCATCCCAGGTAGAGTGATTGGACCCCACTCTTGCGTTGAAATCACCAAGTAAAATCAGCCTATCGGTGCGCTTCACAGATGAAAGTAGGGCATCAAGATCTTCATAAAACTTGTCCTTTACTTCATCTGGATTTGTCATTGTGGGTGCGTAGGCACTGATCAGTGTGGCTTGTTTTCCACTTAGTAATGGGAGATGCAGTGTCATGAGTCGATCTTCACACCCTTAGGAAGACTGGCAAGTTGGCAAACAAGATGGTTCTTAACTGCTAAGCCAACTCCAGACTCATGACGTTGGTCACTGCTACGTCCACACCAAAAGAATGTGTAGCCGCCTCCTGTTTCTGTGAGCTGACCTTCATTGGCTAGACGAGTTTCACACAGGGCTGCAATGTCAATGTTAAATCTTGCAAGCTCTCTGGCTACCAGGGCTGTTCTTCTTTCTGGGCGATCTGCTAATGGATTGTCTTGAAGCGTATGTACATTCCATGTACCAATAATAAGTGGTAACACCTTGTGTTTTGTTTTAAATTTTGTATTTTGACTGCATGAGATGGGATCCCCTCCAACCGTGGTAGGCTGGACAGGGTTTGAAAGAAGCAACAATGTTTAGGGCACATTTTCTAGCCCCTTCCTCATACTATGGAGGTGAGCAGTGTGATCCTAAAGAGGGCTGCTCAGTCGCTCAGATAGACGCCGAATCCAGCTGTTGCTTCATCAGCAAGAAGCGACCATTAGACCTGAGCCGCCTGTGTGCAGGTCCGCGTCCACAGCTCCCAGTGATTCCACACCTGCTGCTTCTTCACTCGGCTATCGCCACAGGACTTTGAGATTTATCAGAGTTAGGGAAAGTCAAGATATCAAGACTTGCGCGTGGGAAGAGAGAATGAGGCTGACTATGCGCACCTCTCCCTCATTTACATTTATTGCTAACTGGAAGCCTCTTATGGATTTTTTGCCTAAAAAAATAAAAAAATGAACTTTGACTTGTGGTTTTGATAATCAGATAGATTAGATTAGAAAAAGAAGAGCAATACGATGTAACTTTAGAGAGATAGGGTAAAGTATATTTGTACTTATAACTGCTGTGAAGAATATTGGAAGCCACTTCTATTTTTTTCTATTTTTCTTAATTTTTTTCTTTTCTTACAGTTTTTACTTCTTGTTTGATTTGTTTCTGCTTACTACATACTAGTTTTGTTAATTTTTTATCGACTTGTTTCAAAGTTTTAATAAAAATATTTTTTTAAAAAAATAGGCATGTGCCCTTCTGAATCTAAATTCTTTTGAAACAACCTAGCCTGGCTGGAGAATTCTGGGAGTTGAAGTCTACACATCTTAAAGTGGTTGTGGATGAGAAACACTATGTTAAACTAATGATAAACTATTTGATTTATAGTCTGCCTGATTTGAGTGCTCTGGGTTATTTATTAATTATGTTCTGTTCTTTCTACAGATTGTGCAATCATGCATTGAAAAGAAGTGACTTATAATTGGTCCTCACGCTTAAGACTGTTGCAACATCCACGTGGTCAGTTGATCAAAAGTCTGATATTTGGCAACCAATATTTATAATGGTTGCAGCATCCTGGGCTCACGTGATCACCCTTTGTGACTTTCCCAGGGGGCTTCTGATGAGCAAAGTCAGTAGGGGAAGCCGCGTTTTTCTTAAGGTCCATGTGATTCCCTCAGCAACTGCTTAATAATCGTTGCAAAAAGGTAAAATCAGGCACAACACACTTAACAATCACTTGCTTAGTAATGGAAAGTCTGGTTCCAATTGTGGTTGTCCTGTTTTAAAAATCTGAACAAACACCCTCACCCCTTGATTTGTCTAAGGAAAGGTCACCCAGTGCTATTTGGGACTACAACTTCCAGTCATTGTAACTGGCCATTAGGTCTGGGACTGATGGCATTTACATAAAGAAAACCCGGAGAGCTCCTATCCCTTAGACCAGCAGCGGGGAATCTTGTACCCTTTATGACTTGTGGACTTCAATTCCCAGAATTCCTGAGCCAGCAAGTCATAAAAGGGACAAGATTCCCATCCCCTGCCTTAGACTGATCCACTGAAACGTATCCAAAGCATTTTTTTTTTCTTTAAGCAATCTTCTTTATGAGGCCCATCTCCTGCACTAAAAGGCTTGGGTCTCTCAGCAGAAGCCTGAAAATGCTAGGTCATGGTATTATATAAAAATAATAGGACACCTTGTAGGTTAGGCAGTATCTCATGGGATTTTCAAACTTCATTTTCTCAACTCAGCTTTAGGGAACTCTGGCTGACAAATGCTGAGCAGGCAGACACATGGTAGATGCGATGCAACACCCAAATCCTCATTTATCATTGTGCAGAGAAGCTGCTGGGCTTCAATCTGACCTTAGGATGCAACCCTCTTAATCAGGGCTGTCATGGTTTGAGATTTGAACCCTTTATAAACCGAGTCCTCACAAGGAAATACTTCTACTATTTCAGCCATTTTACAGATGGGAGAACTGAGGGCGAAACTAATGAACTAAGTATAGAACAACTGCAATACTGCCCTAGAATTTAGACCTGCTGCATAGTGTCACTGGGTTATATGTTTTTCATTGCACAGTTCTTTGGCATTCAGGCAGCTGCAACTACAGCACGTGATGCCTTTTTAGAAAACTACCCACTTGGTACAGAATACGACAGCTTAATTGCTAACTAGACCTGGGTGATAATATGTGTGCTGGTATTTATCTTTGTGTAAGTTCTCATCCCATTTGGGGGCCCAGCGTTTTGATCTTTAAAGATTGCCACCATTTGGAGCCTGGTTCACCTGGTTAACCACTTCCTGTGATCATCACTAAGTGATGCATTTTCATCTATCCTGCCTTTCATTGCCTCGTGTAACTGCTATTTTTATTCTGCAATATACTATAATATAGCTGGAGGCTTTTGCTATTAGGTAGCTTAAAGAAGGTGATCTACTGAATCCAGAATTCTGCAGGTCATTCCTAACATGTGAATGACCTCTCAGCATCAGAGAGAACCAGTTGAGGAGAAGTAGAAGAGGTTTTCATGGGTAGAGTTCCTCTCTAACTCAGAGGAAAGATTAGCCCCCAAATCCTATGGTATCTGCAGTTCAAGTACTGTATTGAGCAAAGACTCAGAATCAACCTTTGCAGTACTCCTTATTTACAAACAGTCTCTTTGGTGATCCATTTTCCATGTTTCAGTGATAACTCAAATATTTCTCTTTTTGAAAGTGACAATTTTATACAAGCATTTCAATTTTAAACAAGCAGAAATTAGCAATTAATTTTTTTTAATGTAAAATAGAATGTGGGGTCCAGGGTTGAACTGAGGGATCCTTGGTGCTCTCTGAGCTTGGTTGTTTTCTTGCAGATGTTTCATTACCCAAACTAGGTGGCATCATCAGTGCCTACCTAGCACTGATGATATTAGTGATGTTAGCACTAATTTGGGTAATGAAACGTCTGCAAGAAAACAACCAAGCTCAGAGAGCACCAAGGATTCCCTCAATTCAACCCTGAGCTACAAGTATTCCCCTTTAAAACACAAATTAAAGCCTAGAAAGGAACAAAATATTAATAAGTGATTTAATAAAATAATAGTTGGAAGGGACTTTGGAGGTCTTCTACTCAAACCCTCTGCTCAAGCAGGAGACCCTTTACCCGTGGTGGCGAACCTATGGCACGCATGTCACTGGCGGCACTCAGAGCCCTCTCTGGGCACGTGTGCCGTCGCCCCAGGTCTAGGCCTTCAGCTGGGTTTTATAAAACCTTTTCGCATTAGGCCTCCGCTGCCGTGTGCAAAAAAAAAAAAAAAAAGTTCAATCAATCAATTTCAACTTCTCGCAGGAAAAAAAAAGATCTCGCAAAGTTGGAATTGATTGATTGAACTTTTTAGTTCCACCAAGTCTGCTGTTACCACCGCAGCCACGCCCACCCAATGGGTCACACCCACCCAATGGGCCACACCCACCCAATGGGCCATGCCCACCCAGCACACAACAATACATAAGTGGGTTTTGGGGTTCAGTTTGGGCACTTGGTCTCTAAAAGATTCGCCATCACTGGTATAGAGTTTCCTGCCTGAGCAGGGGGTTGGACTAGATGACCTCCAAGGTTCCTTCCAATTTTTTATTACTATTACTATTATTATTTTTCAGGTCAGTCATAATTTTGAAGGGTTGCTAAGTTACGGGTCCTAAGTCAAGGGCTATCTGTAATATTCTGTTCATTCTTTTACCTTGTGTTTATTTCTAAACAGTTTGTTTTTTTCTGTATAAGTCTTTGACTGTAATTAATTTAAAAAATGAAAAAAAGCACTAGGCTGAGGGCATATAAATCTGTGATTTTGGAATTCTGGAATCTCCCAGGGGGCATCAACAGGGAAGATTCTCTGTGCTGCACCACTACTTTTCGTTAATTGGCCACAAAGTGAGTCCCTGCTGATCTGGGACCTTTTGTAAATGACAGATAGAAATGCGATGGGGTGGAGCTGAACAAATGAGCCAAATTATTTTCCAAAAATGTTTCTACAAACATGTAAATATCAGGTTAAAGTTTAACAACACATCTCTTCTCAGTCCCCACTTAAAGTGATTATTTATGGCTAGGCTTTTCCATGGATCAGTTACACAATTCACAATATACCCCAGAACCAGGGGATCCAATATTTGCATTTGCCCATACTCAGAAAAAGTCGTGAGACAAGGTTCACCAGAGGGAAAAAAAAACCCAAACCCTGTTTTTATTGAAAATGAAAAGCATGATAAGTAAAACTAGGAAATAATACATAATTCAGCAGTTAGCAAGCTTTGATACAACATTATCAGTTTCTAAATGCTAAGCCTTAGCTTTCAGTCTAATTCCATGTCAATATATGCAGTTTTATCCACTCTACAAGTATAGGCAGTAAGAAGCTGAGAAAGGTAAGAGAGATCTTCAGGAATGATGTTATTGTAACCTTCTACCCAGTGGTGGGATTCAAATATGTGAACAACCGCTTCACTGTGTGGATGCCACTTCCGGCAGTCCATTCTCGGCCTGGGCAACAAACAATTAACTACCTGTTCTGCTGAACTGGCTGAATCCCACCACTGCCTAAAGGCCATCAAAGCTTCTGCCTGAAGTACTATTTAAGCAAGAGTCTCTCCTCCACTTCTGCTTAAGTTAGAGCAGAGGTATCAAACTGCCAGCCCACGGGCCGGATGTGTCACATGGAAGCTGTGCCTACCCCAGCTCCGGCAAGGGGGAAAATGTCGTTGCATGTCACGTGACGCGGCGAGTTTGACCCCCCCCAAATAGTCTTTGGATTGATTTTTTCTTTTATATTAATTTTTATCTTTATTATTTGCCCTCCCTCCAAACCTGATCCAAGGTACCATTTAGGCTTAGTGCAGCCTGAACTTTTAGGAACCTTTCTCCATTCTGAATCATATAAATAGAGGAAACCCTTTTCTTATAGCAGTATATGTATTGTTAGTGTTAATTCCTTAAACTCAGAAATCTGAAAGACGCTTTTTTCCAGATTGAACAATTACTTCACACCGTATCCATAAATATGGGGACAAATCACACTTAGGAATATTGGGGCTATGAAGTGTTGCAAGTTCAGTTTAGAAAACTCCGCATTCTCCAAATCTTTCCAGGGCTCTCTTAACAAGGAGCACCCATCTCCCCCATATTTCCAGGTAGGGTTACAGACTTGTTGCCAGAAGTAGGTCCAGGTTGATCTGTCAGCTGCTATATGTTCCATGAAACAGTATACACCACCCTGGAAAAAGTAAAATAATACAAAAAAGAAAGAATTTGAAGCAGAACACTTTGATATTACATAAAAAAAAATCACACTGTAATCAAAATTGTTGTTATATAACTTCCTGGGGATCTGAAGCAATAATTAAGTAAAGAGACAAAATGAAATTGGAATACAATTTAGCCATTAATGATTTACAGGAAATTCAAGTTCTAAGAAAACTGCAGAATTGACCTTTTTTATTTAAGGACGGTGACAAAGTAGGTGAACCAGTTCAATATATTTCCGCATATCAAACTCAAAATTTTAATAATTTATTCTTTTATTTATATCCTTGCTTTATTATATTTACAAATAACTCAAGGCGGAGAGCACATCCAGCACACTTTCCTCCTCCTATGTTCACCACAACAACAATTGTGTGAGGGGAATTGGCCGAGGAGAATGACTGGCCCAAAGTCACCCAGGTGGCTTTCATGGCCAAGACGGGACTAGAACTCAATACATCAAGATACGATGAAGGAAGCTGATTTATCTATTGCTAAATGAATAAAGAGATACACTTGACCCGAAATTCAAACAAGTCCTATTAAAGGACAAACAAGCTGTAATGTATGTACAGTAACAACTTATATTTGGATAACAGTCTCCTAACTCATTTGTTATCTCAATTCTTTCCAATATAAAAGGGCTATTTTATCACAAATATCCAGTGAGGCTGCATTTGCTCTAGATACCATTATTATGAGAAAAGATAAATCCCTTTCTAATAACTACAGATTCACAAGTTTAATTGCTGAACTGTTTTCCTTTTCTTCTATACTAAAAAGTATCAAATGTTGGAGCTTGTCTTTTTAAGGGAGTGGTTCATTTTATTTGCCCTTCACTGCTTCTTCCTCACTTTATAATATCCTTTTAAGATGCAGTCACCAAAATTTCAAAGGAATGATGGGGAGAATAAAATAAGTCTCGTATCTTGACAAGCAGAAATGGTAGAAGGATAATTGTGAGGATCCAGGGCACAGCACAGAGGCAACATAGTCAGCTGACAGTTCCAACTGCCCCTTTATTGCTCCAATTGTTCCCCAAATGCTCTGACGTTTGTGGCAAGTCCCAGAGCAAGTGACAACACAGAGACAGACACTCCTTGAGCAGCCTCTGGCTGCAAGTAGTTTCAAAAGTTTTTCACTCTCTCTGGAAGGAAACGTTTGTGTATGGAACAAGCAGTCCTCTTTCAGGTTTCAACTTACACACAGTTGCTAGATTAGAACTGTAATTTACTCAAGGCCAAGTGGATAACAAAGAAAGGAACATACTTCAAAATCTAAATAGTCTGTGGAAATACAAGCTTGCCTGAGTAGTTTCATAAGAGAAGCCAAATTCAATCTGAGGTTTGGAGCACCAAACCTTACTGTCTGTTGTTACAGAAATGGGTAGTTTATACTATTATGAAAAAGTAAAAAGGTGAGGTTTGATATTAATGCTTTATTCTACTGCAATAGAGGAAGTCGGAAGTCAATTACTTTTTTCCTCCCTTCTCTCCCTCCCTTCCCTTTCCTCTTTCTCTCCCCATGGTGTCCTACTATTTGCTTTATATTTTGTATTTTATTCTATAATTCAATAAAATGTAAAAAACAAAAATTAGATGAACATAGCTATAAACACAACAATAAAGTTTAATAAACACTATGTTTCTTTGGAGACAAACTAGCTAGTTGGACAAATAGCCTGTGAAGAATAACATCTAAATGTTAGTCACGTTCCAGGAACAACCCTACATTTCCTATATGGAAGATTACATTGGCTTTACTGGTGATTTTTATTTGATTACAGAGGGCAGCACAGAGTAACTATTCCACCCATGGAAATGGCTGCTAATTTTCTCTGTACGGCAAACACGTAGATTATTTCTCAAATTGCATACAATATCAATATATCAATATATATATATATATATATATATATATATATATATATATATATATATATATATATATGTAGGTCTTTGGTTGTTCGGGTTTTCTCCCGCGTAAAATTGGAAGTGTCTTGGCAACGCACTTCCAATTTTACGCGGGAGAAAACCCGAACAACCAAAGACCTACATACAAATACCCGCGAAAACCTCAGAAAACAAATATGTATATATATATATACAGTATATAGTATCCAAAAGCCACTGGACTCTCTTTGTGCTTCTTATCACTACACGAACATAGCTTTGAAATTCTGCAGGGAAATGGCTGATTTGGGGCACCATTTTAAACTTTTATTTAAAGGTGAAGAGCAACCTTTAGTTTATTTACTTAAGAAACAGAGGCTTCCGCAGAATGAAACACTAGCCAAAAAACTCCCAAAGTAGTTTGTGCCCCAGCAGACATAGCTGTGCTGTAACAACATAATGTTCTTTTCCCTATGTTTTCCTCATGTAAGCCTCTTTGTCCTCCTGCTACCATGTTAGCTTGATCTATTCGGGTTCCTACTCAAGTCTCCTCCAAATCAAACTTGATGCCTGGTGATTTCATGCAGACTTCCCCGTTGGGGGGGGGGTATTTTTGGAAACAATTCAAAAGTGGCTTGTCATTGCTCAGAAAGTTGTTTTAACTTTCCAGTTTAGCTTCAACCTAGTATTTTCTGGAGATCTGCCACTGAAGTACCAAGCAGGCTCCTCTCTCAGGCAAGAGGCTTGCTGCCATTTACTAACATTAAAGTTGTGCATATATTCATTAAAGTTGTACACCGTCTGAAAATGATTCAGAAACACAGGCAGGCGGGAAAGGTGCAGTTGCTTTAAGAAGGAATCCCATTTACGTTAAGCCTGAGAATCAGCACAAAGCGCAACGGAGAGGTGCTGTTTTGGGGGATCTAAAGCTCCCCATTATTTTCAAAGCATGCACAGCCTAGTGCTCATTATTCGGTGGTCTGGAAAGACCAGACTGAATTTCTCTCCTTGCCCTTCGACTTACCGGTCTGAGCACTCGCAGAACCTCCTTCAGCACAGCCTGGGTATTCTTGACAGAGCAAAGCACCAGCGTGCTAACCACCACGTCCACAGAGCCGTCTGGTACTGAAGACATGTTCTCGGCAGAGCCGACCACAAAATTCTCGAACTGCAGGTGCGTATTCTGAGCCATGCTCTTCAGGAGGAAGTTTCTAAAGTTGGGATTGTAGTCCACGCAGGTAACGCGTGAGTTTGGTGGATAAAACCGAAAATTGGTGCCGGGGCCCACGCCGATCTCCAGCAGGTGGAGCTTTCCCGAGTCGTCAGCGAAGTCCCGCAGGTTTTTGAACAGCGTCTCCTTTTTCTTATGCATTCTTATATTGTAGATTTTGCTCAATGCCAGCATGAAAAATGGGAATATTTTTTTACAAATAGGGTCCCATAATCCAAAATAGGCAAGCACATGGATGGGCAGGGTGAGGAATTTTATGCATTGTTGGAAGATGAGAAGCAGCATCGTTGCTGGAGTAAGAAGAGAAGCCCTCCCTACAGCAAAGCAGCTTGACTCCCTCAATGTTTTGCTTTAAATATAGTCCGCTCCTCCCCGTTCCCTTAATCAAGTTGCGCAAGCAAACCGGTCACATCTGTTTCCCTGATTGGGATCTGTTCCAGTTCTTCCTTAAAGTGACAGCGACTCTTTCGGTCAGTTGTTGAAAAAAAAAAACCCAGTGGATATTGAAATTTACAACATTTGAATTTGATTTAAAATGCAGATTGTTTCTGTTGTGTCCTGGGCCTGATGAGGAAACTCAGTAGGCCCAGAAATGTTGCATCTGGTCCCGGGCATTCCAAAAGCTGCCTAGGACCAGACAGAGCGGCACCAGCCTTGTGCACATGCACAAAGCACAAACAGGCTAAATTCTTATTGGTTAACACTGTCTGGGTCTCTGACCCTATGCCTTTTGTTCCTTTGCTTGGAGTTGGAGAAAGAGAATAAAGTGTTTGTTACTTGTCCCCATGTGTCTTCATCACTTGCACGTGAACCAAGAACACAACACTGGTGACGAAGGTGGGATCTTCTGCAAACTTAAGAAAAAGATTTAAGGACTCATCCAGGAAGCCTGACGAGGGGGAAGACGGCATCTGCATCAGCGTCTCAGCCTGCCAGTACAGCGTCGCTGGGGGTGAGCTCAGCTAAAGGACTCTTTCCCAAACATCAGCTTGCAGAAGAGGCAATTGGTGAAGGTCGTAAATGTTATGATGTCGAAGATTGGCCGCTTGACTGATTTTGATGTCTCCCACCCAGAGAGATGGAATTTTTACATAGCACGGGTGGAGAACTACTTTAGAGTAAATCAGATAAGAGAAGATGGCCTGAAGGCAGCAACTCTTTTGTGTGCCTGTGGACAAGAAGCTTTTGACATAGCAGAAAATCTGGTGGCCACTGCACCTCTGGAGTCGGTAACATATGCTGACTTGAAAAAGATGTTGAAGGAACACTTCCAGCCGAAGTTATCCATCATTGCTTGGAGGCACGCATTCGAGCAGAGAGACCAGAGACCAGGTGAATCTGTTGCAGACTTTACTGCTGCCGTAAGACAAGTAGCCAAGCCTTGTGAATTCAAGGATCTGGAAGAGAAGCTGCGAGATCGCTTCGTATGTGGCTTAAGAAGCAGAGACTTACAACAGAAGATTTTTTGCAAAAGATGTCTCCTTTCAAGATGCATTATGAGAGGTGGCAGCTGAGGAAGCAGCAGGCGGGGCTGTGAAGGCTTTGCGGCTTGCCAGGAACCCTCCAGCCACAGCTACCATCGATCAAGAGGACGCTCAACAAGAATCAGAAGTGGATCCTGAAGAGGAGGTGGACAGACTTCACCAGCCAGCTGACAGGAGGCCAAAGGGGCATCCAAACAAGGCCCCAGCATCTCTTCAGTGCTTTGGGTGCAGAGGACACCACAGGCGAGCTGACTGCAGGTTCCGCTCCCCCATTTGCAGGGCATGTGGCAGGCAAAGCCACATTGCCTCCATCTGTTTGGGTCACCAGAAGGTCCAGCCTCATGAAGAATTGCGTCTGAAAGGTACTAGGGTCCCCAGCCAAAACAGGGTGGGCTTCTGTGCATCGCGCAGGAGTATTCTAAGGACAGGGACACACAAGCCCTTTAAAAAGAAACTTCACATTAACGTGAGGTTGCAAGGAGTTCCCTTATGGATGGAGTTGGACACAGGGTCCGCTCTTTCAATTATTTCAATTAACACCTTCAAAAGAATTTGCAGCAGTAGTGGCCTTCGAGTTAAACTCAGGCCATCAAACCTAACACTCACTGATTTTCAAAATTCTAAGGTCTGTGTGAAGGGGGAGGTCACACTCAAGGTACAACGTAAGGATTTTGAATGTTTCCTGGATGTGGTGGTCGTTGGGGGTGAATGTACGAGTCTTATTGGACTCGATTGGTTCGAGGCCCTGGGAATCCAAGTAACTGGGCTGCTCAACTTGCAAACGCTGGGACTTGCAGAGGTTTGCAAGGAGTTTGCAGATGTGTTTAGTTCAGAACTAGGATCCTACAAGGGGCCTCCCATTGCACTACGATTAGACCCAACCATCACGCCCATTCGGGTCAAGCCTAGGAGGGTACCTTTTGCCCTGAAGGGAAAGATAGATGCTGAGCTGGACAAATTGCTCCAGCAGGGCATTTTAGAACCTGTGGATTCTAGTCCATGGTAAACCCCCATAGTGACACCTCTAAAGTCTAATGGGGAAATCTGTATATGTGCATACTATAAGTGCACACTGAATAAAGCGTTGCAACAGCACACTTATCCAGTGCCTGTTGTAAGCCACATTCTGGCCTCCCTCAAGGGGGGGTGCATTTTTGCGAAACTTGACCTGGCACAGGCCTATCAACAGCTACCTGTTGATGAGGCATCTGTAGAGGCCCAGACTATTGTAACTCACAAGGGGGCCTCCAAGGTCAAAAGACTGCAATTTGGGGTAAATGTAGCCCCTGCATATTCCAAAGTGTCATGGAGAGCACACTTTGAGGTATTTCTGTGGTCTGTCCCTACTTCGATGACGTCCTCATTGCTGGGGAGTCATCTTAAAATTTAGCAGAAAGATTAAGGGCTGTCTTGCTTCATTTTCGAAAAGCAGGCCTTAAATTAAAGCAGGATAAATGCAAGATAGGAGTCACTTCCACTGACTTCTTTGAATTCAGGATAGATGCTCAAGGCATTCACCCTGCTGAATCTAAAATGCAAGCTATTCAGCAGGCCCCAAGCCCCAAATCCAAAAGTGAGCTGCAAGCACCTTCTTGGGGCTCTTAAATTTTTACCATGCATTTCTCCCACATAAGGCTGCAGTGGCAGAGCTGTTACGAAGGCTCTTACACAAGCAGGCTCCATGGCAGTGGACCAAAGTCCATGACAGGAGTTTCAATGAGGTTAAGGCCTTGCTCACTTCAAATGCTGTTTTAGCGCATTTCAATGAGCAATTGCCTGTTTGCATTGCATGCGATGCATCTCCTTATGGGGTGGGAGCAGTACTTAGCCATCCGAAGGCTGATGGGACACAAGTCCCTGTGGCCTATTACTCAAGGACTCTGTCATCTGCAGAGCGAAATTACGCACAGATTGACAGAGAAGCCTTGGCCATAGTGGCTGGCATGAAGAAATTCCATGATTTCTTATATGGCTGCCACTTCACGGTGTATACAGACCATAAGCCTCTGTTGGGTTTGTTTACCACTAACAAACAGACACCACATATCATTTCTCCTCATATGCTGAAATGGCCCATTTTCCTGTCAGCATATGACTACACTCTAGTTCACAAACCTGGAAAAGAGATGGGTCATGCAGATGGTCTAAGAAGATTACCTCTGAAACAGGTAGAGGCAGACCCTGCTCCTGCCATTAATATTCTTTCCATTCAGGAGTTGCCTGAATCTCCCATAAATGCTAGGGACGTGACTGCAGAAACTGCCACTGATCACACACTTACACACGTGCTGACTTGGGTGTTGTCAGGATGGCCTGACAAGTGCCCAGATACTGAGTTCCAAAGCTTCTGGCACAAGAAGCATGAGTTTTCCACTTGCAAGGGTTGCCTGTTATGGAGTAGCAGGATAGTAATCCCAGCCTCATTGAGGTCTAGAGTCTTGCTCTCTCTTCATGAGGGACATCCTGGTATAGTAAGGATGAAAGCGCTTGCGCACAGCCATCTTTGGTGGCCTGGGCTCAATAAACCTATCGAGGCTCAGGTGCATGGGTGCCATCTGTGCCAACAGTCATGGCCTGAAATGCCTCAGGCCCCAGTACATAGGTGAGAGGAAACTCAAACCCCATGGTCACGGGTGCATATATAGATTATGCTGGGCCCTTTCAGGGGCCATTCCTCCTAGTTGTTGTTGATAGCCATTCTAAGTGGCTAGAGGTTGTTCCTGTTTCCTCCACTACTACTGCCAGGACCATCCAGGTATTGAGAAGAATTTTTGCATCGCATGGACTTCCAGATGTCCTGGTTTCAGATAATGGCCTTCAATTTACCTCTTTTGTGTTCCAGGCTTTTCTTCAGGCCAACTTGATCTGGCATGCGACTTCTGCTCCCTTCCATCCATCCTCCAACGCACTGGCAGATTTTCTTCTTGCACACCACACCACACCTTGCACTGACACTGGGAAGAGCCCAGCAGAACTCCGCTGGGGCCGCCGCCTCATCACGAAGTTAGACAGACTGCACCCGACCAGGTGTCTTCTCAGGTGTCACAGCCACGGGCTCCTCGAAGACTTTAGGTGGGTGATCTGATCTGGGCTAGGAACTATGATCCTGGACATCTCTGAGTTCCTGCTGTCATCTGTAAGATTTCTGGACCTCTATCATATGAAGTGACCTTGGAAGAGGGCCGTGTCTTGTGGCGCCACATCGATCAACTGCGCTGGTGGTAGTTCTCTGTAGATTCTGCTCTTGGGGAAAGTGGGCCTAGGAACTACGTCACACTTCAGGTCAACATTTTGAGACCCAGCCTCACTGTTCCTGGGAAGTACGCAGGTCACTAGGAATTTCCCAGGGGAGGTGCAAGGGCATCCTCATGGTTCAGCTATTGTACCAAACAGGGAGTCATGCATATCTGCAAGAGCTCCAGACAGGAATTCTCCTGAGGAGAGGTTTGCCATAGAGGCAACTCCTAACTTTGGCACCTTGGCCACAGGGGACTATTGGGGCACTCCTGCAACGCAGGTCACATCCAAGACTGGTCGCGGGCTTCAGGGACTAAGTTCCCTGGAGCCATCCAGGGTAGTTGAGGAATCCTCAGCCACTTCAGAGGGTTGGGGAATTTTAGCTACTGTAACGGAGCCTGGGAAGAGTCCTGGCAAGTTTGCCAGCATGCCTCACCAGGGGTCACCTGCAAAATCTGTGCATAAAAGTCCTGGTCTAGCGAGCCCACCAGACGTCCGGTAGGCCAGGCACCCTTAAGTACAAGTCCTGGTCTGCCTAGCCAGGCAGGTGAGGTGACAGGCCAGGCACCCTCCCTGACCTTGCATAGGGCACAAAGGGCTAAGGCCCCTCCTAAGCATCTAGGTGAATATGTGAGGTTCCTGTCAGCACAAGGAAACCTTACCAGTCTAGGTTAGGAGTTGGATCTATGTGGGGTAGAAGATAGACACAGGAAGTCCACATTAAAGGGTGGGTTGTTTAGAGAACCTTATTATTTTATAAGAATGTTGCCTGTGTATGAGCAGGAATATTATACATATTTGTATGTGTGTATATATTTTAGGTTGCTAACAAAGAATAAAGAGAGAACTGGTATAGCTATTTCGAGTTCCTTTAACTCTCTTCAGCCAGACTTACTCTTCTGAGATTCGAACCTGGGCTTATCTGCATGTTAGGCAGTTGTTATAACCTCTAAGCCACAGGCTCTCTCCCACTCTGTTAGCTATCAGGAGAGAGACAGGGGGAGGAGATTTTACCTTGAATGTGCACCCTGTCAGCCCAAATATGGGAGAAAGAAATCTTTCTTTTTCTTTTCTTTTGCCTGTATCAGCTCAATCTAGAGTCATCCACAAGCAGCAGTTTCCAACTGCGACATCATTTTACATGTAAAATGATGTCGCAGTTGGCGACTGCTGCTTATATATATATATATATATATATATATATATATATATATATATATATATAAAAGAATAAAACACGATCACCGGGAGAGTTGAAGTAAAAATACTTTACTACTAAAAGTATACTAATACTAAAAATTTGCCAAGCTTTCGCTGGGGGAACTCCCCAGCATCGTCAGGGCTAAAAGGCCATTGCAGTAAAGGTGGTTTAAGTAGGTTCAAGTAACGTTTGCGCACGGCTCTTAGACCGTGTTACTGGCCCTGATTGGCCAGCTGATAACCAAGATGTGTCTATAACGTTATGTTCTTTTCTTCGGATGCCCTTCCCTATCCCTCCACTATTGGTCTTTAGAGGCGTTAGTAACCTTACATCCCCTCCTCTTCCGATAATACCAATGTCTCCCGTGTCGAGGGGAGGACTTGATCTGATGTTTTCTTGTGTTTTACAATGGGGATAGGGCTCCACTAATTGTGGGTTAATATCCCTTCCCAATTGTGTATCTCTCTCCTCCTTTGTCATGTTAACAGCTCCTATCCGGGTATGGTATGCCTCAACAATCAAGTCTTTATTCCCCACCTCAGTCTTCCTTACATACGTTCCCTCCTGTTGTTTGGCACTCAAACCGCTCTCATTACTCCTCCCCTTGCTGATCGAGCGGGTTGTCATTCTATGCTTTCTTTCCCCTCTCCACATGGAGAGGGGAAACATTACTTGAACCTACTTAAACCACCTTTTAGCCCTGACGATGCTGGGGAGTTCCCCCAGCGAAACTTGGCAACTTTTTAGTATTAGTATACTTTTAGTAGTAAAATATTTTTACTTCAACTCTCCCGGTGATCGTGTTTTATTCTTTTATTTATAATTATGCCCGGGAGTCGTATTTTTACCAATATTCTTGAATATATATATATATATATATATATATATATATATATATATATATATATATTTTCTGAGGTTTTTGCGGGTGTTTGTATGTAGGTCTTTGGTTGTTCGGGTTTTCTCCCGCGTAAAATTGGAAGTGTCTTGGTGACGTTTTGACAAAGTCCCATTCGTCATCTTCAGGCTGGTGTTTTCAGCTTCGTGCTTCGAAGTGCCTATAGTGCATAGGTCGGCAACCTGCGGCTCTGGAGCCGCATGCGGCTCTTTGAGCCTTCCCCTGTGGCTCCCAGCCTCCTCTGCCATTTGCATAAAAAAGCCAAGGTTGCCTACCCCTGTCCTAGGGGATCCTCTAAGAGTTGCTAAACTAGTATTTTTCATCATTGATCATGCAGGCTACAGTTATAGTTTAGCCACTTTAGAGCAGAGGTCCCTAACCTTTTGAGCACCAGGGACCGGTACCGTGGAGAAAGGTTTTTCTGAAGACCAGAGGAGGCATGGTTTTGTGTCCTGCCTGCATCTCGCAGATGGGGCTTTGCTTGTTTGTGCAGACCGGTTGCTGGCATTACGTGATCCAGTTAGAAGGACTTGCTCTAATGAAATCAAACAGTTAAGATTGCAAGATTCTGTTAATGTAGCCTTACAATAAAGTAGAATTCATTCATTTAGTTATGTTTTCTGTCTGGTTTACTTGGGAGGGCTGACAGTGACAGTGACAGAATAGAGCAGGGGTGTCAAACTTGCAACTTCACGTGACGTGTCGTGATGTATCGTGATTTCGCCATGACACATTCGGTCTGCGGGCTGGCAGTTTGACACCCCTGGAATAGAGAGACAATACAGTTGAAAGAAAAGTTTGCTAAATTTGATTACTCCACATTTTTCCCTTGAATGAGAAATGCATATTCTTCTACTGAATCTCTTTCTCACTTGGTCCCCTGCTCTCCTCTGCCCCTTCACAAGACGGCTAAAGGCTGTTTTGAAAGTGACGCTATCTGTGTAACTTCATTGTTTAAAGGTTATATTCACATGTACTGGCTCTGCTTGAAATCAATTTTTCATTTCCATTTTACTTCTCAGTGCATAACATTTGACATACCAGATGCATATCAATGCAGATAGCAGAATAGCTACAAGATTTCTCAATAAAAGATTTAAAATAGATGGCAATACTTATTTGATTGATTTAATACCTTTCTATGCTGCTTCATATGCCAAAGTATCTCAAGATAGTTTTTAAAAAGTAATATAATGCATAATAAAACAATAGTTAAAAACAAAATCAATACAATAGTCAATAAAACATTAATTAAAAACTGAGGGAGAGATTGAAAAAAAAATCTTCTAATGTTTGTATTGCGTATGTATGCGTTGGTCAGCCTCTTGCTTAGGGTAAACATCCACTAAACCATAATAACCCTGAAAATTTCTAGCAGGAGAGATGTTTATTATAAATTATATAATATGTATTATATAAATAATATAACTATATATATAATAATAATAAAGATATATGTGTGTGTGTGTGTGTCCTCAGTTTAGGAACGAATAGGTCTCCCCAAACATACAATAGACTTGCAGACGCCTTTGTCATACCTTCTGCTTTATTGATTTGTTCCTTTTATTATTATTTTTTAAAAAATATCTATTGAATTACTTCTTTCAACCTAATATTCTATATTTCCCAGAATTCTCCAGTTAACCCAGGGAATTCTGGGAATATATGAGAAGGATTTCAGGATTTAGAAAGGTGGATTGTTTACTCAAACTTGAGAAAACAATTGAAGGCATGTTAAAGTAAACAGAGAAGCTATTTTAGTGGACCCAAAGAAGCAGAATTTTTTTTGGCAGGGGAGGGGGGAAATGCCTTCAAATCAGACTTGATTTTTGGTGACTGTCTGGAAATGTCTCTGTAGTTCTCTGGGCAACATTTTCAAAACTCATCTGCCGTTATCTTCTTTTGCCCCAAATTACCCAGATGGCTTTTGAATAAGGCAGTACCAGAAGTCATTCTCTCTCAATTGCTAAAAAGATGTCTTTGACCATTATATTAATCTGGCTCTCAAAACAAAATATAGTAGTCTATATACAAGTTGCCAAGAATGTTTAGGAATAGGCCTAGCGTTTACAGTCAACAAGCGCCTGCATTGGGCCAAATCTATATGGGATCTGCAAATAAGCAAGCAAGGTTGGACCTAGTTCTGATGGGACACCACTCAGAAATACCATAACTGTAGGCCAGAAGATGGCAATACATAGTAAACCACTTCCATACTGTTGACATGGAATTGAATTCAGTTCCAGAGCATCTTTATCTCTTTAACTCAGGGGTCTTCAAACTTGGTCCTTTTATGACTTGTGGACCTCAACTCCCAGAATTCCTCAGCCAGCATGCCTGGCTGTCAGCCAGATGTCAGATGTCAGATGTCAGCCAGATGTCAGCCAGATGTTCAGACTGGATTTGGCATTTTGTCTACCTATCGAGTCCTTACCCAGGACCTGGGATAGGCAGATGTGGATGTTTGATGGTATTACAGATATCATCACAGGATGGAAGCAGTTCCTAGTAAGGCCGCCTTTTGCAATTGACTAATAGCGAATTTGTCAATGCCAATTGTGTTCAAGTGGTGCTCCAGTTGTTTTGGGATTGCACCCAAGGAGCCTATGACTATTGGTACTACCCTTGCTTGCTTTTGCCACAGTCTTTCTATTTCTATTTGTAGGTCTTTGTATTTTGTTATCTTCTCCAGTTCTTTCTCGTCTATTCTGCTGTCTCCAGGCACTGCCACGTCCACTATCCAGACTTTTTTGTCTTTCTTATCGACAATTGTTAAGTCTGGGTGTTATGTTGCAGGTGCTTGTCTGTTTGAATTCTGAAGTCCCAGAGCAGTTTAATTTTATCATTTTCTCTGACTTTCTCTATTTTATGATCCCACCAGTTTTTGCTTACAGGCAAATGATATTTTTTGCAGATCTTCCAATGCACCATTGTTGCTACTTTGTCATGCCGCTGCTTGTAGTCAGTCTGTGCAATCTTCTTGCAACAGCTTACCAGGTGGTCCACTGTTTCTTCAGCTTCTTTGCATAGGCGGCACTTACTGTCTGTTGCTGTCTTCTCAATTTTGACTTTATATGCATTTGTCCTTAAGGCTTGGTCTTGTGCAGCCAGAATTAGTCCCTCGGTCTCTTTCTTCAATTTTCCTGCTCTTAGCCATTGCCAGATCTTGTTATTATCTGCTTTCCCAGCTATTTTTTAAATGTATTGGCCATGTAGTGCTTTGTCTTCCCATGCCTCTATTCTGTTCTTCATTTGGTCTTTCTTGTAGGCCAGTTTGGTCTCTCCAGTAGTCAGTAAGCCTTCCTGATATACTAATTTCAGTGCATCTTCATTATTGTTCTTCAGATATTCTTCCAAAGCCATTTTTTCTTCTTCAACCATCTGATGTACTTGTAGCATTCCACGCCCATCTATTTGCCTTAGTAGATAAAATCTGTCAATGTCAATTTTTCTGGTCTTCCTATCCATTGCTTTTAGTTCTGCTTGAGTCCAGTCCACTATTCCAGCTGTGTACCTAATGACTGGGATTGCCCAGGTGTTGATTGCCTTTATGGTATTTCCTCCATTGAGTTTGGACTTTAAGATCTTCTTCACTCTCTTGATGTATTCACCTCTAATCTTTTTCTTGACTTCAGTGTGCTTGATGTTGTCAGCTTGAAGGATACCCAAGTATTTGTAGTACTCTTCCTCATCCAGACTCTTAATGTTATTTTCGTGGGGCATCTTGATTCCTTCAGTTTTCACTATTTTTCCTTGTTTGATAGTAAGTGTGGCACATTTGTCCAAGCCAAACTCCATTACAATATCTTGGCTATATATACGGACAGTGTTGAGCAGCGATTCTATTTCAGATGATGTTTTTCCATACAGCTTCAGATCATCCATGTAAAGGAGATGGGATAGTCTGGCAGATGTTTTTGATGTTTGATAGCCATGTCCTGAGTTATTCAGTATTGTTGACAGAGGAAACAGTGCAATAACAAATAGTAATGGTGATAATGAATCTCCTTGAAATATTCCTCTCTTGATATTAACCTCTCCCAGCCTCTCACCATTGATCTGCAACTGTGTCTTCCATTGTGCCATCGATCTTTGCACAAATTTTCTGATGTTTCTACTGACTCCTGTTATTTCTAGGCACTTTATTATCCAATCATGTGGCAGAGAGTCAAATGCCTTTTTGTAGTCAATCCATGCCACATTCAGGTTGGTCTTCCTTCTCTTGCAGTTTTCCAAGATCATTTTGTCTATTAGGAGTTGATCTTTTGTTCCTCTGCTATTGGGGCGGTTTCCTTTCTGCTCAGGTGGAAAGAGATTGTTTTCAACTAGATGCTGTTGTACTGCATCAGCTACCACACCAGTTAGTAATTTGAAAGTTGTTGGTAAGCAGGT
Source organism: Crotalus tigris (assembly GCF_016545835.1). Classification (NCBI taxonomy): domain Eukaryota; kingdom Metazoa; phylum Chordata; class Lepidosauria; order Squamata; family Viperidae; genus Crotalus; species Crotalus tigris. Next base: position 185,392 of record NW_024098422.1, on the reverse strand, counting down.
AATTGGCCTGTAGTTGCCTGGTGTTGCCCCTTTTGCTGGATTTTTCATTATTAGGTAGGTTTTCCCAGTTGTTAGCCACTTTTCAATTTCTCCTCCTTGTAGTATATTGTTGAACTGCTTGGCAATGAGTGGGTGTATAACAGTTAGATGTTTCAACCAAAACCCATGCAGTTCATCTTCACCTGGTGCTGACCAATTTTTGATTTTCCTTGCTCTTTTTTCTACCATTTTTGTTGTTATTACTAGTTCTTTCATTTCAACTTCTGTTTTATTTGCATCCACCTCTTTTAACCAAGCCGCATCCTTGTTGTATTTCTTTGGGTTATCCCATATCTGCTTCCAGAACTGCACTGTTTCTTCCTTGTCAGGTACTGACTGATTCCTTGCAGTTTCTCCATTGATGGATTGGTAGAAACGTTTCTGATTGGATTGAAATTGGAGGTTCTGCCTATAGTTTGCAATTCGAGCTTTATATCTACTGATTTTCCTGGCTATAGCTGTTATTTGTTGCTTTATTATTTCCAATGCTTCCTTGATCTTCCTTGTTTCTAAGTGGTATTTCTTGATTAGGTATTCTTTGGTCTTCTTGTTCTTCAGCTTCTTTTCTTTCATCTGTTCTAGCTTGCTTGCATGTGATCTTAACTTGCTGATCTTATTTTCTAGTCTAACCTTCCATTTTTCTGGTGCACTGTTTGTTTTTCTTCTTTGTTGATTTTGCATCCCAGGTATTCAGTTATAACTGCAGCTGTGCTGTACATTAGTTGGTTTGTTTCTTGCAGTGAATTGGTGCTTATACTTGATATTGCAGTATTTGCATCTTTTAATGCTTGTGCTAGCTGTTTCTTTGGAACAAGCTTCAATGCAGGCAGCCTTATTCTGTTGTTTTTGTGCTGTTCTAGATGCTCAGTTATTCTTTGTTTCAATTCTTTTATTTCTTTAGTTAGAGGGTTTTGTTCTTCCTGAGGAAGAGGTGCCTGGTTTCCAAATGAGAACAGTTGTATATCTCTGCTGGATTCCTTCACTGCCAACTCCCCCTGGTTTGCCTCTACATTCTGAATTACTTCTGGTAAGGCTTTGATTTCTTTGCCATGGGTAAACCTTTGCAGTTCATCCAATTCTGTTTCTGTGAATACTTTATTTCGTATTATAAATCAGCATTGATCTGCTAGTCTCTGTTCTGTTATTTCTGATTCTGGATGTTGTTCTTTCCAGAACTGGTGCATTCATTTTGATATCCTCTTCTTATTGGACTTGATCTGTAGTAACAAATCATTATTTCTTTGTTTTCAATCACTGTGTATCTGCAACGGGTAAACACCTTTTCTTCCAGTAGTTCTGCAGCTGCTGGCCCTGGTTGCTCAGCCAACAGTCCTGAGTCCTGTAACCCATTTTTCACCAGATATCCAGAAACTCCAATATCTAGCGCGGACCTTGTTAACCCAGGCAACATCCAAGCTGGTATGGCATTCAGAAATTTACGTCTCACCATATTTTTTATGGGAAAGACACTCTTTGTCTGACTCCTCTGATGAGACCTGTCCAGTATGGTTGAACCTCTGGCATAGCTCTTATCTTCCTCAGAGTACACAAGCCCCACAATCACTGGGGGTTATTATTATTATTAATAATAATAATCATCGCACAGTCAGCCAGATGTTCAGACCGGCATTATTATTATTATTATTATAATATTAGGAAATTTGATTCTGTCATTATATTACCTGCTGAAACGCAGTGAGGCAGCTAGATCAGTTTAAGCCATAGAATTACAGATTTGCATAGCCATCTGCAACACTTAGCTGACCTTGTCTAATCCTGGTTAATAGTTGGACTAGTAAGAATTTGAAAGACACATTTTCAAAGAAGGCAATAGCAGACGACTTCAATATGGCTGCATTGAAAACTACACAGATATTTTGTGAACAGGGGCGTCCTTGGGAAGGAAGGGAGTGAGGAAGAGGAAAAAAGCAAAAATGATGGATGTGACCATATGATCAAAGCCCCTCCCTTTTTAGCTGAAAGGGGTGGGGAATCAATCACATGATCATGGTTACTATCTTGATTTGTTTGAGCATTTCCCAGGATAACACTGATTGTGAAATCACCAAATGCTTGGTTTAAAGGGATTTTCTCTGTTTCCAGGTAGCTTACTATTTAATAATCCCCTACAATGGAAGAGGGAAATCAGAGGAGAAAATACTCTACTTCAAGTTATCCACAGCAGCCAGCAGAGTGTTTAAAGGTGGAGGGCAAGAGGCCAATTTCAGTGTGAAAAAGTTAGGATGGAAGAAGGGGTTGTGAAAGTAAATATACATATCTTAATGTATAGTGACATTTCAAGAAATATAATGAAAAAAACCCTGGGTTTTTATAGATGTCTAGGATGATCGGGCTGTGGGTCGCCGCCGCCGCCGCCTCGTCCCCGCTGCCCGGCATGTCCCACGTCCCGCATGGCGGTGACCCACAGCCCGACTTTCTGCCACTGGAGAGTGCCAGCCTGCCCCACCAGCAGCCACAGCCTCCCCCGCGGCGGCAGGCCTTGCCGCAGCCGCCCGCCTGGGCAATCCGGCCCGGCGCTCAGCCAACCCTCGATGCCCCGTGTGTGGCTTCCTTTTCCTTCTTTTCTGCTATCATTGCCGCCGCCGCCTCGTTGTTTTCCTCGGGCTCCACAGCGGGGCCTTCTCCGGTGACCTGGGCTCCCCGCGTGACTTCGCCCGCTGCCCCGGCGGCAACTGCCGCCGCTGCAGTGACGGCCAGCAACACGAGGAAACGCGACAACAAGGCCAGCACTTTCAGCTTCAATTATATGCTGTTGCTGGGTCCCGCCGCGTTGGGGAATGGGCCCTTGGGGAGGCTGTCAAGCAGGCTGGAGGAGCCGGCCTACACTGGTACCCCATGGAAGAAGACGAATTACAGTCCCGCCGTGGCTGGGTTGACTTTACACAATTGTTGGATATCCGGAGAAGCCATTGATGAGCTGCATGAGAGAAGTTGGAGAAGTTGACCCAGCTCTTTGAGGAGCATAAGGCCAAGTACGGGCTGCCCCAAGACAAGTACCTAATGATCACCTAACCGGCCACATTGGACCAGCCTGGGACACAGAGGGGCAATATTTTTTAGAGAATGTTTGTTGTGGGTATGTGTATGTATGTAGATGAATGGTGGCCCTGTTATGTATAAATTTGATTATTGTATTTGGGGTATATGAATGTGAATATTTTTATGTATATAAATTGAGTGTGAATGTGTATTGAGTGTTTGGGGTATGAGAATGGTGGAGTCAGGGGTGGAGCCTGGTACCCCCTCTGCTGAGTGCAATAGCAAAAGTAGGGGGGGCTGGGCTTACCCTTGGGCTTGGTCTGTATGGAAAGCTAGTCCGGTCAGGAAGGGAGAAGGCTGGTGAGGGTGGGGGTACTCCGGGGAGAGGAGAAGGTTGGAGCATCCCGGTTATGACTGGGATGGGCAGATATGGTGGGAGCCGAGGGGCAGGCCATCTTTGGGGAATGAGGACTCGCTATATTAGAGCGATTCCTTGTTCCGGCCCCTCAAAAGGCTCATCCTGTAGTACTGGTGACAGGGAAGTACAGGGCCCTAGTTGTAGGCTGCTGTTGCTTAATGCCAGGTCCGTTGTCAACAAAGCCCCCCTTGTCCGTGATTTAATATTGGACAGCGGGGCGGACCTGGCATGTATAACCAAAACCTGGCTGGGCCCTGAGGGGGGTGTTTCCCTCTCGGAGATGTGCCCGGACGGGTTTGCGGTGCTTCATCAGCCTCGACATCAAGGCAGGGATCGGGGAGTGGCAGTCATCGCTTGGAAGTCCTTGAGTCCTCGTGGGATTCCTGCCCCGGAGGTTGTTGGGTGTGAGTCCCTCCTATTGAAGTTGGGTTCACGGGTTCAGTTGGGCTTGCTGCTGATGTACCTACCAGCTGCGTTGCAACAGCCCTGCCTGCGTTGCTGGAGTCAGTAGCCAGGTTGGCGGTGGAGTTCCCCAGACTTATGGTACTGGGGGACTTTAACCTACCATCACTCGGCGATTGCTCAGAGGCGGTGCAGGAGTTCATGGCTTCCATGGCAACCATGGACCTGACCCGGGTAATTCAGGATCCGACTCATAGGGGTGGTCACACACTCGACCTTGTGTTTCTCTCGGGGCAATGGAGACATGATCTGGAATTAAGGGGAATAGAGATCTCGCCCTTGTCATGGACAGATCATTTCCTATTGAGGCTGGACTTCAGAGCATCACTCCTCCATCGCAGGGAGAGGGAGCCGACTAGGTGGTTCCGCCCCAGGTGCCTAATGGACCCAGATCGGTTCCAGGAGGAGCTTGGGGAAATACCTGACTCCCTTGTCCACAACTTGTCCAGGTCCCTGGTTGTGGCCTGGAATGAGGCAGCGTCCGGGGCCTTGGATCGAATTGCGCCTTTGCGACCTCTCTGTGGTGGTGGTCCCCGGAGGGCGCCTTGGTTTACTGAGGAGCTCCAGGAGATGAAGCGCCACAAGAGACATCTAGAGCGACATTGGAGGGCCAGTAACTCTGAATCTGACTGATCACTATTAAGAGCCTATCTTAGGACTTATATAGTGGTGATAAGGGCGGCAAAGCATGTTCACTTTTCCGCACTTATTGCGTCCGCAGAATCTTGCCTGGCCGCCTTGTTTAGGGTGACCCGCTCCCTTCTTAAAGTGGAGGAGGCGGAGGAACCCTTGCAGGGGAGAGCTGAGGAGTTTGTTCAGTTTCTTTCGGACAAAATCGCTCAGATTCAGAGAGACCTGGACTCCAACTGGGCAGTGCCAGCCGAGTTGCCGGGGGCTGGTCTTAGTCATGTTATCTGGAGCGAGTTTGAGCCTGTGACCCCTGATGAAGTGGACAAGGCCGTGAGGGCAATGAATGCCGCCACCTGTTTATTGGACCCATGCCCCTCCTGGCTGGTTTCTGCCAGTAGGGAGGTGACACGAGGCTGGCTCCAGGCGATAATCAATGCCTCCTTGATGGAGGGGTCTTTCCCGCAACCTTTAAAGGAAGCGGTGGTGAGGCCCCTCCTCAAGAAGCCTTCCCTGGACCCAGCTGTTTTGAAGAACTTTCGTCCTGTCTCCAACCTCCCCTTTGTGGGGAAGGTTGTAGAGAAGGTGGTGGCGTCCCAACTCTTGCGATCCTTGGATGAAACTAATTATCTGGACCCTTTTCAATCTGGTTTCAGGCCCGGCTACAGCACTGAGACTGCTTTGGTCGCACTGACCGATGACCTCTGGCGAGCCCGGGATAGGGGTCATTCCTCTATCCTGGTGCTTCTTGACCTTTCAGCAGTTTTCGATACCATCGACCATGGTATCCTTCTGCGCCGTCTCGGAGAGGTGGGGGTGGGTGGCACCGTATTGCGGTGGTTCTCCTCCTACCTCTCTGACAGGTCGCAGTTGGTGTTGGCGGGCGGACAGAGGTCGACCCCTAGGCGCCTCGATCATGGGGTGCCTCAGGGCTCGGTCCTGTCCCCCCTCCTTTTTAACATCTACATGAAACCACTGGGTGAGATCATTCAGCGACACGGGGTGAGGTATCATCAGTACGCGGATGATACCCAATTATATATCTCCACCCCGTGTCCTTTCAGTGAAGCAGTCGACGTGATGTGCCGGTGCCTGGAAGATGTGAGGGTCTGGATGGGGGTGAACAGGCTTAGACTCAACCCTGACAAGACCGAGTGGCTCTGGGTCTTGCCTCCCAAAGGTCAACTGGATGGTCTATCATTGGTCCTGGGGGGGGGGTAAATTTACCTCCCTCAGTGCAGGCACGCAACTTGGGTGTCCTCCTGGACTCACAGCTAAATTTGGAACAACATCTATCGGCTGTGGCCAGGGGGACCTTTGCCCAGGTTCGCCTGGTGCACCAGTTGCAGCCTTATTTGGACCGAGAGGCTTTACTCACAGTCACTCATGCCCTTGTCACCTCAAGACTGGATTACTGTAACGCGGTCTACATGGGGCTACCCTTGAAGAGCATTCGGAGGCTGCAGTTGGTTCAGAATGCAGCCGCAAGAGCGATTGTGGGCGCGCCAAGGTATGCCCACGTGTCACCTATCCTCCGCGAGCTGCACTGGCTTCCTGTGGGTCTCCGGACGCAATTCAAGGTGTTGGTTATCACCTTTAAAGCCCTTCATGGCATAGGGCAGGTTACTTACAGGACCGCATACTGCCGCACAGTTCCCAGAGACCGGTGAGGTCCCATAGATTGGGCCTCCTTCAGGTCCTGTCGGCCAGACAATGTCGGCTGGCGGGCCCTCGGGGAAGGGCCTTTTCTGTGGTGGCTCCGACTTGGTGGAATCAACTTCACCCCGAGGTTCGAACTACTCCCACCCTGCCGGCCTTTAAGAAAGCCGTTAAAACTCTCCTGTTCCAGCAGGCCTGGGGCTGATGTCCCCGGGGGGGGGGATATGACCGGACTCGCGGTATGATTGTATTATTTTATTGTTTTATTGTTGATAATTGTTTTAATTTTGTACGCCGCCCTGAGTCCTTTGGGATTGGGCGGCATATAAATAAAAATAAATAAATAAATAAATAAATAAATGATTTATTTCAGTTGTGAAACACATAGCTCACACACAACCACCGTCATTATCTATTTTCCAGATATAGCTCCTGAGATGTTAAAGGAAAAACAAAACATAGCAACACTGGATAGAGGATTTTTTTTAAAAAAAAAATACTGGATGGCCATCCAATATTTTTTTTTTTTAAAAAAACCCTATCTAGTGTTGTTCTTTAAATTAATGAGAGCCTATTTATAATTTGTTGTTAAAAAACAACAACTCTACAGGTAGTCCTCAACTTACGACCACAACTGAGCCCCAAATTTCTTTTGCTAAGTGAGACATTTAAGTGAATTTTTCCCCCTTTTACGACCTTTCTTGCCACAGTTGTTAAGTGAATCATTGCAGTTGTTGAGTTAGTAACAAGGTTGTTAAGTAAATCTGGCTTCCCCATTGACTTTGTTTATCAGAAGGTTGCAAAAAGTGATCACATGACCCTGGGGCACTGCAACCATCATAAATATGAGTTGGTGGTCAAGCATCTGAATTATGATTACGTGACTCTGGGGAATGCTGCAATGGTCGTATGAAAAATGGTCATAAATCATTTTTTTCAGTGCTGTTGTAACTTTGGTCACTACATAAACTGTTGTAAGTCAAGGACTAGCTGTATTTTGTTGCAGAAAAAGGATGCCTACTGAAATTAAAAGTAATAAAAGAACACTTTGAATTACAGGCATGGCTGGTTGGCTATCCCTAAATATTATACATGGTTGAAAAAGATGTTCCTGAAAGCATTATTGGCTTTCAGTGGACTGTATCCTGATGCTGGGCTGTTGGCTGTTGGCAGTTGGTAGGTGAGATGCTCCAGGTTTCACCTGGGGCAGTGGTGGCGAACCTATGGCACACTCAGAGCCCTCTCTGTGGGGACGCGCACTGTCACCTGAGTCCCGCCTCCCCCGCAGCCCCCTCCTCTCCAGCAGCCCCCCCAGAGGAGAGTTGCCCCCCAGGTGCAGCCCACACGGAGCAATATAGCCAAGGACATGGCAGCCAGGCAGCAAGGACAAGACTGCCCTCACACCCCATCATGTGGAGATGATGCTGCGGGGTGCAGGTGGAGGGCATGGCCGCCATGGCACTGCAGGGCCACCTGGGCAATCTGTTGTGGCGGGCCATGGAGATGGTGGGTGGTCCTGTGGGCAGGCAGGGTTGGGCTGGAGCAGGAGGCAGAGCGGTGGTAGGCAGGGGGGTGGGGTGGTTTTTAGGTACTCAGTCTCTAAAAGTTTCGCCATCACTGATGTGGGGGATCCATTGAAGGAACAGGTTGGTCTCTGAATCAAGAATAGCAAGAGAGCCTTTTTCTGATCCACTTGATCATGGGTGTCAAATTCGTCACGTCACGTGATGCGTTGTGACATATCACAACTCTTTTTGCATTGCTGGCAATGGGCGGGTGTGGCTTTGGTATGATGAAACCAGCCCGTGGGCCAGTGGTTTGACACTCCTGCTTAAATAGTGGCATTACAGTTCTAAGTCTTTCATCAGTTCTTCTTCTTGCAATTTGGCAAAGATTGCCTTGTAAATGATGTGTGAAACATTGTCAAAAATGGAATGGAAGTGGCAGAGACTAAATGTTAATTTCACAGACGATGTGTGCAATAGCAAAGAATTTGAACTGTAAACCAAGCCGGTAGTTGAGGCAAATGATTCTATTCAGGGTTTTATTTTTCCTTGTTTCTCCTTTCTTCCACAGTTGCACTGACATTTTTAATTGCACTCTTTTGCTGTTAACTTGTCTAATATATCTTATATGCTTTAATGATTTTACACCCCAAATTGTTAATTCTTGTAGAATAATATGCCAATATTTTATTCTGAGTACATTACCCACTGTTGCTCAGTCACTTGTGAAAATTTTGCATTTTAACAGGATCAAGTCTCCTGGGGCATTAAGCACATTAATTTAAGTTCTATTATTCTATGATATTCAAAATGTTCTTGTGATCAGATAGTCTTAAAAATTGTCTGTTTTCTCTTCCCTTCCTATCTATGATAAAATCCACCTTCTTGCCATTTGGGGATTCTCAAACCAGGCAAATCCCAACATTTGCATGGGTTGGATGGGTTGAGTGAATGAACAGGGGGGAGGATCCCCAAATGAAGAACAACCCAAACCTAGTTTTTAGAAGGAAAAAGAAAAAGAGAAGAGAGAAGAGGAGAAAAGAAGATATAATGGGGAAGGACAAGCTGGACTAGAGTTCTTGTGTCACTGCTATCTTCCTTCCAATAATACCTTTCAGGCAATTGAATCATTAAGCTAATAAAAAAGGGAGAGGAGGGAATATAAAAAGTTTTTAGTTGGTTTGCATCCTGGAAATTTGGGAATGTATTTCTTTATTATACTTGCCTACTGATGAAACTTACAACTTAGTATCTCTAATTTTCTCTCTTAGTTACTTCATTATTATCATTTAGTTGATCACTGCTACTTTAAATAGCAATAGCACTTAGACTTATATACTGCTCCATAGTGCTTTACAGCACTACTCTGAGTAGTTTACAAATGTCAGCATATTGCCCCAACAATCTGGGTCCTCATGCAATCTTTAACCAAAGACTTGGGTTGACTAATTTTTTTTTTACTCCTCCAGAACAATAGAAAATTTAGTCCGTCTGCTTGTTGCCTTTTCACTCAGACTGAAAGGGGTGGGGTATGTAGATTTTAAGGGTCTTTGTCTTCCTGATCTCTTCACTTTCTAGCTGGAGGGCTCCAACCTTCCTGAATGGATTATTACATCTGCATTTCTAAAAACTGGTTTCTGCTGAGTTGTCTGGCTGGGATATATGTGTGTGTAGAAAAGTTTCTGCCTTTTTAAAGATCTTCTCCATTATTTCTTTGGGGAAATATATTCTGCCTTTTTAATATCCCCCAAAATATTTCTTTCTCTGGATTCTTCCCACAGGACTGATTTTTTAATTAGTTCTCCTGTAGCTATTATTGTCCCCCCAGCTGAATAGAGTTGAAGAGAGACCCTCTCTCTTTACCATGATTGAGAAAACTGTGTAAGGACAATTTTGAATGGGGGAATGACAGAAAGGAATAGTTCAGCAGACCCTCCCCTCCCCTTCCCACTCAGAGATGCAGCCTTTCCTAACTTCTTTGCAGACAGAAGCATCCAGAAAGAGGGTAAAAAAATCAGGATGGTGATTGTGGAAATGTGACCAAAATCCTGCATCTTTTGCAGGTGCATCAATGTCCCAAGCATAGACAATGGAATAGGACTTTGATCAGTTTCTTGTGACTTTCATATGAATTTGTCTTTTTGACTCCTTCAGGATGTTGCTGTTTGCAGGAAGGGCAGACATGCACAGAAATGGGTCAGTTTCTAGATGGAGGGATGATCAGAATTGATGTCAATATTGCCCTCTCCTACAATGACTCTTGCCGTGTAACACAAAAAGAACAATGCTGTTCTCTTACTGGGAAGACAGTTTATCAGAGGGATCGGAGGTCCCTCCAATTCTATGGAATAATTCTACTGTAGCTGTGTAAATAGCAGCTCAGCCAGGCCAAGCATTTCTTCAGTATTGTTATGAAACATTCTCATTCAATTTGATGGAAAATAAATATTTTTTTCTCTCCCAAAAAAAAAGGGAAAAATGTTATAAAATTATTCTGAGTGAATTGTAGTATTTGGGCACTTACAAGGGGGAATAAGGGTAAATGAACATCTTCCATGATAGTCACTTTCCCCATGCTTCTTTTCAATGCTATGGGTAGATGTCACAGGGAAATTTCTCGCATCAGAGGGGTGTTTTAAAAAAATTAAAAGTAGAAGATGCAAGTTGTCAATGTGCAGCCAGAAAGCTTACAAAAATCATCAAAAGAAATTTGAGAGAAATTGAAAAGCATCATGAGAATGAGGAAGAAAAAGAAATTGGACGAGAGATGTTTTACATCAGATGAGCTCAAAACCCATTCAACTTTCCCTGGGAGAGGAGAATGGCTCTTGCTGAGCTTTGGGCATTGGCCTAGGACAGGGGTGGGGAACTATGGCCCTTTTATGACTTGTGGACTTCAGCTCCCAGAATTCCTGAGCCAGCCATGCTGGCTTCCCCACCTCTGGCCTAGGAAGCCAGACGCTAAAGCCATTTCTGGTTGGGAGGCTGTTCAGGTACTCCTCTGCTCTTCTCTCTTTTCCAAACTTATTATCAAGAGTTCCTTTTAATTGGAATGTCCAAGGAACTGAAACATAAACTTTTGAGCCATGACTCCTTTGTGAGCAGAGTAGCAATTTTAATTGTGACCATTTTACACAACTGGGAAAAGCGTATCGCCATGTTCAAATTCTTTGAGGTATAGAAGCTGCTTTCCATTGTAGAAGCTGCCTTGTTCCAGTTTCATGGAGAGAGTAATCTGCTATGTATATTTTGTAAGTACTCCTGTGTGTATTCCCAGACTTCCCAGTATGATGCTTTTCAGTTATGTTGCTCCAAATCTTGTAAGATCAGCTGGCTGAGGATCAAGGGAGCTGAAGGAGAAAGGGCAACATGCCAGAAATCTAATGCATCTCCCATATAGCAATATTGTGAGGATCAGAGGTTTGAAACAAGAAAAACTGAAGCAGCTCTCTTGGTTTCTAAACAATTCCCGTCCATGAAGAGATCTTCCTTCCTTCCTTCCTTCCTTCCTTCCTTCCTTCCTTCCTTCCTTCCTTCCTTCCTTCCTTCCTTCCTTCCTTCCTTCCTTCCTTCCTTCCTCCCTCCCTCCCTCCCTCCCTTGATAACTGAAATATTTAATTTTCAGTGATCTTGCAAATGACAACTTGTAATTTCTATGGTGGCCTAAAGGAAAACTTCACTTTTATCTTGTGGAGCCAGATCTGATTGATTGCTGTTGCCTGAGAATGTTCTGGTTGCTATTCTACTTCAGGGTCAACTCAATCACCATAAATGTTGAATATCTGTAGGCAAATATATACTGGGCTGGAATTTTAAAAAAGTGGCACCATTTCCTACATTGAGGTTCCTCACCTTAGGTCCCCAAACGCAGCAAGACTATGTCCTCCATCATTTCAGGCTAGCCGTGGTAGAGATGACTGAATTTACATTTCTCTAGAATGTAGAAACCCTGGCCTGTCTCAATTTTTTTAATCCAAATATTTTTTTAAAAGGGCAAAGTTTGTCAGAGTTTCCTTGATTATTTCTGTTGGTATCATGGCCACCATCTTGACTTTTTTGACCAAACCCTCTGGACATCCCTTCCCTTTTTCTTGAGCAGTGAAGGCAGGACAAGTGAGGTCAGCTTTCCTTTGGAAGAGAAAACACAGGCAATTTTGACATCTTCCTGATATTGAAGAGTCATTTCCATTTAATCTGGGATAATCTGAGCTCTACACTGAAGTGTGTAGATTCTGAAACCCCTTATTGTTTGTCATCTTTTCAACTCTCCCTCCCTCCCTCCCTCTCTCCCTGCTTCCTTCCTTCCTTCCTTCCTTCCTTCCTTCCTTCCTTCCTTCCTTCCTTCCTTCCTTCCTTCCTTCCTTCCTTCCTTCCTTTCTTTCTTGGTGTATAGGATAAAATGGTCATAGTCCAGAAAACATTCAGGTTTTTGTAGCCTTTCCAGCTTTTGAGATGACAAAAGTTTGTTTTGATTTTGCTTTGGCTTTCTCACAATTGGATTGTTTTAATGCCGACCAACCTCCTTCATTGTCATTGTGTTAAAACCATTAGTGCTCTAGGAAGGATACCATATTGTTATGCAGATTGTGCTAATTGGACTTATTGTAGCTCCACCACAGCATAAGGTGATAGGGTAGCATTGAACAATGGTAAAAAAAAGTTGATGAAAGACCGATGGATGCCAAGTTTGGCTACTTGATATCTATTATGCTAAATTTAATTTTTTAAAAAATGTCTCAGAATTTCTAAGCATCCAAATACAAACATCTTTGTGAAAGTGCTATATCTTTGACCCACTTTTATTTCTCACCATCTTCTCTAACATGACACTCCCAAATGTGTTGGACTTAAGCTTCCATCAGAGGAAGCAGCATTGTGTTATCACAATGCCAATTCCACTCCTTTTTTTTATTCATGTGATGACATGTACAAAAGGGATGGAACTTGTGTGGGCTAAATCAGTATGACACTGGATTTGTCACTTGCCCCCCCCTCCTCCCCCCCAGCTGATGTTGGCTAGCTTCTGCAGTCAGCAGTCAGCAAGTACATGCTAACTAGGAATTATAGGACTGAGGTCCCACATATCAGGAGACAGGAGATTGGTTGGTTGTAACAATATTTGTCAGCTATTCTTAGAAAGAGACATAAAAACAATATCTAGTTTATTTTCTTTCTTTCTCTCTCTCTCTCTCTTTCCCTCTCTCCCTCCCTCCCCACCAGGTCTTTGACTCCTGGTGACTATCTGGATTAGTCCCTGCAATTTTCTTGGGAAGGTTTTCAAAACTGATTTGGCATTGCCTCTTTCCTAGGGCTGAGAGAGAGGGACTGGCCCAAGGTCACCCAGCTGGCTACAGGTAATGCCTGTGTAATAATGTAAATAATGTAACACCAGAATGATCCAATTCTATCAAAAGTAGACGCCAAGAAACTTTCCCCCCCTGTTCCCAGTCTTCCATTAAAAGAATAGTATAATAATTGAGCTACCATTGAAAATCCCATAATGCAAGGATTGGAAGAGGTCTTAGAGATCACCTATTCCAACCCCCTGTTCAATGTAGGAATCCAATTACCACCCTGCAGTTGTCCTCACAATGGAAGTTGAAGAAATGGACTTCTTCTATGTCAGTAATAAAAGGATGAAAAAGGAAAGATGGGCCTGCTGTTAGGAGAAGATGGTAGATAGTAACAGGTGATGGCAAGAGGACTCAACCCATCCTTGTCTTCCTTCTTCTCCACAAAGGGGATCTGTGTTCCAAGGGAACCAAGATATTGACAAAGGGGAAAGTGGCAACAAGGCAAATAAAGAGAAAGTTAACGAATGCTTGACTACCGTGAATAAGTTTAAATTTTCTGAAAATCCTACAAGAACTTCCATATGTCAACTTAAAGCTCCTTTTTTTATTTTGACAGGCATAGTGCTGGAGAATTTGGGGAAGAGCAAGTATCTTCAGAACAGAAAAGAGTGTCCTGACAACTATAGATAGGTCAGCCTAATGCTGCTATTCTAGAGCAATTATTAAGCAACCATTTTATGATTATTTAGAAAAGAATGAATTGCTGGGAAGGAGCCAGCATTATTAGTGTCAAGATTCAGGAGGCTGTGAACCAGCTTGAACAATGAGCAGAAACTAGAGAAAAGAGTCTCAATAGGAACAAATACAAAGCCCTACACTCCAATAGGAAAAATAACTCACTTGGGGGTTCCATACTGAGCAGCAAGCTGTGGAAGGGGTGTGGGTGTCTTGATAGATCTCAAGTGGAACCTAAGCAGCTGCACAAATTAGATTCACATGTACATCTGAATGGGGACCCATGCTGGTGGGTCCCCAGCAGGGGTACATGCTTCAATTTGTTTTCAAGTATCTCCTCCATATCTTGTGCCATCACAATTAAGCTGCCCATGATCTCAGTAGATGATTTTGGCTCAGCTTTTATTTTTTTAGCATGACATCTTCATATTAGAAAAGAAGTCATATTAATCAAGCTGAATTCTTGGACAGAAAGCAAGATGTATATGCAATAAATCTGTAGTTCAGAATTTTTTTTTTTAGGATCATAGTCTGCACTTCTCCAGAGGTCAAATTCTAAAGAAAGAAAGAAAGAAAGAAAGAAAGAAAGAAAGAAAGAAAGAAAGAAAGAAAGAAAGAAAGAAAGAAAGAAAGAAAGAGAGGGGGGAGGGAGAAAGAGAGAGGGAGAGGGATGGAGAGAGAGAGAGAGAGAGAGAGAGAGAGAGAGAGAGAGAGAGAGAGAGAGAGAGAGAGAGAGAGAAACTAGGGCAGGACAAAGGTATAGGATCCCAGGTAATTGTTGTACTAGCCAGTCTTGAGTGATAGTAAAAGCTAAGTAGAGTTGGAACTGCTTTGATGAAATGCTACCAGGAAGTTCTAGGTATGTCAACTTTATCTTGGAAGAAGAAAGTGGGACACTAGTTCTGTACTGCTACTAAGAAATCTGTACAGAAGACTGTCGAATCACAACTCAAATAATCCATTATTTTACAGATAATATGATTGCTCCCATGTATTTAGTCACTTCCCTGTTTTGGTATGTGTTAATAATTTCATTTAGTTGGCAACATTCGGAGGAATTCTGTAGGCTAGTAAATATTTGCTGCATGCATTCGGGGGAAAGATGGGGTTGGTGTAAATCAATAAGCTGAAATCTGAATGGGAAGTCTGATGCTGCTGAAGTGGGTTTTTTTTTTTTTGTAACTCTTGGAACTACACAGCTTTTTATATTAATCCTTCTTAGCCTTCATCAGTGAAATTTAAATTTTGCAAGTTTAAATGAACCCCATCAAATCTGCTGTTTCTTATCTTCTTCATTTTTTAACTGGGAACGATTCCAAACTCCTACCTCTGTGCTTTGTGGTTGTTGGAAGAAAGAACATATTCATGTTTCATGCTCGAGATGCACTGAACTACACAATGAGCCTGCAAGCAGCTCAGTGGGAGAGAGGGATGCATTTATGCATGTTGTAATAAATTTTATATCCACTGCAGAAAAAAAACCTAATCTAGTTTCAAATTAGCACTGAGTTACCATTGAAAAGACTCCATGCTGTTGAAGTAACCTACTAAGGCAGATATTTTGCTGAAAAAGCATCTCTATTCTTTAACTGTTTCTTTAACACCATGTTTGACCTCGAGTGCCGTCTCTAGATGAAGGGCTGTAGCTGAGTGATCATGTACAGGTACTCCTCGATTTGCATCCACCACTGAGTCCAAACTTTCTGCTGCTAAGTGAAACATTTGTTAAGTGAATATTGCTCCTTTTTACAACCTGTTTGCCTCACGTATTTAAGTGAATCATTTCAGTTGTTAAATTAGTAACATGGTTGTTAAGTGAATCTGGCTTCCCCCTTGACTTTGTTTGTCTGAAGGTTGCAAAAGATGGTCACATGACCCAGAGAAACTGCGACCGTCATAAACATGAGTCAGTTGCCAAGCATCCGAATTTTGATCACTCTGGGGAATGCTGCAACAGTTGTAATTGTGAAAAACAGTCGTAAGTCACTTTTTTCAGTGCTGTTGTACCTCTGAATGGTCACTAAATGAACTGGTGTAAGTCCAAGCCTATCTATATCTGCTTATGTGTGGATAAATACTCAGAATTGTCTTATATCTGCTGGAAAATTTGGGTAAGGCCCTTAAGAGCTGTGGCACATTAGTGAGGTAAATAATACTAAGCAAGAAGGATCAAAGAATTCATTTGCTGTAAGATTTTTCACAGTAGCTCGTCTCTATTAAATAGCAGGGTCATAAGGTGTAGTTTTATTTCTTATTTATTCCACATTCCTGCAAAGAATACTCCTTCCTTAATTAGATATACATTCCAACATTTCACATTTTAATAAAATGTACTACTGGAATGAAGACACAAGGTAAAATTGTTGGGAGACAGGATCCCCGCTTAATAATTAACAATCACAAACTATTTTCAAAAGGGCAAATCCTGTAGATGTGCATTGAAGCTATTTTATACTTGAGACTTCAGGAAACAGTTCTGGATTCCCCTGAGAGAAGCTCCAAATCAATCAAGATACCAATCTGAATTTTTAATCTCCTGCCCACAATGGCTGTCGGCCAAATAGGTCCTGGACCGTCTTCTTTCATCTCTGAGTGGCTTGGCTTTCCCTTTCCAAGGCAATGTGTCTTATATCTACCTAGGTCAGGGGTAGGCAACCTTGGCTCTTTTATGACTCGTGGACTTCAACTCCCAGAATTCCTGAGCCAGCCATGCTGGCTCAGGAATTCTAGGAGTTGAAGTCCACAAGTCATAAAAGAGCCAAGGTTGCCTACCCCTGACCTAGGTCAACGGTTTGTGATGGATCAGTGACTCTTCACTTTCTTGATGGTTCTGGATGCATACTTTGAAAGTTTATGGGATGCATGTGCTAGTTCTCAGAAAAGGGATCATTTTATTTTACATTATTTAATTTATTAGATGGAACAGGACCTGCTTAAGAAATGAATAGTACCCCACTGAAAGCAGATGGGTATTAATGACTCTCTGTTGATATAGCATGCTGGGCTTATTTGTGGAAGATAGAAATACAGAAAAGAGGGCATGCGAAAAAGCTCCTCCTTTTTGGCAATTCTGGCCAAGCCAATTGTTGAAGAAAAGTCTTCATCATGGTTCAGTCCAAGCCGGGAATAAACAACATGGCAACCGCTTTAGAAAGAGGGTTGCAGTCTATTGAAGAGGAGAGCCAGACAGAAAGATGGCTCTGGAAGAAAAGAGAGAGGGTACATGTAAGGAGTGAGTTTTTATACCCTCTAGAGCCTTTTGTTTGGAGTTGTTCCTGTGGCATGAACTTTGACCTGAGTCTGAGTGTGCCCTTTGGCATCTGTGGGTTAATCCTATTATGTCCTATCTTAGAGTTTGGGTGTGGCATGTAGATTTTAGGTGTCTTTGTCTTTCTAAGCTTCTAGCTAGGGGCCTCCAACCTTCCTGGATTATTTACATCTGCATTTCTACAGAGCTGGTTTGTGCTTGGAGGAGGCAGACTTGGGACTTTTAAGAAAAAACTGGTCATTTTTCAGTTCATTTGTGTTCATTTTTTTGGACAAAAAAACCCCTCATTGATATGTTGGAAATGTAGAAAATCACCAGGGACCTACTATCACATGTGGTGGAAATGCCCAAAAGCTCAAGAATTTTGGCATCTGATAAAAAATTGGTTGGAAGAGATATTATCACAAAAAATTGAATTAAAACCAGAAATTTTTTTATTAGTGATTACCAAGGAGAAATCCAGCAAAGGATCTTTATATTTAGTACTGCATATTCTAACTGCAGCAAGACTAGCCTATGCTACTTCTTCCTACTGAAGAAGAAGTAATAAATAAAATCCTATCCTGCATGGAAATGGATAGATTAACATTAGAGCTTAAAAATAAAACCGAAACAGACTGTTTCAAAATTTGGAATGGAGTGTATAAATGGTTAGATTTAAAGAGGCATGCTGGGATGAATGTTGATTGATAAATTGATAGTTTAGAAATCTTTATACTAGTATTCCTTACAAGATAGAATTGAAAGTTATTTAACCACAATGTATACAATTGAAAGAACGTTTACTAGAAAGATCACAGATCCTATATGCATATTTTGTTATAACGTAAATAATTTTTTTTCATAAGTTAATACTAATAGTATTGTTTAAACCAGGAAAGTTGTATTATGTCCACTATGTCTTTTTTTGTTTTTAACTGTATATTCAATAAAATTAAAAAAAAAAACTGGGCATGCTTTTCTGCCTCTTTAAGATTCTTTGAGGAAACATAATATTCTCCCTTTTAATATTTCCTTCTCTGTGTGGGCTGACTCCCCACACAATGATAGGCACAGAGCCAGTGCTTTCCTTTGTTCCAAACTCTGCTTGATCTGGCGACTTAAGAGACAAGTCCCAAGAGGTGTTTCCATTTCAGATGTAGAATAAATACTAGAAAGCTGGGGCCAAACAAGCTTTTCCAGCTTTCTTGTCCTTTCTTCCTACTCAGTGGTTAATGTGCTGGAGGAGGCAGCTCAAAAGGTGGAAACACAGTAGAGTCACAGTAGAAGTTTTGATGGGGAAACAATAGGGTCCCAAAATTACCTACAGATGAAGTAACTGCAGGCAGATATTGCCATGAGTCATCACCCTAACAAGTGACACACATACATTATAGACCAGGGGTCTTCAAACTTGGCCCTTTTATGACTTGTGGACTTCAACTCCCAGAATTCCTCAGCCAGCGTGCCTGGTTGAGGAATTCTGGGAGTTGAAGTCCACAAGTCATAAAAGGGCCAAGTTTGAAGACCCCTGCTATAGATCATCTGACAATCTTCTGAATTATGGCTCCTTTCTTAAGGCTTTCAGGAGCAGTTGGGATTGTTGTTTCTATATCAGCCTCTGGGCTCTATAGGCATCTCCCTGCCTGAGTTGCTTGGCTCCATTTCCATCTACTGTCTCTTTTTTGGAAGGAGGAGCTGAAGCAGGTGTCTGGAGGATGTGAGGGACTGGATAGGGAACCAAAGGCTTCAACTGAACCTCAGAAAGACAGAGTGGCTCTGGGTTTGAGGTCCTCTGGCTCAGGGACTATGCCATCTTTGGATTGTTCTGCCCCAAACAGACCAGTGCACAATTTGGGAGTTCTAGACTGCTCAAACAGCAGATGGCAGTCATAGCCAGGAGGATTTCTGCACAGCTTTGTGTTGTGTGCTAGTTGTATCCTTCCTGCATCACAGTCACTCATGCCCTGGTCAGCTCTCAAAGTGGCCTATTGTAATGTGCTCCATGTGAAACTACCCTTGAAGAGTATCCATAAGCTTCAGCTAGTATAACATACAGCACTGTGGGCATCTACATGTGTTCCTAGAATGGCATTTGTTACACATCTGCTCCACAAACTACACTGGTTCTCAGTTTGTTTCTAGGTCCAATTCAAAGCGCAGCTGGTGACCATTAAAGCCTTTCATGATATGCAACAGTTTACCTGAATTTCTTCCACTGTCTTGTTATTAATACTATTGTTAATCTCTTTTAATTGCGATGATGATGATGATGATGATGATGATGATGTCCATTCAGTTGTGTCCAATGCTTGCAATTCTCCACATCTTCTGATCTTGTACTACTTCTTTGAATTGTTCTATGCTTTGGCTGGTGTCAGCTTTGAGGGTGCTTTTGATTATTTTAATATTCTGATTTTATAATTGTTTTATTGTAAGCTACCTAGAGTCACTTTATTGTGAGAAGAATGTCTATATAAATGTGATAAATAAATAAACCATGACCTCCTCGTGTTGTTGTGAGCCAATGAACTACAGTCCTATAAATCAGGATGAGAGTCTGGCTGCTGCTACACATCACTCACACAACTGATGCTGGCTTCACAGGCAACAGATTTAGAACATAGAACATAGAATAATAGGGTTGGAAGGGACCCTGGGGCTCTTCTAGTCCAACCCCCTACTCGAGCAGGAGACCACTTCTTTCCATAGTGCCTGTCATTTTGATATAATTTGTTATTCCGTTTGGGGCAATTAAATCTAAGGCGGAGAGGTACTGTATATGCTGGCGTACAAGGCGACCCGGTGTATAAGACGACCCCCATCTTTGGCACCGAGTCGCATTCCTAGAACGTCGTCTTATACGCCGGAAACTACCAGTATTTCCAGCGTATAAGATGACTCGGCGTATAAGATGAACTCCGACTTCAGCGCCGATTTTAACGCTTGTGGAAGTCGCCTTATACGCCGGCATATACGGTAAATACGCAAAGAGGAGGAGAAAAATAAATAGAGACCTTGTTTGGAAAGTTTGAGAGCAGAAGTGGGTGTGGTCAGTACTTCGCGCATTTGCGTATGAGACAATGAGTCTTAATAGCTTGACAAGTGCATTGCAGATTGAAGGAAACCTGGACCTCATCTGAATGCAGGTAGCCCAAGGATCACCTGCAGATTCATGATAGTTCCTTTGCCAGTTAACATTTCTCTAAACTTAATTTCTTCCTTCTTCTCTCCATGATTTATTGAAGACACTTGCTCATTAGTCTGATCTTACGAAAGAGACAATTTAAGCTGCTTTTGTACTAAGCTATAGCCCAAAGCAAAGAGCCGTGTACTTTTCCCCGCAAACCTGATTTTCTTTACTGTTTGAACACAGTCCCGATCTCATCTCTCATTTTTTATCTTCCTCTCTTATTCTGTGGGTGTCTCCACATTAGATAATTACTTTGAATTGCTGCTTTTCATTCAGTCAGTTTTTATGACACACTCAAATGCATCATCATCAACGCAATTGCAATCTTGCATTTCCCCGGGATTCATTGTTCTGAAATCTTGTAGCATCCAAGAACTTTGTGATGGGAATCCAGACCCTCCTGCGGCCCAAACCATAGTCGCCAAAGAGGGCAATGTCACTTATTGCAGGGCTGGGAAAGGCCCTTGACAGGGCCAATAAAAGCTGGGCCGATCCCAAACCTGATCGCCTCATCGACCACATAATGGAAAATGTCTCAATGATTGAGCCTGATGCGCAAAACTGGATAGGGAGAAGAGGGAACAAACTACTTTGAAATTGAAACAAGCTAAATCAGAATTTAAATCGTGTCTGTGTTGGGATGGGATGAGATGAAGGCAACTCCAGGACATGTCATTTATAAATCAACAAAGAAGAATATTTGTAGCTCAGGATTGGATGGAGGGATCCTTGGTGCTTTCTGTGTTTGATTGTTTTCTTGTAAACATTTCATGTCTACAAGACATGAACAAGGTAACTAGGTAACATCATCAGTGCTGGTCAGTTTTCTGCCTGAGCACGGGGTTGGACTAGAAGACCTCCAAGGTCCCTTCCAACTCTGTTATTCTACTAGCACTGATGATGTGCATTTGGACAATGAAAGATTTGCAAGAAAACAACCAAGGTCAGAGAGTACCAAGGACCCCTCCTTTATAAATGTTTTGTAGTCCCTCCTTGTGCATGGTTAGAGGAAGCAAAGCTGTAAAAGCCCACAATTTGGAAGCCTTCTAGCTGTTTCCTTTGGAGTAATATGGCTTTCATTCCTTCTTCCTTAAATGTTTAGCACTGCTCATTGCCCATTAGCCATTGTGACATCAGCACTGCTTAGGTTAACTTAGGGTTCCCCAAACTCTTCATCCCATCAACCTCTTCATGAAGTTTCAGATTGTTCATTGACACCCCCCCCCGCCAAAAGTTTAGTATATGGAAATAATTTAATAAATGCAACTTTAACTAATAGTGCTGTAAATAACAGTAACAGCACCACCAGTAGTAGTAAAGGAAAGTCCCATCCATCTTTTGGTTGATATTGTCCATTTTGAAAACTCTGGTTTAACCAATCTCTTAAGAAGGGAAGGCAGCTTTACAACCAGCATTTTATACTTATAAAATAGATTATTTTCTGGAACAGAACAGGTTTTTTTAAAAAACAGAAATCAATGAAAAGTTTGACTAAATAATCTACATTATAATGTATGATGTAGAAAACCCAAGGGATAAATATCTTTTCTCATCAAATATCAAATTAAAGCAATGGAGAGAAGTAGGGGACTAGACTGTATTGTTGCTGAAGGGGGAAAGGCAGTTCATATGGCTCTTTTCTGTTTATTTATATTTAACCATCCGTAAGGCCTATCGATTCCCAAGAGATGAGAAAAATAAATATTCTGCCTTTGGTTGCCCTTGGGGAGAAGTCTCTCAGCTTCGTC
Organism: Crotalus tigris; assembly: GCF_016545835.1. Taxonomy (NCBI): domain Eukaryota; kingdom Metazoa; phylum Chordata; class Lepidosauria; order Squamata; family Viperidae; genus Crotalus; species Crotalus tigris. The sequence continues at coordinate 163,465 of NW_024098422.1, read as the reverse complement.
TGCTGGGCTTTACAGCATGGGGTCCTGCAGCAAAAAGCAAAGATCTATCCACTGCATTTCAAAGAGTAGTAAAATCGCATTGGTGGGCAAAATAACTGAGTATTTCAGTGAGTGCTTTGGTGCCACAAGATGGTAGCAAAAGCACACAGAAAATACAGATGTTCTGTTCCCACTGAGTCTCTCTCTCTCTCTCTCTCTCTCTCTCTCTCTCTCTCTCTCTCTCTCTCTCTCTCTCTCTCTCTCTCTCTCTCTCTCAATAAAGTATAAAATGGTGCAACAGCTTAAGAAAGGTATGGGGTAGCCTGGGATATAAAATATGCATACATTTGCCTAAAAGGTATTCCTTTCTTTTCAAAGTGCAGCCACAAAGCACACTGTGTTCGTGTACATTATAAAGCCTTAACATTTAATAATTTACAAAGGATAACTTGTCATTTGTTTTCATCCTTTCAATATGGAAAGAAGATGTTTCCTTCTTTCTGCTGACATTTCAGAATCTGAAATAGGACATGTGGATTGCCATTGGCCTCACACCACACATAAATAAATAAAAAACCCGAACTACACACTCTCACAATGTACTAACATCCAATGGATTCCATAGAAATAAGATTACAAACCTAATCCAAAAAGAAACCCCCACCAAAATCCAAGACAAAGAACAAGAAAACGGCAAAGCCCTCCTCCCATACATAAAAGGCACCACAGACAGAATCAGTAAGATCCTTCATAAACACAACATCAAAACAGCATTCTGCACAAACAGAAAAAAATATCCACCATCCTTAGAAACCCCAAAGATAAAATTGAATTAGAAAATCAAGGAGTATACGAAATCCCATGCACAACTTGTCCCACCACATACATCGGACAAACCAACAGAAGAATAAGTGCACGCATTGAAGAACATAAGAACTCAGTCAAAAAGAGGAACCAACATCTTCCCTGGTCCAACACCTTAAAGCCACAGGACATGAAATTGACTTTAAAAATACCAGAACCATTGCCAAAAGTGAACATTTTAATAACAGAATAATCAGAGAAGCCATCGAGATAGAAAAACGCCCACACAGCATTAACAAGCGAGATGATACCTCCCGCCTACCAGCCATTTGGAAACCTGCCCTTATTGAAAAACGACTCCCTAACCCCAAAATCTTAAACCCCTCTGCAACTCAGACTAACCTGAGCACAACCAAACAGAACACTCCCCCAGCCAATCAGAGCACAGCCAAGCCCCTCACCATTCAGAACACACCTCCACCCAATCAGAACACAGCCAAGCTCCCATCCAATCAGTTCATACCCTCACTTGCAGTTAAAAGGAAGAAACAGCTAAAACCACACATTGCTGCTCAAAGCAAGAAGCTAAAAACACCAGCCTGAAGATGACGAATGTGACTTCGTCGAAACGTTACCAAGACACTTCCAATTTTACGCGGGAGAAAACCCGAACAACCAAAGACCTATATATATATATATATATATATATATATATATATATATACACCTTCCCTTTATCCCCAGGACAAACACATGTTCCAGCCCTAAAAAGATACTCTTCCAATAGATTCAACCTTTAAAGACAACCTGCAAATATCGAGTCCTTAATATATATCACAATATGTTTATATTGAGGCAAAAACCCTTTGGCAACACAATGTTTGAAAAAGCTTCAGGAGCCACATTCTTATTCTGAGGAGCTAAAGTTAAAAAAAGAAACTTTCAAAATATGCAGAGGCACTGGTTGTGTGCATCAGTTTCCTGAACATCAGTTGCACAGTTTTTCCCCCCGCATGCCTATTTTACAAATGTCAGTCCAAAAAGTAGACCAGGCTAAGAAGCAAATGCCATATTCAATAAGTCAGGATTATTTTTACTGTAAACAGCATCTTGCAAGTCTGAATGTGCTTCTCCCTCCCTCGCTTTCCCTTAGTGAGAACTAGAGAAGGGCTTGTCTGAAATGTTACATTTTCTGGCCCGGGCTCAAGTTCTCTTATCTGACTGTTGCCTTGAAAGAGGCCGGTCCTCCTATCTTTAAGGCCATCCCCTCTTCTCTCTATAACATCCAGTAAGGGTATCCACTGAAAAAGCTATTTCTCTGAATGACTATTAGAAGTCAAGGAACTTCTAAATGGCTAGCTTTTCCATTGACCAGATTGTCTGGCCAAGCAATGAGTTGACTGTTTTTATTTTTTTACAGTTACCCAAATGCTACTGAAATGAAGTGTTTACTAGGGCTGAGCATATTTAAGAAATGACTTGGAAGTAGTGTTTGGCACTTTCATGAGTATTCTAACCTCTCTGCTGTTCATTAAAGCAGCCTAGTTTTTTTTTCCAGGTGTCTGCAGAACTTTAAAAAAAAGATGCAGTGGCTTTAAGAGTAGTATTTAGAGCCTGTGGTGTCTCCAAAAAGTTATATCATTAAAGCAGCTGCATCTTTTTTCAGGCTTTCATGAGCCACATGAGCTCCCAGGCGATGCAGTGGAATTAAGAGCCACATTTATGACATGCAGCTTCTTTCATAAGTTGATGCATTCAAGCGGCTGCATCTTCTGAAGAACCTGAATAAAAAGAGTTGCTGCTTTAATGAACAAGAGAGAGGATCTGTGCTCCTGCAAAGTCCAAATCACTTCTTCGGTATCAGTTTCAAAATGTGCCCTATCTTAGTGTTTATTGTATGATGGCAAAGAATTGACAGCTGATCTCTACTATTATTCCTCTGGTATACAGAGCAAGCCAGACATGCCTTCCCTTTCACTGTGCCAATTGTCCTCTGAAATAGAATCCAGCATGATGCAGCTAACAAACATCTCAAGGTGAAAGAATCTAGAACAAGTACAGTGGTAAGTCTCCTCTAGTCCTTGACTAGACGTGGTGAATTTGACACCCATGATCAAGTGGATCAGAAAAAGGCTGTCTTGCTATTCTTGATTCAGAGACCAACCTGTTCCTTCAATGGATCTCCCAGGTGAAACCTGGAGCATCTCACCTACCAGCTGCCAACAGCCAACAGCCCAGCATCAGGATACAGTCCACTGAAAGCCAATAATGCTTTCAGGAACATCTTTTTCAACCATGTTTAATACTTAGGGATAGCCAACTAGCCATGCCTGTAATTCAAGGTGTTCTTTTATTACTTTTAATTTCAGTAGGCATCCTTTTTCTGCAACAAAATACAGCTAGTCCTTGACTTACAACAGTTCATTTAGTGACAACAGCACTAAAAAAGTTACAACAGTTCATTTAGTTACAACAGCACTAAAAAAAATGATTTTTGGCCATTTTTCATATGACCATTGTAGCATTCCCCAGAGTCATGTAATCATAATTTAGATGCTTGGCAACTGGCTCATATTTATGACGGTTGCAGTGTCCCAGGGTAACGTGATCCCCTTTTGCGACCTTCTGACAAGCAAAGTCAACGGGAAAGCCAGTTTCACTTAATAACCATGTTATTAATTTAACAACTGCAGCGATTCACTTAACAACTGTGGCAAGAAAGGACATAAAATGGGGGCAAAACTCACTTAACTGTCTCGCTTAGCAACAGAAACTTTGGGCTCAGTTTTGGATGTACGCCGAGGACTACCTGTACACGATCAGTTGGCAGCTCAATCTCACTAAAGGTTGGCATTGCAATTCTGCTCCCATCCAGAAGAATTCTGTGTCTCAATTCAATATGGTTTGTTGCCAGACACCATGTATTCAATTGCAGTTTCCTTAAGAGAATGAAATAAGTAATTCCTTACACTAGTGGTCCCCAACCCCGTCTGTAGACCGGCATTGGGCCAGGAACCGGGCTGCCACACATGGGATGCAGGCAGCATGTGAAACAATGCCCCTCTCCGGTCCATGGAAAAACCTCTGCAGGGAACCGGTCCCTGGTGCCCAAAAAGTTGGGGAGCCGTTGCCTTACAGAAAGATTGTCCTACACTACAGGAATGCCTTTTGAAAAATGTACAAGGCTTGAAAATTTGAAATAGGTGGTAGGTGTGAATGTATGTGGAGCTGTGATGATGACATGGAAGCAATGCTTCATGGTCCTATGTATTTATCATAATTTCTGCATATTCTGGTTCATGATAGATTAATTTGTTTTGTTTCCATTTTAGCACTTCCACTCAAAACTGCATAATTGTATTTGCTTTTGTTTCAGTCTTGGGGAAAAAAAGCTTGCTATGCTTTTTTCCCCCTTTTCAATCAGTGGTCATGTTTTTTCTGCTGAGCTCAATTGGAATGCAGAAAAGCAAAGAGATGCTCAATCATTCATTCTTAAAAATAATAGTTGCACAAAGATTCTGTTTGGATGCTGGGACTGTCTTGGAAAATAATCTGTAGGCTCACTCCTTTGGATGAAATTCTGCCAAATGAATAGCTAACATGCACAATTAAGCAAGTTATGTAAATTTGCATATGCCATTTCCTCCTTTTTTCATATCTTAGTTTCTCCAGCCACTCAAAGTGAGATGCAAGATCATATGGACAATGTGCAAAGTACATATTATCATGTTCAAAATCATGTGCAAAATACTTGTAGAAGTTGAGAGAAAGCCAGAAAGAAATTAGGACAACAGGATAAGTGAAGCCACTACTGTTTTATTGACAGATGTCAAAGCCTTCTGCTTAAGAAGTTGCACCAAGGGAGTTTTTAGCTTATATTTATACTATGTAGCAAACATCTATTCTTGTTGTAATAGATGTTTACCTATACTCTTAAAGTCTATACTCTTTCGAACGATAACATAAAAGTGTTACAAGTTTCTTCTTATTCTTAAACAAACGTGCAAAACTATATTGTTCTTTATTTTTCTCAGCTTCCACTATGATAATGTGATTTCAAAATTTTAATCTGTATAGTATCCTTGGAGACAACAAGTTTCATAGTTACACTTAGTTGCACATTATATATTTAGATAGTGGTTATACTGTATTAAACAGTGCATTCCATTCAGCATGCCTGTTGGAACAAGATGGCTTTTCATTATAAGTTGGTTCCTCCTGAAATATAGTATTCTCACTTTGAGGTCTTATGTTATAGATTCCTAGAAAGCCTACTCCATCCCTAGTCTGCTTTGTAAATGTATATCAACCATTCCTTTTCTATTTCGTAACCTACTAACCATCACCATTAGTTACTCTGACATTTCTCAGCTGCATAACTACTTGGATTATAGAACTCATGAATGAATGAACACCCAGATCATAACTGAGTCCTATCAATGGAGTCCTAGAGTTTTATAGTTTTATTTTTTTATTATATTAAAATAACAAAGTACAAACAGCCATGCTCTCACACCACCATCAACAAAATGTGCAGTAGTGTTTATACAATGAAGGGGAAAATCCTGCATATATTATACTAATTCATATAAAATAAATGTAGTAGAAAGGAAAAAAAAAACAATACCCTCCTTCCTCCGAGATCCGTTTGGAGACTGATTATGTTGTCAGCTTCAAACCTGGGTGGTGGTTGTTACATTTAATGTTTAATATGTGTAATACATGGATCATTACAATTGCTTACACATGTGTAGTTCTACATCTTTTTAGATTGAATAAGTATGTATGTATGTATGTATGTATGTATGTATATATATATGTTAGTTAGAGAGAAAGAGAGAGAGAGAGAGAGAGAGAGAGAGGCAGGCAGACAGACAGACATAGATCGAGATTGAGAGATAGAGGTAGAGATAAATAGAGATAGAGATAAAAGAGATAGATAGAGATAGAAATATAGAGATAGACAGAGATAAATAAATAGACATACAGATAGAAAGACAGATAGATAGAGATAGACAAAATATAGAGCCATGTGAATGGAGAAGAATTCAACTTGTTCCTTAGTCGAAATTCTTCTATAGCTGTGGCCCATTTGCTGCAGCACCTTCTCCCTGACTCATAAAATCAGAGTAATAATTCTGACCTCAAGGGGCAATTGTAAATAGTACTCTGAAAATAAAATATCTGATGCTTAAAATTTAAAGAAAATATGTTAGATAAATTCTAACGATAATGTCAGGGAGAAGAAAATGTCTCAGAATGATGGTAGTTGCCATTCTTGGAGACAGGCTATTTGGTCATGATGATGTTTCATTCTGAAATAGTATGACAGCATTGATACCTGCTTTTGTTCCTGTTCCCTTCATGTTATGACTCTGCTGCCTAGGAATGATGAGAACACCATGCCAGGGAATAATGCCACAACTGTAAAAATGTTAATTGCTTTGGGTATTTTGTCTAAATATAAGATAAAAATACAACAGTTTTTTTAACAAGTGGTAGTAGTCTGTTTAAGACAATGTTCACCATAAGCACAAGGACTGCTTCTGTTATTTTATTTGCCAAGAGACTGCAAAGAAATGCTTTGAACAAAATACCAAAAGAGCCTGAAGGAAGCCAATATCTTATGACTTAAGGAAGCAACGTTGAGGAGCTATGTTGTGAGTTATTCAACATCATTTTCCTATCCATCTTCTTTGCTTAACGGAAGAACCCAACTCTTAGCAAAAGGAATAACTGGCAAACCAACACAATAAACTAGCCTGCAAAGGGCCCAGTTCTGTCTGCCTCAGTGATTCATCTTTACATTAAGGCCTTAGCCATCTCATTTAACTATCAAAGCTAATCCAGATCATTTGGACAGAGTCTAGAGGTTGCACCTGCTCTTCACCAGTAATTCAGTTTGCCTGCTCCGCTGTTGACCAACTGCTGTGCCATTTGGAATCTCATTGAAATGCAGTCCAGCATGAGCTGCCCTTGCCAGCCCTCATGTGGTGATGCCTTGTGCCAGCTTGACGAGTTCAAAGGTGCTGGCAACTTTCCTCTGAACACAAAGGTGCTGGCTGCTTGCCCCTGAATCATGTTCCTTTTGGTTTGACAAACAAGCTATAACCTTGCAGGGGAATTAAAAGATTCCACCCCGCCACACACATACCGCCCCAGTTACTAACTTTGTAAAAAAAAAAAAAAGAGTTTCATTTCTTTTTTCTACCTTTTCTCCACAGTATTATTTTGTGTGGTAGAGGGTTTTTTTTTTTAATTGATATGATTGGGGGAATTGTAAGATGATGCCATCTTGTATTGCTGTTAGCTCGGTAACCTTTCCCTTTGTTTATATAATTGCCATTTGTTTATTTAGGATATTTTTATTCTGCCTTTCCACCTTTGCAAGAAAATTCCAAAGGTAGCTTAGCAATCAAGGTAGAATATGAAGCTTCACACTGATCAAAGTTAGTAGCAGTCAAGCTACAAATGAAATATAAATGCTCAAGTACGGTCTGAAATCAAATGAAGACCAATCAAACATTAGAGTACATAATATAATTCCATAAATGCAGCAAAAGCATCTTACAAATGACTACACACTGTAGAGAATTGGGGACACTCTATTATGGTGGTTCTCCTACTTTATCTGCAGCTAGTTCCAGTTCGGATTGATGGGGGAAGGGGGTCACCCTCATGGCCCCTTACTTGTGGGGTGCTTCAGGTCTCAATGCTCTCTTTCCTCCTGTTTTACATGAAGCCATGGGGGTTTGGCATTTGGTATCATCACTATGCGAATGATGCCTAGTGATATTCTGGATAAAGCTCAACAAAGTCTCCATTTTTTTTCAGGAGATATCCCAGAGGCTGTTTTCATTCCTGTATCCAGGGGTTTCATTAATAAAATAATGTCCGAAGTCTGCAAGAACTCCAGTGAGACATAGCCAGTGAGAACAAGGCTAAAATGTCCAGCCTTTTGCAGAGAGCTGGGTTTTGGGGAGCAAGTGGAAAAATTGCTGGGTGGAGTCAAGGATCAGCTGAATAAAACTATTCTCCTTGATATTTTTTTCCACTGAAAACGTAAGAAACGGCACTGATGGTTTTCTATATTTGGCCACCCAATTATCACTCTGAGGTCTGGGACTATTTTAGGGGAGTGGGAGGACAATGGGGCCGCACAGGGCCTGCAGTTTTCCCACCCTTGATGGAACATTACAGCCAGCAGGTGCAGAGCTTCATTTATTAATAATTTGTCTCAGTCTCTTAAAACGGGAGGTTTGGCAACTCATCTCTCAGATTCAATATTCAATCTAGAGATAAAGCAGGAAAAGAATTGAAAGCAGCACCAGAGATTAACTGAGTCAGAGATGGTTTGGACTGAATTTATAAAGCCTGTGCAATTACTGCCAGCAAATATGTACCCCAATCCACCCTACAGTTCCATGCTCACAAAAACACCTGAAACACGGGCTTACCTGCAATCACCTTCATGTCATGATATATACTGAGATCATAAGATTGGAACACAATGTTTGGATGTCAAACACAATGTTTGGATGTCATTTTTCTCTGTATGCTTTTAATTCATTTGATTGGGGCACTGTGATTTTATTGTTGCACAAGCAGTTTAAGATAGAGAAACAGTTAAAACACTCCGTTATACTTGCTCAACCTCATGCATCAAATCTAGGGTGTGCACATGAAATGAGAATTGGCCTTTGGTATTAATGTCGCTGATTGTATTGCCCCAGAGAAAGGAGAGTTTATTACTCTTGTGGTGTTGCTGTCTGTAATTTTTTAAATTGAGCCTGGAAACAAAACAAAGTCAGTGTGGCAGAATTACAATGCTTAAAATACTGGAGCCCCAGCTCCCATCTGGAAGTTCTTTTGGGGATGGATTGCATTTTGTGAATTATTTTTAAGGCAGCATGACAAGAAGAAGGAGTCTAGCATGGTTATAACAAAGGCATAAAAATTAATATTGGGGTTCTCAAGTTCTCAAAGTTTGGCAACAACAAGGTTGCATTATATGTGACTCTTCCTCACATATAGATGTAGATGAGATTTGAGAAGAGGATGTCCCCTGTATTTTTTTTAAAAAATCCTCTCTCTACAACAGGGATGTCAAACTGCCGGCCCGTGGGTCGGATGCGTCACGCGGAACCACGCCTACCCCATTGCTGGCAATGGCAAAACCGTCCTGATATGTTGCGCAATGTCACGTGACATCACGAGTTTGACATGTCTGCTCTACAACATTACCTTCAAGGACACTAACAGTCTGGTCCTTTCGTATGGAATTTCACAAGATCTCACAAGGGAAAATCTCTATATAGGGTGAAGGGAATATGGACTTGTTGACAGGCCTTCCTCTCTTCTTTGGAACATCCTCTGGATGTTTGAGCAACATTTTTCCCCCTGGCATTTCATAAAGCTGTGAAAACAACACAATTCTCATCCTTTTTTTAAAAAAGCCAGGTCTGAATCTATCTGAATCTGGTGGCTATAGGAGGGGTTGGGGAATTTATTAAGGGTATGGCTTTCTTTCTGTTATTATTCTTTATTTTTACCCAGTTATACACTACTAGGAATCTAAGAATTGGGGTGCGTTATCTTCCCAATCAATCAATCAATCAATCAGTGAGTTCCTCCCTTCTGGAAGCCTCATGCAGGATCTCTCCTCATGTGTCCTGTGTGGCTCTTCTGCTTGGCAGAGTCTGATATTTACCAAATGGAATTTACTTCATTTTTTTCCCATCATGGAAGTACATGATTCTCCTTCCAAGGGAACTAGAATAGCTAGAGCTGAACTCCCTGTCTGTCTCCTCTTCAAGCATTTAACAAGGCAAAACCTAGCTCGGAGATGGAATATAGCAACATATTTTGGGAGTGATTTGTAACTCAGGATGTGAGAAAAGGCAATTTAGTGCCATGTTTCTATTTTCCATTTTTGAGCCTTCCATGGTTTCTTTTTCCCTGCTCCTTTGCCAGGGCAACTGTAGATAATTCAGGGTAACAGATCTCTGCAACATTTCAGCCCTGACACTTAATGACATTATTCGAAGTAACACTTGATTTAAGATTTGAACTTTTGTAGCAATACTTTCTAGTGCCAATGAGTTTTCACATTTCTAATAAAATGAATATGACTTTTGCCTCTGGTCATGTAGTAAATCCATAGTTGCCTGAGCTGTGGAATCAGCCTTCCCATGCTTCCATTCCTCTAAAGAATGAGCTTAAATCATGTGGTGTCTAAGTCCTGAGGACATTTCTCTGAATGACTTTATCCATTTTTATGCCACCTGCAAGAACGAATAGCTTTATTTCAGATTAAGACAGGCAATGAAGGAATGTTGGATCTGTCCCAGGCATCTGGCTGTCTTTGAATTTTGACTCTTGGTAAGTGAAGAGATCTGCTTCTTCTAATTCAGGGGTCCCCAACCCCCGGTCTGTGGACTGGTACCAGGCCGTGGCATGCCATGAACCGGTCCGCACAAACAAGCAAAGCCCCATCCGTGGGATATAGGCAGCACAGAAAACCACACACTCTCTGGTCTGCGGAAAAACCTCTCTCCACAGAACTGATCCCTGGTACCCAAAAAGTTGGGGACTTCTGTTCTAATTCCAACATTAGATATTCCAATAATTCCAATATTATAAATAGGAATAGCTTGCCTCCAGAAGTTATGGGTGCTCCAACACTAGAGGTTTTGAAGAAGAAATTGAACAGCCATTTGTCCAGAATGATATAGGGTCTCCTGCTTGAGCAGGGGTTAGACTATAAGACCTCTAAGGTCCCTTCCAACTCTGTTATTCTGTTAGTCTAATTCTCTTTCAGTAGGAATCTTCAAGATCAATTATATGTAGTATAATGGTTAAAGTTTGACTTGGACTGAAGAATTTTTAAAATTATTAAACAATTTAATATGGCTGCATATCTGTGACTCTGATTAAGAAAATAAAAGAATGTAACAATCCAAATGAAAAAACCCCACACATAGTTATCACATAAAAACAATGCAGCCAAGATGCCCAAGTAACTTACATCCAATAACTATGCAACTGAGCTCATCTAACATCCTAGCCCTCTGTTAGGATGAGATTATTATTCGAGAACTTAAACTCTATTTCTTTTCAAGAAAATGTTTTTTATTTTCAGACTGTAAAAATATCACATATGCTCTTAAACCTAGATATTGGCTATGTTATATTTATCTTTGAGTAAGAGAATACTTGATTATATATTTGTATCTGTACTGAGGAAGGTCAGAAGTCTTTTTTTTTAAAATTGTTTATCCTTCTTCCTCCCTTTCCCCCCTACTTTTTAAAAACTTTTTCTCCTTTTGATTCCTTCCCCGCTTTTTTACTGTAATTTGTATTTTATCCTCTCGTGAAATTTAATAAAGCTGGGTTTTTTTTTAAAAAAAATTCTTTCTAAATTTTTTTTTAAAAAAAGTATCAAAGGCACAATGAAACTGCATCCTTTGACCTTAAGCCTTAAGAACTCTTCAGTTACTTCATCACTTCTCATTGATTGCAGCAGTCATCCCAAGGAGCAGAATGGGTCAACTTGCCCTTGCCAGCTCACTCTGGCTGTCTTGCCCCAGCCAACTCATCTGGCCCACTCACTGTGGACAACTTGCCACGGGACAATTCAATGTGGGATAATTCAAGAGAGGGACAAGTGAATTGCAATGGGCCTTGTCTTGCTTTAGGTTTGAACCGTTAGTTGTCCCATGGTGAATTGTCCTAGATATGCCCCCAAGGAGAACAGGAGATGAGAAACAACATTCATAACTGGTATCCAAACTTGCCTCTCTGAGAGAGATACTCTCTGTCTCAGTCCCTGAGTGGGAAGTCCCTTCCTTAAGAGTTGGACAAATCAGCCCTTTCCAATCTCTTCCACATTGCAATGTGCACCTAAGGCTACTGTCCCTCGGATAGCACAATTCAAAGCAGAATACTATTCAAGGAATAATGAATCAACTCCAACCAGCAGAGGGCAGCATTTTGCTATCTTGGCTAAGCTTGAAAAAAAATTAAGAGTCAGCATTGGTTAGTATTAGATGGGAAAGTATTAATGTTATACTGAGGCTAAGATTATATAGAGAAGTAAAAACAAAAATAGCCAAACCAACACCCCCCCCCCCAAACCTGACAGAAGAATGCAGCAGTAAACAAAACACTTCCTTACTGTAGCCAAAGAAACTCCTGTGAACTTATGCACTTTGTACCACTGTGAGTCAAGACCAAGTTAAGGGAGATTTCATGTAAGGTATGAAATTGGGGTATTGTGTTACTCTTCTATAGCCAATTACCCCAGCATCAGCCATGTTGTAGAAGAAAGGGATAGACTCTTAGTTTGTATTGGGATTTCTCCCTGATCTAATTCTTCAAAAAGCCTCTAATGTTGGCTTCTCACTGAGTATCTTTCTTGGATCCTATTTGATGTTTCGTAGTTGTTCTTAAAACTACTCGGAAGGATTTCTGGAAATAGTTGTGCAGATAAGGCCTTTAGTTGACTGCAGGAATGATGAATAACATGAATTCAAGCCGAGATTCACAAAAGATTCATTGCTCTGTGTTTCCTACCTCTAGCACAATTTGTAAACTAAAAAGGCTTTTATAGAAAAAATACCTTTTTTTAGCTAAAACATTTAGTCTTATATATATAAAACAGACTATCCTGCATGATCTAACCTCTCAGTTAATTGAGTAGGCTCAATTATTGCTCAATTAAAAAGTATATTTAACTTTTTCCCCAGTTAAACCAATAATGCAGTACAATGAATTGTGACTGAACTCTTATTTGGTGACTCTCCATTACAAACAAATTGAAGAGCTGTTGCTGCATCTCACTGCATTTTGAGCAGTAGTAGCAGCAGCAGCAGCAGCAGCAGCAGCAGCAGCAGCAGTGTTTTATGGCAACACTTATTCAGTGGAGTCCACACAAGGCTGTCAAGGGCCTGGTTACTTGAAATACCACCTGTTTCCCATAGCATTTACCTTGACAGTTCAATCTGGCAGGGCTGGCATGCTCCAAGTTCCATCAGTTAAACAATGCCATCTATTGGGACTCTGGAAGCATGCCTTCTCTGTAGCAGTGCCTGCCCTCTGAAATGAGATTCTCCCCCCAAAATCAGGATAGCTCCCACTCTGCTGTTGTTTAGAAGGGCCAGGAAGACCTGGGTCTTCGCAGAAAGGGGAGGGTAGAAAGGAAATAAAAAGAAAAGCAGAAGTACAAAAGATTGGCTTCTGATTGATAAAACGGTCTTTGGAAAATTTCAAAATCCTCCCCCCAAATTATATATGGTCTGGACTGATTATAAAGAGGCATTTGATTCATTATCACACTTTTGGATCATCAATTGTTTGGAAACAACTGGTATCTGTAAAAACACTAGAACAACACTAGAATGGAAGACAGAATTGGTGGTTGGAAATGAAAAATATGGGCTTGTCAACATTAGGAGAGGCATCTTCCATGGTGACTCATCATCCTCCTTATTTTTTGTCATTGCTATGAGCCCACGTTCAGTGATGTTGAAGATATTGAAGAAAGCAAATCTTGGCTATCAAACAGCAAAAAATGCTAATAAAATTTCAAATTGGCTTTCTGTGGATGATCTGAAACTTTATGGAAAATCAGAAATCGAAATCCAGTCATTGACAAACCTTGTAAGAATTTTTAGCACAAATATAACAATGGAATTTGGCCTAGAAAAATGTGCTACAGTAGCAATAAATTGGGGTAAAACCACAAACAGTAATGGAAATGAGCTTGGTTCATTGAAGAAGAGAAATTCACTGCTGGAATAAAGACCTTGCTCAAGAGGGTATCTGTTTCTTTCAGTTTAACTCTCTTATTTTAAAAATAAAATCAACAATAAATGGAAAACCTAAGTCCAAGGACATATAAAAGAATAGCTGCTGTAAAATACCTTAATTCAAATTATCTTAGTAATATATTCTTTAAAGAAAATATTCTCTATAGTAGCAGATTAGTCAACAGCAGAATTCTATTTGTCCCATCTTTTATCTTTCTCTTCTAATTTTTTCTTTCCATAAAAAAAAACCCCTGTTCCTGCCCCCCCCACCGCCCCCAGCTTCTATATTCTTAACTTATTTTATTCTGGAATGGAAGTTCAATTAAGAAATAGAATAGAATAGAATAGAATAGAATAGAATAGAATAGAATAGAATAGAATAGAATAGAATAGAAGCTGGAAGGGACCCTGGAGGTCTTCTAATCCAGCCCCTTGCTCAAGCAGGAGAACCTGTACCATCTCAGACAAGTGACTGTTTAGTCTCTTCTTAAAAACCTCCAGTGATGGAGCATCCATAATTTCTGGAGGCAAGCTGTTCCACTGGTTAATTGTCCTCACTGTTAGGAAGTTTCTCCTTAATTTCAGGTTGCTTCTCTCTTTGATCAGTTTCCAATCATTGTTTTTATTCAAGATATATAGTCGCTCAGGGTGCAGTTAGCAAATCATTGTGATTTGATGTAGTTAACCTGTCATTCCCATAAACCTGTCCTAAGAAGAAAGGGATGGAAAATCAGTTGCCATAATCTCAGGTTCATCATGAAGTTCATTTCATTTTCATTTATCCCAGTTTCTATTTGAGGTAACCAAGTTAACAACCATAAGTAGTTGAAAAAAGAGATGCAGAATAGATGGTTCAAAGTGAAGTGAAGTGGAGAGTTAGGAGGGACTTGGATAAGAATTTTGACTAAGGATAATGGAAATGTTTCACAATCTGACCAGTGTGCTTTGGCATGGCTGACTATTGAAACCAGGAACAAAATGTGTCTGAAATGAGTTTAGTTGTTTTTATTTCTGTTTTAAATAGTATTATTTTATTATTTTTAACTATTTTATTGTTTATGTATTGTTCTGGTTTGAACACTAAATAAACTTCAACCAAGGATTCACTAAATATTGATTTACTCTGATACAGGTTATACTTCCATCATCTGCTGCGCTTTTAAATTCGGCAACTATAATTCAAATTGCACTTTATATTTCTTTTTTCATTTCCTCCTTCCTTCCTTGAAACATGAAATATATATTCTGCAATAATATATATATAGATAGATAGATAGATAGATAGATAGATAGATATAGATATAGATATAGATATAGATATTCTGAGGTTTTCGCAGGTGTTTGTATGTAGGCCTTTGGTTATTCGGGTTTTCTCCCGCGTAAAATTGGAAGTGTCTTGGTGACTTTTCGACGAAGTCCCATTTGTCATCTTCAGGCTGATGTTTTCGGCTTCGTGCTTCTAGGAGCAATGTGTGATCGTAGCTGTTTCTTCCTTTTAACTGCCAGTGGCGGTATGAACTGATTGGGTGGGAGCTTGGCTGTGTTCTGATTGGGTGGAGGTGTGTTATAATTGGTTAGGGGCTTGGCTGTGTTCTGATTGGCTGGGGGGTTGGCTGTGCTCTGATTGGATGGGGGAGTGTTCTGTTTGGGTGGGGGCTTTGTTGTATATATTCCTCTCTATATATATATTCCTCTAACTCTGAACATTCTTATATTTGTCATAATGATCTATGTTTCAGCACTGGTGCAGATACAAGCCAACATTATTTAGTATTTGTTCTTTAATTTTATCATTGCAAATATAAGTTGTAAAAGATAAAGTTGGGAGTGATGCAGTGGCTTAGAGCAGAGCTCTTGCCTCATAATCAGGAGGCTGTGAGTTTGATCCTAGGTACCACCAGATATTTCTTTCTCTGGGCGCAATGAATAAGTGTCTGCTGTGAACTCCACATAGACATCAGGAAGGGCATCCGTCAGCGCTCAGCTCCATTCAGTTGCTTCGACTCCGCCCTGATGCAAGGGATTACAGGGTCATTGAAAGAAAACAAAAGAGGACAAAGTTGGCTTTGGAGTATGAAGAAACTAAAATTAGTTACAAAGGTTTTTTTTTTTTGGCAAACTGTTCCATTGATTCAATTATTTGCATTTATATTTGCATTTGTATGTTTCACTAGTATGACATTCACACTTCATATAAATTTAAACTGATGTGGTAATTGGCCATTATGTTCTATCGAATCAAGAAACTCTGTGGAGTATTTAATTCATTGTTAGATTCTGCGCTTTTTCTACAGCAGCTTTGATGTATCACTCTTCCTTTTCCTACTCTCTGCTCAGTGTTGAACTAATTGATTGATTATAGGCCTTCAAGTCATTTTTGACTCTTACTGACCACACAGATAATTTTTTCCATGATGATCTATCTCTAGCCTGCTTCTTCAGATGCACCCAACACCACTGTAACCGAGTCCGTCCACTTTGCTGCTGGTCATCCTCTTCTTCTCTTTCCTTCCAGCTTTCCCAACATTAGTCTCTTCTCCACAGAGCTGGGTCTTTGCATAATGTAAAGTAGGATAATGTGAACTAAACATTCCATTTATTTTCACATAGGTGTTCTCCCATTCTAAGCTGCACTTATTGTATTCAGCAATCCAAACAACAAATACACAATGAACTTTATTTTTCATATTCTTATCTTTCTTCTTAGTTATTCAATCACTCACTCATTCATTGAGAAGCAACAATCTGGTCTTCACCGATCCATTGTGTTGCAGTTCCCACATGCTGCTCTTTGTTGCTGCTTGTACTCTATCAATCACTATTCTCTCAAACCCGTGTTTAATAAATGAAATCCTCTGTGGGTTTTTGGAAGGTTTACCTTACTAGAAGGGAACAATAGGGGCATTTTTTTTCAATAGTTATGCACAGGTACATCCTTCACACACAATGTAAAACAAGTCACACAGCACACCATAAACAGGCCACATTCATATTTTAACATTGCTTCAATTGTTCCATCTACAATAACACGTTTTCCACTTTTGAAGAGTCTCACAGTACTTATAACTTATTTTTCATCAGTTTTCTTTCTGGTTCATCCCCATTTATAGCAGTGATTCTCAACCTTTCAGGCTTTGCTGACTAGCCCAAGGGAGAGGGAAAGGAGAGAGAATAGTTATGAGTGAGTGGTGGGTGAGTGTGCGCATGCATTCACACGGTGGGCACACAGCTTACGCAAATGGAACTGTGTGTGCACACTCATCCTCCGCTTCTGCAGCCCAGTTCTGAATGGGCCAAAGCCCGTTAGTGGGCCATGGGCCGGGGGTCGGGGACCCCTGATTTACAAAACTAAATTCCACTTTTCCACACAATGTTATTATACTCTTACAAATCTTCAAAATACCTCCAAATTCTTTATTTCAATTTCATCCCAAATCATGAAGTACTTAAATTTTTTAATACCAACTGACTGCTGGAAGTGCCCTGTTTAGCAGTTTCACCATTTTTCAAAATGATCCCTCTTACCTCCCTCCCCTCCACAACAAAACCTTTGATGACAATCTTGGCCATTTATCCTTTTCTCTCAATATGCATCCTGAAGGAACTGTCTCACATCCCCTCCTTTTTTTTTTTTTTTGCAGCAATCATTCTTTGAATTGCATTTGTTTTCTCCTCTATAGCTTCTTTCACTTTATTTCACAAACATACTTTTTCATATATTCCTTTAGCATTGAATTACTTTCCCATTTGGAGGTCTAGATTATAATGATACATCTTTAAGGATTTTTTCATCCAAAAATGTTAATTCAAAGATGTTAATTTCAATAAATTATAGCCATGTCTGAAAGTTGCCTCCCTCTTCTCATTAATGCAGGTCCCCACATTTCTAAGGTCTTCTATAACTGACTTTTTCTTGCTCTGCATCTTCCTTCTTTCCATCCATTTTCCATCCATTCTATTGGAAGAGCAATCTGTTCTCTAAAATGTTTTCATAGAAGAGTCAGACTTTTCTTTCTGAAATTGTTCTAGTTTGACTTTTAATTCTTCCATTTCTTTCCCATCAAGTGCATTTTTCCCTCAATAATTATTCTTCAAGCTATCCAAACATTTGGAAACTTTCATTGTCTTTCTGCTTACTCATAGTCACCTAGTCTTTCAACAGAAGCAATAAAGTCAATTATGCATTTACATTCATTCCTTTGCCGTTTGTACCCATGAATAGACTTATTTAAAACACATATTTGAAGCAAATATTTTCCAAGAAGGATCCATTTTTATTCTCCAAATGGCCCAATCACTTTATTCTATTCTCTTATCTCATTTCCACACATCTGTTCATATCACCTAATTGAATTTAGATAATGATACAAAATGGTTCTGCCAGGGAAAACCTCAAACAATTGAAAACAGTCTCCAATTTGGTGGTGGGTTCGCATGATATCCTGGCTCAGTGCTTCAGAAAGAACAAGGGCTTTAAGGCTCTTCCTTCCTTAACTAGCCAGAATGGGCTATATCAAACTTTCTTATGCAGCTATTCATAAGGCTTCCCCTTCACTTCTATGCATGTCTTCATCAACATCAGACCATCTTCATTCAGATTTATCATTATTCCTGTTTCTCTTCATTTCACAAATACACATCACTATTTTTCTTTCTTTTCTTTCAGGCATTAATTCAAGCTCTTTATCACTTACTCTTCTTATGTTGCAAATCAGTCTCGCCATAGTTGTCACCAAATGGATCCATAAATATTGACTACAGCTGTTCATGATGATTTTTGATCAACTGAAGTTTTCACGCAATGCTTTTTAGTAAGACAGAAAAAGAGTAGACCAGGCTACTAACCTTAGTTTTACCTATGCCATGTGCAGCATTCCCTGAAAAATGGTTATGATGAAATATAATTGAGTTTTGATGTTTTGGAAGCAGTGTGCCATAAACACAGTCAAACCTCCACTTTACCTCAGCATGCACATGCTATTCTATACAAAGTAGGATCTCTAATCTAGAGACTACCTTATAAGCCAACATATTCCCCCTCCAAAAAAAACAGCCTATCAGTTAGGAGATATGTGCCATGAACTCACCCATACTCAGGACATTCTGAATTTACAACAGTGGCCATACTGACTGAACTGGAACTCATGCAGTTGGGGAGCACCCAGGATAGGGAAGACAGTTCTTTTTGTTTGCCTCTTCAGTTTTGTAAAGATGGCTTGGGCAATTCTTTGCATCACACTGTGAGGTCTGTGAAACCAAGATTACAGATTTTGTTGGCCCAAGGACCATAGGTTCCTTTTAAATTTTTAAAAAGTAGTTTCCTCTCTTACTCTTTGTTACCAACTGAATATCACATCTTCCTGTGTGTTACCCTGCAATAATTAACTAGGAAGAAGAATCTTTACTGGAGTATTCTAGAGTGGTTAAAATTACTCTATTTGGATTAATTGTTTGGAAGGGAGAAGGCAGACTTCAAGGAGAGGCCCATAGGTTGAAGTTCCCTTCCCACTACAAAAAGCATTACCCTTCCCATTACCCTGGCCTGGTAATTTACCCTGGTCCACTAGTAAAACACATTCCATGACAGAAATGCATTGCTACCTTCTCACTGCAGAGACTTAGGAGACAGCTGCATAGAACAATTAATTATTGTACTCTTCTCTCTGGGCCTGGAGCCAGAAGATCATTTTGAAACTCTTGTGCCTGTAACTAGTTAGGTATTGGAGCAACCAAGTAGAACCAAGTCTTCAGAGAGCCTTGAAAAGCATACAAAACTAACAAAGAAACCAAGAATGAAGAAGAAACACACATGAATATACATAATATATTTGAGCCCAAGGAAAGGAGAAGATTTAACCACAATTATTAAAAAAACCTGAAAAACAACTTCTCTTGTTATAAGAAATATAGTACTTTTTGTTAATTGACTTCCGTGGAGTTTTCCCACTCTAGAGAAGCACTGAGCATATGTCCCAGTGGCAAAGATGATGCAATTTGAGAATTCTGAGCATTTATCATTCAACATAAATGGAGGAACTCAGATTCAGGAAAGCAGATGGTAGCAAATGTGGGATGTCTCAGGTATGTAACTTTTCTGGGACTGAGAGATTTTGGGAATCACATTTCAAAAGATGGACAGGATATGATAAAAAGGCAAATTTTAATTTATACTTAGATTTAACTTGATTAAATGTGTTTAATGTAGCTGACAAAAACAAAGAAGCTCAGATAAAGAACTGTAAAGCACTATGGAGTGGTATATCAGTCTTATTGCTATTTCTAAAGACTCCTTTAAATCAGAATCAATTCCTGGTGATTGTATAATTATATCCATGTAGTTCTCTTGGCAATATTGTAGAAGTTGTTTCCATTGACTTTTTCCAGGATTATTGTAATTGCCTTGTTTCCTTGTACTCTCCTATTCAAGTACAGTACTAACCAATCCCAACTCTGATTGATTTCTAGGTTGAGCGTGGAGGACAGATAAGCCAAGATGATCTAGGTGCTATACCCTGTTGAATTTTCATAGAATTATTTCCCTGTCAGTTTATTTTTCTGCTTTTGTTTGTTTTTGTAGTTTCAAGCCAGCTTTTTGACTCTCCAAGAATCCCTGGACAAATCACTGACAAGCTTTTTCGAAAATGGTTTGCCCTTATCTGCTTTTTAGAGCTAATAGAGAATGCCTGGGTCCAAAGTCATCCAGCAGGCTTTGTACTGTTGAAAGAAAAGTCTTCATCAGGGTCCAGTCCAAGCCTGGAATAAACAAAATAGAGACTGCTTTAGAAAGAAGGTTGTAGTTTATTGAAGAGCACAGCCAGACAGAAATGTGGCTCTGGAGCAGCTACCACATGTAGCTGGGAATGGTGGGTTTTTATACCTACTTGGACTTTGATGTTGTTTCCTGTTCCTGTGGCATGAACTTTTGAGTGTGTCCTTTTTGGTATTGGTGAGTTAATCCTGTTATGTCCTAAAGGTCACATTTTTAGAGTTTGGGTGGGGTAGAGGTCTTTGTCTTTCTAATCTCATCAGCTTCTAGATTCCTGGCTCCAGCCTTTCTGAAAGGATTATCACATCTGCATCTCTACTGACCTGGTTTCTGCTGAGTTTCTGGCTGGAGGGAGAGAGAAGTTTCTGCTTTTTTAAAGATCTTCTCCATTATTCCTTTGGGGAAATATAATATTCTGCCTTTTTAATATTCCCCAAAATATTTCTTTTTCTGGGGAGGGGGGGTGCTGTCTTCCCACAGTACCCAAGGTAGGACTAGAACTCACAGTCTCCTAGTTTCTAGCTGATGCTTTAACCACTACATCAAACTGGCTGTCCTTTCTGTCTTAGTAAAAAGATCTCTCTCTCTCTCTCTCTCTTTCTCTCTCTCTCTCTCTCTCTCTCTCTCTCTCTCTATATATATATATATATATATATATATATATATATATATATATATATATATATATATATATAAAGCTTTCTAGAGCATCCTAAGACCTTGGAGCCAGAGCTTGTGCATCTTGCTATAAATTATAAACTTGCCACGTATTCCTGCTATTTTGTTTATGCGCTGTATGTATTTTAGGAATGCAGTCAAATTCACATGAAGGAAAGAATGCCGAAACATCATCAACTTTTCTGCCTTTGCAGCTGGCGTGTTGACAGCACTAGGGAAGGGAACACCATGGAACATATTCAGCCAGGCAGATGATTTATAGGGAGGCCAAACCTGTACTTCTGTTTTTTGAAGTTTATCTGGTCGGTGCAATGTTTTTGCAGGGGTGAGGCAGCAAGGATGTTTTTATGCTCTGAATCTGAGTGCAGCAAATGGAAGAATGGCTAAATGAGCTTACTAGAAATGGTACACTACCCAGAACATGTTTTCTGAATTCATAACCTGTGACTGCCCTGAAGGGACTTATTAATATTCAGAGCATGCCGATCCACAACTGTTTGATTTCAAATACAAAATTAGAGAACGGACTTTGATTTAGAGTGGGCAGGGAAACTCACTTCATCAAAATGCAGATCACTCTAAAAATGAATTCAATTATCCAATGTCCAGCAAAACAATAGATTTGTGTGGAAATCAAGACCTAATTTTGGAGAACAAATAAGAAATTCTCTTATCTGACAGGCTGGGTGTTCTAAAGGAATGTTGTTCTAATGAAAAATATGGAAATCGTTGAAATAAGCATGGAAAAGAAAACAAGAGCAATCCTGTGTAGCTACTCTCAGTCCTTAATACAGGTAGTCTCATCTTACAAAGTTCATTTAGTGACTGTTCAAAGTTACAACGGCACGGAAAGTGACCTATGACTGTTTTTCACACTTGCAAGCATCCCCATGGTCACGTGATCAGAATTCAGGTGCTTGGTGACTGGCTCATATTTATGACATGTCCCAGGGTCCCAGATTCACTTAACAACCATGTCATTAACTTAACAACTGCAGTGATTCACTCAACAACTGTGGCAAGAAAGGTCATTAAATGGGGCTAAATTCACTTAACAACTGTCTCAGTAATAGAAATTTTAGACTCAATTGTGGTCGTAAGTTGAGGATTACCTATAACAGGGGTTCCCAACCATGGTCTATGGCAGTGGTTCTCAATCTGTGGGTCGGGACCCCATTTGAGGTCAAACGACCATTTCACGGGGGTCGCCAAACAATGCAGTCCGCCATTTTTTCCCCCTTTTCCTTAGCTGTGCTACTCCCTTTTATTCTATTGGCTTTTGAAAGCCAATAAAATAGACTCTCTTGTATAGAGTCTAATTCTATTGGCTTTCAAAAGCCAATAGGAATTGTCCAGGCTGTCTCTGCTTTGCTGAGCCCGCCAAAAGTCCCATTCTGCAAACGGTGCTGCACCAGTTGAGTAGTCCTCGACTTACGACCGGTTGAGTAGTCCTCGACTTACGACCAGTTGGGGGGTCGAGGCATTAAAAAGGTTGAGAACCACTGGTCTATGGACTGGTACCGGGCTGTGGCATGCCAGCAACTGGGCCACACAAACAAGCAAAGCCCCATGCAGGCAGCACACAAAACCACGCTCCCTCCAGTCTGCAGAAAAACCTCTCTCCGCGTAACCTTGTTCCTGGTGCCCAAAAGGTTGGGGACCTCTGACCTATAATATTCCTACCCAGTGCTTTTTTTCTAAAAAAAAAAAAAAAAGGTGCTGGAACTCACACACATACAACCCGCCTTGCCTACCCTACAAGGTTCCATCCAAAAAAGGTGCCGGAACTCCGTTCTGGGCGTTCTATGACAAAAAAAAAGCCCTGTTCCTACCATGTATGGAGAGAACCTGCTGTAAGACCATGAATCCAAAATGTAACATTTCGTAACTATACTATGAGGATCGCTACGCACTGTTGGTTAGGACTACAAAAACAGATGGTGAAGTCAGTCACGTACTAAATACCAATATTGGTGGATTTTATCTGAACATGACCAAAAGACCTTTGCACACATCTGATGAGCTGTAATCATCTGAGAAGCCAACACCCAACAAGATTCTTTTCTTCTCTGTGGACTATTTTTTTTTTATTTTTATTTTTGCATTTCAGATTGTTGTGCTCAGATGCAAGGTATGAGTATCTGCCTACATGTTTTCTGCATTTTGTGTTTTTTTTTTTAAAAAAAAAATCATACCATTATAAACCTTCAACCAAAGGAGCTAAACTGGCACATCTGCAGAGTGCATGAGAAGGAACCTTTTTAATAAATGCATTTCCATGTTAAGCTCCATTTATTTAGCTCTAGTATGATCAGATGCTCATATGATAAGATTACTAATTAAACAAAGAAGCAAATGAGGGGAAAGAGCCCATCAAAGATGATTCCTCTTTTAGAGTGCTGTGCCACAAACAGACTCACCAGGGCCATGCAAGGCATTCAAATGAAGCATTTTGCAGTACAAAGGAACGGAAGCAAAATGCCTCTCTTGGACTGTAAAAGCCGCAATACTTTAGCAAGGCTCTTACTAGGGAGCTGTCCGCTTACAACCACTCATTTAGTGACCGTTCCAAGTTACAACAGCACTGAAAAAAGTGACATGATTGTTTTTCACACTTACAAACATTGCAACATCCCCATGGTCACGTGATCCAAAATTTGGATGCTTGGCAACTGGCTCATATTCATGATGGCTGAAGAGTCCCGGGGTCATGTGATGATCACCTTTTGCGAACTTCTGACAAGCAAAATCAAATGGGGACTCCAGATTCAGTTAACAACCGTTTTACTAACCTAACAATTGCAGTGATTCACTTAACAAATGTGGCAAGAAAGGCCGTAAAATGGGGCAAAACTCACTTAACAAATGCCTCGTTTAGCAACAGAAATTTTGGGCTTGATTGTGGTCATAAGTTGAGGAATACCTATAGTGCTTGAAAAGCTGTTTCCTACAGTCATCAAATGCATTTCAGGTACTTTTATTTGAAATGACTAAAAGACCCTTGCATACATTTAGTTAGCTACAACCCTTTGAGAAGCCACATACAACAAAGTCCAGCATACATGAATGTGAAAGTAAAGGGAGAAAGAAACAGCATCTGAAGCAGTCATGCAAGTCATCTTGCTAAAGACAACTGCAAAAGAAGAGCCTTATTAGCACTCCTGTCTGCATTTCTGTGTACTGCAAAACCCTGTTTCTATAGTACGTGCATGCTGGACATGCCCATAGATTGGAAGCTGGGAAGTTGGGCTTATAGGATTTAGGATTTTAATCACTCAATATTCTAAGTCACACAGTGAGAACAGGCTTGCTCCCTCAAAATTCCTTCCTCAACATGTATGGTAGTTCTTAAAGGCCATGGATCCAGAAAGGAGATATTGGTTATTTCTCAGAAGGTGCTCACTGCATTAATAATAAATATGTGAATATGATTTGCTAGATGTTTGTACCACATATTGCAGGAATTATAAAAATTATTTAAGACAAACATCAGGGCTGCATAAGCTAAAGAATTTTGGCCTACCTACCATCAGCCTAAAGTACATTTCCACTCCTAACTGTTATTTGGACCATTCCAAACTATTATTTGAGGCAATTAATTAATACCTAGACAACCAGTGACCCACTAGCTTGAAGCCCGAGCAGTTCTCCTTAATTCATACCAGTAATAAAATTTGTCCCAGATTTCAAAGTAGTCTGATTCTGTCTTATCCTTCATTTCCATTGTGAGCCTATCCATTTCAGCACATGATAAAATTTTATATAAAATCTCTTCTTCTGTTGGAATTCCTTTATTCCTCCAGTTTTGAGCGTATACCAATCTAGCAGCCGTGAGAATGTGTAACATCAAATAGAATACCCCTTTGTCATATTTCTGTGTGGTTATGCCTAGTAAAAAGAGTTCTGGTTTTAACTCTACCACTAGCATTAAAATTTCTTCCAGCCATTTTTTAACCTTATTCCAAAAACCACGGGTTCGTGGGCACTCCCACCACGTATGATAGTATGTCCCAGTTGCCAATTTACATTTCCAACATTTGGAAGAAGCATTTGAACCCATTTTAGCTAATCTTGTGGGTGGGAGATGCCATCTATAGAACATTTTGTAGAGATTTTCTTTGTAGGACATGGCCAGAGTGAGCTTCCTGTTTCTTACCCATAGTTCTTGCCAGATGTGCAGATCAAAGTTGAGATCAAAATCCCTACTCCACTTTAATATGGTCTCTTTTTACCTGTTCCTCATACATTGTCTGATATAACAAATAATGATATAG
Source organism: Crotalus tigris (assembly GCF_016545835.1). Lineage (NCBI taxonomy): Eukaryota > Metazoa > Chordata > Lepidosauria > Squamata > Viperidae > Crotalus > Crotalus tigris. The sequence goes on along the minus strand of NW_024098422.1, from coordinate 138,155 downwards.
TTTTTTAATCATTTTATCCTCCGTACCTAATAATATTTTATCCAGCCCTATCAGTTCTAATTTTATGCCTAACTCTTTTTTATCTTTCCAATATCTCACCTGTAATTGAAGGTATGCCCACCATTCTAATTCTATCCCTTCATCTTGAAGAATTTTCCTGGGTTTCAATTCCCCTCTCTCGTCTAGAACATTTTTATATGTTATAATCTTTCCAAGCTGGATAAACTTTGGATGTACATGCATTTCTAATGATGAGAACCAACTAGGGACTTGAATATAATTTGGTTGCCAGATTTTAACCCATACATCAATTAGAGCTTGTCTAATATAGTGCTTTCGAAAATATTTGTGTGTCTTATATTTATGATCCCATAACATAGCGTGCCATCCTATTTGTAAATCATGACCTTCCAGACATAATAATCTCCTGTTCTTTAGTACCCATGATAATACTATGGCCTGATAATATTTTTCTAGGTTAGGGAGGCCAAATCCTCCCCTTCCCTTTGAATCCTGCAGTAATTTTAATTTAATCCTTGCTCTTTTTCCTCGCCAGATGAATTTGAGTATAATTTTATTAAGGTTTTGAAAAAATTTCTTATCCAATTTTATGGGTATACATTGGAACAAAAAAAAATTCGGTAACACATTCATTTTAATTACCGCAATTCTGCCCATAAGGGAGAGCTGCAGGTTGGTCCAAATATCTAAATCCTTCTTAATCTGTTCAATTAACTTATCATAGTTATCTCTTTTGAGTGTAATGCATCTAGCAGTTAGTTGTATCCCTATATATCTTATTTTGTTCGTGATTTGAATACCTATTCTGTCCACCAATTCATTTTTCTGTATTTTAGTCATATTTTTGATGAGCATTTTGGTTTTTTCTTTGTTTATCTTCAGGCCTGCTATTTCCCCATATTTACTCAGTATTTCCATCAATCTTATCCCTGATTGTAGTGGTTCTTCGATTATAAAAACTAAATCGTCTGCAAAGACTTGTATTTTAAATGTTTCTTTCTTGATCTCTAGACCTTTAATCTGTTCATCTTGCTGAATTACTCTGATTAATACCTCAAGAGATAATATAAAAACAGTGGTGATAACAGACAACCTTGCCTCGTGCCTTTTTGAATTTGAAAGCTGTTGGTCATTTCTCCATTAATTATTACTTTTGCTGCCTGTTTAGAATAAACTGATTTAAACATATTTAAAAAGTTTTCCCCAAAATCCATATACAATAATTGGTTGAACATAAAATCCCATTTCACATTGTCGAATGCTTTTTGTGCGTCAAAAAAAATTAAACCCATTTGCTTTTCGTTATACACTTCATAATACTCCAATATGTCCAAAACAATCCTGACATTATTTCTTATGTATCTTTTAGATAAAAAGCCATTTTGATCAGAATGTATAAAATCCTCTAAAAATCTTTCAAGTCTTTGTGCCATTATAGCCATGAAAATCTTATAATCTGAATTTAATAAAGAAATGGGTCTAATATGTGCCAGGTCTGAATTTTCCTTAGGAATCAAAGTGAGGAGAGCTTCTTCCCATGAGGCTGGTATTTTAGCTTTTGTTAGAACCTCATTGAATAAATCCAACAGCATTGGGCTTAGAGATTCTTGTGCGATTTTATAAAAGTATATCACTTGACCAGAGTGAGATTCAAATTATTATGACTTCATGAAACAACAATGTGGTCCTCTTCAAAAAGATTAAATATGTGGCTTGTCTCTTGATGCAACTGAGATATTTCTCTGATTTACTATTTTAGCCCATAGCCTCGTGATTCAATCACCCATCCAATATTCTCTGGCCTGGCCTTATTGAGTTTTTAAACCCAGACTGTTGCTGTCATCTATTGAGGCATGCTAGTTTATACCATGTCTAGTTGATTCTCATTCCTTTTGGCAGATTCCTTCTCATTACAGGTAATCCCCAATTTACCGTTGCTTAATGACCATTTGAAGTTATGATGGCCAAAAGCTACTTATGACCTGATTTCAAAATTATGATGGCTACACCAATCCCATGGTCACATGATCACATTTTGGGTGCTTGGCAACCAGCTCATCTTTATGGCTGTTTGCCGAGTCTTGCAGTCTCACTGATTCTCAATGTATTTTGCCAGTTTCAGAAAATTCTAGTATGGCAAAATAAGTGAATCCTTTATGTTTTCTTAAGTTTTCTCGTCTATAAAAGCCTCTTGTGCAGAAAGCCACAAAGGTGTTTTTTGGCACCTGTAAGAATGGCCCATATCTACCATATTCTTGATTTTATTAACAAATTTTTAGGCCAATCAAGTCACCAAAGTAACTCTGGCCAGTTTTGAAACAACACCATAAAAAAAATATAAACATGTGACTAAAAGCACAGTTAAAAAGAGACTGAAGGATTGACTAATGTACAACTAGTTGGGTGAAAAACCATTGATGAAATTTTTGGTCCATTATCAAGTGTCATTTCAAGGCATGTGCTTTGTAATCATGATAAGAAGTTGCAGAATGAAAACAAATCAGTTATGCATACATGTTGTACATGAGCAAGAAATTTCTGAATGCCTGTTCTCATTCCCACATAAAACATTAAACCTCAGATTCTGTTATTCAGATGGTGATCCATATTTCCTCATTTCTTTCACACACAAAAGGAATAAATACAACCCAGGAATAGAATAGTCCTTGATCCTAGGGCAAGCAGAAACATAGTTTGATTTTGCCTCTAAAAATATACTAAACTGCCTACTTCTGTTATGTGGATCAAGGTTTTTTTTTTTGCTCTGTATGAAATTGTAGAACTAAAAGAAGCAAGAGCATTAAAGGTTTACGGTGAAAACTTCCATATCCTTGTAAAAAAAACTAATAGTTTCTGATGATTATTCTCCACAATGCTCTATTTCTGTTATTATTTATTATTAATACATAATATTAATTATTAAAACATTTAAAGGAACAAAATAGTTACAAATAGTAACTATTAGTAACTCTCTATGGAAGAGACATAGAGAGAATAAATAAAATATGAATATTTAAACAAAAATATAGACATTATTAAATTTAAAATTCATTACTTCATTAACTGAATAATAAAAAGTACAGAACTAAGCTCGTTATATCATCTCAAGAAATACCTAGAAATCTCTATCAAGCTCTCAATGTGATATTAAAGTTGATATCAACATCATTTGCTGTTGTTTTAAAGACAGGTGCACAATACTGTATAAAGGGGAAAGAAAAAAAATTGAAGAACTTAGTAGCATCACAAAACCAGTGTGTGTCTCCAAGCTTCTCCTATCTGGTTTCTTCTGAAGACCAGACATATTTGAATTCAAAGCTGTGACCCAATTGTGTTTTTAATCTTCTGATTATATTTCTCTCTTAGCTGAAATGTAAGTGATCCAGACCCTACTGTAAAAGATGTTGTGGTAAATAAAGAAGTGCGACCTGAAAAAACGCAGACTAATCCTTGCTGCTAAGCAGGCATCAATAAGTGTAGCTAATGGCCCATGTAAATAACTCGGTATTGTGAATATGACATCTGCATTTATCACTCATATTGTGCCATTATATCCATTGTTTCTTGTCTTGCCTTCTGGTGCTTTGGAAAATAAGTTGACCTGCTTTTCTTTGAGGCAGCCCCTTAGATATTGAACCATTGTTTACTGTATCATGTCACCCCGGTCCTTCTTTTCACTAGACTGGCCATACCCAATTCCTGCAATCCATTCTTCATGTGTTTTAGGCTCCAGTCCCCTGGTCATCTTTGTTGTTCTTTTCTGCACTCTTTCCAGACTCTCAACGTCTTTTTTATAAAGTGACCAAAACTGGATGCAGTATTCTAAGTGTGGTCTTACTATATATCAAAGCTACAAATGCCACATTGAATAACCATATGCGTGCAACTCTGCAACAGGCAATCTGTGATATCCCACCTATTGCTATCAGTTGTAATGCAGTACCCAGAGAATCAAAGGTTGTCTTTCCTGAGTATAGCCAAATAATAGCATCATTATGGTTGGTCCCACAGTTGCCAGATCTTTAGACTGGATTTCGTATTTTATCCACCTATCGAGTCCTTCTCAATGACCTGAGGCAGGCAAATGTTATTTGATGGTTTTGTAAGCTCTTCCAAGTAAGCTGCCTTTTGCAATTGACTGACACTGGTTTGTCAATGCCAATAGTATACAAGTGGTGTTCCAAAGGTTTTGGGATTGCACCCAAGGTTCACGGTATTATTGATGGTATTATTTTTGCTTTCTTTGGCCACACTCATTCTATTTCTACTTGAAGGTTTTTGTATTTTGTCCTCCAGTTCTCTTCTCTTCTCTTCTCTTCTCTTCTCTTCTCTTCTCTTCTCTTCTCTTCTCGTCTCTTCTCTTCTGCTATCTCTAGGTACTGCAACTTCCACTAATGTAAGGTGCAAGCAACTAGAGCCATTTGTGAAGAAACTCAGTAACTTTATTGTTCTCAACAGATTGCTTGCTTTCCCTTGGGAATGATCAGATAAAGCTTCATGGATCTTGGGGGAAGCCAAGCTTATGCCGCTTTCAGCTGCACAAGGACTCCAAGCTAGGCTCTCGCTTGGCCCCTCCTTCCAGCCTATTTGACAGTTTCACAACAACTATCAAGATTTTTTTGTCTTTCTTATCAACAATTGTTAACTGTTAAGTATTATGTGGTAGGTGCCTATCTGTTTGAATTCTAAAATCCCAGGGAACTTTAGCTTCTTCATTTTCTATTGTCTATTTTCTGGTCCCACCAGTTCTTGGTATTTCTTGCAGAAATGGTATTTCTTGCAGAAATTCCAATGTAGCATTGTTGCTATTTTATTATGCAATTGGTCGGTAGTCAATATGTGAAATTTTATAGCACCCATCTAGCTACTGGTAGGTAGCCCATTATTTCTTCAGTTTCTTTGCAGAGGTGGCACTTACTGTCTGTTACCATCTTTTTAGTTCTGGCTTTGTATTCACTTGTTCTCCAGGCTTGTGCAGCCAGAATTAGCCCCTCTGTCTCTTTCTTCAATTTTCCTGCTCTTAGACATGGCCAGGTCTTGTTGGCCTGCTAGTGTTTTGTCTACTAGTTATGTAATCTTTTCCTTTGCTATATCTCTTTTCTGTGCTTCATTTGGTCTTGCTTATAGTCCAGTTTGGTCTCTCCAGTGCTCAGTAAGCCTTCATGTTATACTAGCTTTGAGCATCTTCTTCACTGTCTTTCAGATATTCTTCCAATGCCCTTTTTTCTTTTTCAACTTTCCAGTGTAGTTGCAACAATCCACACCCATCTATTTTCCTCAGTAAGTAGAGTCTGTCAACATCACTGTGTGGATGAAGGGCATGATTCATCTTGGAATTACTTCCTATAGGAAAAAAAAACTATTGGCATCATAAAATAATTATCTTGGCTAAGTCTTATAATGAACAAATGAAACCCACAAAGAAATTTTTATAGACATAGCAAAACAAAAAAGGAGCAGATCTTTGTTCCTTTTAGTTTCCCCTCTACCCCTTCCTTTGTTCCACGTGTCTCTGTTTTATGAAAGTCATTAAGAGCACAAAATCTCATTTGTATAGAAGGATTTTATTCATCATTTAGAAAAATTTATGGCCTACTATCTTATACACTCTATTCCTAGGTGGTTCACAACAACACTCATAAAATTAAATAAAATGCACAAAACTCCACCATATTCCAAACCATCACTACAACTTCAAATTTAGATTTTTATCTGTGGGCTAACTTCAATCCTAACCCAATACCTGAGAGAAGAACCAGTTTTTTTACCCTCTGGGAGGGTAAAAAGTTGGGGGAAAGTGTGCCTTGGAGGTCCCACCAATTGGCAATATTTTAGGCAAGAGAGTCTCTCTGCACTGGCAAGAAAAGCAGACACCTCTAGGGAAAGGCAGTCCCACAAATAATCTGGTTCTATTAGGCTTTAAAGGTGATAACCAGCATCTCAAACTGTATTCCTAAAACAACTGGAAGTTAGTACAGCTCACACAGTGTAAGTGCCACTTGATGCTGAGCCCGTTGTAAATTTTAGATGGTTTTCAAGGGCAGCCCCACTTTGGAGCCCTTGGGTTGGGTCTTATTCACTGAGTTGTCTTTATGGGTCTAACCCCCCCCAAAAAAACTGTCTCAACTCTTCTCTGAGGAAACATTCAAATGGAAAAGAGGCCTTTGGGATTTTTTTTCTGGTTTTATTTTCCCAAATTTGACTCTTGTGAGATGCCTAACAATTGATATATTGTCAATAATATATATTGTTGATGAGCCCTGGTGGCGCAGTGTTAGAATGCAGTACTGCAAGCTAATTCTGCTGACTGCCGGCTGCCAGCAGTTCGACAGTTCAGTTCTCACTGGCTGAAGGTTGACTCAGCCTCCCATCCTTCCGAGGTTGGTAAAATGAGGATCCAGATTGCTGGGGGGGGGGGCAATAGGCTGACTCTGTAAACTGCTTAGAGAGGGCAGTGAAGCGATATATAAGACTAAGTGCTATGGCTATTGCTATAATAAGTAGAGGAGAAAATGAGTGTCTGAAATCCTTGGAAATTATTGGAAGGCTGATCAGGGCTGAGCTTTATACAAAGCAGAATCAGATCTTTCTTTCACTGCTTTTCTGTTGGGAAGGCAAAGGAGGCTTAAGACAAATTGGTGAGTTTAACCTAGCATGCCTGTGAACATACCTACATCAGCTTTTCCTCCATTAAAACCTGCAACCAAATATGCTGCTAAAATTGTTGAATTGGGGCAATTAGTCTGGGGTTCTAAGACTCCGAAAATGGGTATGCTAGGGCATTCAAAAACAGTAACCCATGTTACCCATTCTTCATTTCCTGTACGGTAGTATTCGACAGTTCAATTAATGACTGAAATTAGAACTGCACTGAAAAAAGTGACTTAACAACCATTTTTCACACTCACAACTGTTGTAGCATTTCCATGGTCATGAGATCAAAATTCAGACACTTGGCAACTGACTCATATTTATGATGGTTGCAGTATCCTGAGGTCATGTGATCAGCTTTTGTTACTTTCCGACAAGCAAAGTCAATGGGGAAGCAAGACTCACCTAGCAATTGTGTTACTAACTTAACAATTGCAGTGACTCACTTAACAACTGTGGAAAGGTTGTAAAATTGAGCAAAATTCACTTAATTGTTTTGCTTACCGCATAAATTTTTGGGCTCAATTATAGTCATAATTCAAGAACTACCTCTATAGCTGGACCTGAAGAATCACCTAATATTCCTACCTGATATAATCTCCGTTCCCACTGATGGGTACTAATTACATATAATGAAAAGGCTTGAACTATGTTAAATGAGACAGTATACATGACAGTTGACTTCACTATCTGTCTTAGGAACTCATACAGTATTTGCATGCGCTTTGGGATCTGGAGATAATTTAACCAAGCATGTATCCTGGCCACTCACTTCATTTGGGAAGGACCTGCTTTGCATCAGAAATGGAGTCAAAGAAAGTGTCAGCATGGCTGTTGCTTAGCAATCTTTTGGAAGTTGAGGTGAAATCTGTTAATTAGTCTTGGAAAGACAGTGGCCTTTGAAGTGTTGCTTAGCAACCCACAGCACCAGGGATATAGGAATGGGGAAAGTGTTGTTCCAGAGGATACAGTGGGAGTCCCTTTGAATCGAGGCATTACAGAAAACACTTGATCTCTTTGGAGAACATATTTACAAAATCTTTGGAATCTGTGCCGATATTAGAAATTCTATAGCAAATAAACATTGGTGTTCAACCTTCAAATAGCAAGAGCTTTCCCAGAGCGGAAGCAAATTAATTGCTTTACAAGTTCTTCTTAATTTTGCTTCAGAATCTGCAACAACACTAATTACAAGGTAGATAATCAGATCAAGACTCAGAGATTACATTAACTATCTACCCTGCATTTTCTTTTTTTTATTTTTTATTTTTGTTGAGAAAGAAAACCTCATGGTTCTTTTTACAGGCAATTTTACAGGCAACAGGGAGAAAGCAGAGCTGCTTAACTTATACTTTGCATCAGTCTTCACACAAAAAGAAAATATAGCCCAACGTATCAAAAAAAACACTGCAAAAGACATACTAGAAACAAAAATTAAAATAAGCAAGAAAATGGTAAGAGAACACCTATCCAACCTTGATGAATATAAATCACTGGGACCTGACAATTACATCCCAGAGTTCTGAAAGAATTGGCAGATGTTATCTCAGAACTGTTGCACCACATCTTTCATAAATCCTGGAGCACGGGGAAGAACCAGAGGATTGGAAAAGGGCTGATGTAGTCCCCATCTTCAAGAAAGGAAAAAAAAATGGACCCAGGAAACTACAGACCAATCAGTTTAACTTCAATACCTGGGAAGATCCTAGAAAAGATAATCAAAAAACAGATCTGCGAACAATCAGAAGCAAACAAAGTCATAACTAGTAGCCAGTACAGGTTTGTTAAAAACAGATCATGCCAAACCAATCTCATCTCATTCTTTGATAAAGTGACTAAACTAGTAGACCAGCGAAACTCAGTGAATGTAGTATACTTTGATTTCAGTAAGGCATTTGATAAAGTAGATCAGGGGTGTCAAACTGCCGGCCCATGGGCCAGAAACGTCATCCAGAAGCCACGCTCACCCCATTGCTGGCAATGGCAAAATCATCCCGATACGTTGCGTGACGTCACATGACGTCACGAGTTTGACATGTCTGAAGTAGACTATAACCCATTCCTTGGTAAGCTAGGAAAAGGTGGAATGGACAACATCACCACCAGATGGATCTGTAGCTGGCTGACAAACCATATTCAATGAGTAGTCCTCAATGGCACTACATCCACATGGACAGAAATAAGCAGTGGGGTACACCCACTGAAGATAAGCTCAGGGTCCAAAAAGATCTTGACAAACTTGAACAATGGGCCCTAGTCAACAAAATGAGTTTTAATGTGGAGAAAAACAAAGTTTTACATTTAGGCAGGAAAAACCAAAGGTACAAATACAGGTTGGGTGAGACCTGCCTTAAAAACAGTAACAGTGAGAGGGACTTTGAAGTCCTGGTGGATGATCACCTGACTATGAGCCTGCAGTGTGCAGCAGCAACCAAAAAAGCTAATACAATCCTGGGTTGTATAAACAGAAGAATAGAATCAAGATCATGCAAAGTATTAGTACCGCTTTATAAAACCCTAATAAGACCACACCTGGAATACTGCAGCCAATTTTGGTCACAATACCACAAAAAAGATGTTGAGAGTTTGGAAAAAATTCAGAGAAGAGCAACAAAGATTATCAAAGGCCTGGAGACTAAAACATACAAAGAATGGCTACGGGACTTGGGTTTGGCTAGTCTAAAGAAAAAAAGAAACTGGAGACATGATAGCAGTGTTCCAGATCTGAGGGGCTGCCACAAGGCAGAGGGGGCCAGGTTGTTCACCAAAGCACTAGAGGGAAGGACAAGATACAATGGTTGGAAACTGATCAAAGAGAGAAGCAACTTGGAATTAAGGAGAAACTTCCTAACAGTGAGGACAATCAACCAGTGGAACAGTTTACCCCCAGAAATCGTGGGCGCTCCATCACAGGAGAATTTTAAGAAGAGACTAGACATTCACTTGTCTGAGAAGGTATAGGTTCTCCTACTTGAGCAGGGGGCTGGACTAGAAGACCTCCAAGGTCCCTTCCAGCTCTATTCTATTCTATTCTATTCTATTCTATTCTATTCTATTCTATTCTATTCTATTCTATTCTATTCTATTCTATTCTACTTTAGACCTGATTATTTTGAAAGGTTAATATTCAGTGCTGGATAGACATTTAATGAAAGATGTTTAAAAGCACAGCAATATTAGCATGTCCTGCAAAGATGCTAATAATAGTTGTACTTTTAAGTTAGTGTTAAGTCTTTGCCAGCTGTCAATTACCACAGCAAACTGCTGGAAATGTGAAAATTAAACATTAAGTGTGCAGCTCTGTATATGGATTAGCACAGAAGTTCTCAAGCTGCAAGATAAATTCCTTTGGTTTGCACATTAATATGTGAACATGCTGCATCCTTCTTTTCTGCACTGGGACACTAATTAAAATGCAGTTGTTCCATTGCACTAACACTGATTTTCCAAAGTGGTCTTCTGTATGCAGAAAAATATTTAGGCAAATTGCAAAAAAATAAAAATAAAATGCATATATTAGCAAAAGAAATGTATGCAAATGCATTAAGGGAAAGAGTACGAAATTGCATCTATTAAGCATAGTTGTATTCAAAATGACCTATATTATTAAAAAAAATGTGCATAGAAAAATAAAATGGGATGAAATCAATTTAACATAGCAACAGTAAGAGATTCAGCCAAACTGAACCCTATTCATACTAGGACAGGTTTTTTTTTTAAATTAGTATACAGCAACATATACTGTACTACTAAATGTTGTAGAAAATCAGTGTGTATTAACAGCAGAACATGAACATTGTTATTTTAGACTGCCCATATTCCGGTTGCTGTAGGGAAAGTGCTGGGACGAATTTTTAGTGGAAAAAATTAATGGATGGGCAAAACTAATGTGTTTTCTAACAGCATACAAACAGATGTTTTCATGTACGTAACCATCTGGCATTGTTCTCAAGACAATTACACACTGCAGGAGGCTTACAAAGAAAAATTAGCAATAGATTATAGAGGAAGATTTTTTTAGTTAAAGTATGTATGCATGCGCGTGTATAGTTTTAGCTATATGTACATTTATACACATACACATACATGTAGATATGAATGATTACAAAATACAGTATAGAGACAACTGAATTTGCCAAACTGACCAAATCAGCATAAGTCAAATTAATATTTACTGTGGTATAATTGCTTTTTTTTTTAAAGGATGAAGAAAAAGTGAAACTACCACCAACAAAAAAAGCCCAATATGTGGTGGGAATATTACCAAGGCCAAACAAGGCAGTGGGTAACCTTTATTCGGGAAGACTGTTTCTCAGTGCACAAATTCTAAGGTTACCCGGTCCTGACCTGGGACTACAGTAAAGAGAGAATGGAGTGTTGGTCCACAAAATTGAAAATTAAGTAAGGACTAAAATGTAAATATCTATTTAAAAGGAAAGTAAGTTTGAATGGGATGGTGATGGTGGTGGGGAATGGAGACACTTTTTAGGAATTCAGGATGATCAGATAAACAGGTAGACTAAATACTGCTTTCACTGACTTGGAGTCAAAAGTAAAGAGTAAAAAGATTGCTTGGGATTTATATAGCATATAAATTCAAAGAAAGTGAACTGGGTTTTAAAGGAAGAATTTAAGAAGTAATTAGAACTCAAGGAAGCCCCCCTCCCCCCCTCCCCCCCCAAAAGACCTCTGATAAATTCCCAGTTAAGGAAATGAAAAGAAGTCACTTCTTGGTTCATGAGTTTACATGAAACTTGGGTTTGGGGAAGACATTTGCCTAGAATAAAGAACAGAAAAGAGAGGTCTAGGCCCTCTGGCTCTTTTGCAGGGTGAGGCTACCCAGAACATCCTGAACTAATAGGAAGGCTGGAAGTTAGTGAATCACTGTTTATCAATTATTTATCTAATTGTCATTGCTGATTTCCAGCATTTTTAGAAGACGTATATGGTTTGTATTGTTGAGAAAATGCAGGTAGTCCTCAACTTATGACCACGGTTGAGCCCCACATTTTTATTGCTAAGTGAGACATTTATTAAGTGAATTTTGCACCATTTTATGACCTTTCTTGCCACAGCACTTGTTAAATGAGCCACTGCAGTTGTTAAGTCAGTAACATGGATATTAAGTGAGTCTGGCTTCCTTATTGACTTTGCTTGTCAGAAGGGTTACAAAAAATGATCCGATGACCCTGGGGCATTGTGACTGTCGTAAATATGAATCAGTTGCCAAATGTCTGAATTTTGATTACATGACCCTGGGGATGATGCAACGGTCGTAAATGTGAAAAGCAGTATACAGTAAGTCACTTTTTTCAGTGCTGTTGTGATTTCGAACAGTCAGTCAATGAACTGTTGTAAATCAAGGACTATCTGTACTTGGAAAGAAATTATATATACAAATTATGATAATTGTTTGTTTATAGCCTAACAATTTTCTTAGATTAATGACAACATTAAATGACTTTCAGAATGGATGTAGTTGAACATGACAACTTTTGGAAGCAGAGCGATTCCATTCAACAATTTCCTTTATCCCTGAACAAGGGTCTACCTGGTGATGGATTATCTTGGGCTGTTCTTGTGGCCACATTTCCATGACCAGGAGGCAGCATAGGATGAAAAGTACAAACAGTCCTTGTTTAGTGCCCACAATTTGGACCAGCAATTCAGTTATTAAGCAAAGAGGCTGCTAAATGAAACAGCAACTGTGCTTCTATTTTACTTCACTTTCCTTTGTTTTACTGATCTGTGTAATTCATAAACGTGAGGATTGTGTCACAGGTCCTTTTTAAAACTGCATCCAGTTAGATTGACCCAGACAAATGATTCACAAAAGCATTGAATCTTGGTCAGGTAAGCAGTGGTGTTTTTTAAAAAATATCTCCCTATAAGGTTTGGGGAGATGTTTTATTTTAAAATAAACCAAAATACAAAAGAGAAACAGGAAACTTTGAATTCTACATCTGTTTTCTAAGTACTCTATCCTCTATTTTATTACTAATATTTCTGTGATGATGCTATCCACTCAATCATGTCTGATTCTTGGCAATTGTATGGGCCAGCTCTCTCCACCTTTTTCAACCTTCCATAGCTTCTTTCAATTGTTTTATGTATGCTCTGGCTGGCATCAACTTTGATGGTATTTAGCTTTTTGGTAGCCTCATTTCCTTTTACCATTGACCATTCCATTATTTCAATATTACTGTGCAAATTACTAGTACTATAACTATTACTCTTACAATACTACACTCTATAGTAAATTCTATATTAGAATGTTTTCTTCTTACAAACACTGTTCTGCCTTTATTCCCCTCTCTAGAATTTCTTCTGTTTTTTTTTCCTCTTGTAACTGGCCAGCACAAACAATACTTGCTGTAGTAATCACTCCTTAGTCATTGAAGGGTGCAAAGAAATGGCCACCCAAACGCAGCCGTTTATTGTTTTTATAGAGTTTTTCAAATAGCAATAGATACAGCATGGCAACAGCATTTCATTGGCTAAAATCCTTTACCAATCCTCAAGAGTAAAAAGTTAGAGGCCATAAACAGGAAAACTTGTTGTTCACTGATTAGCCTTATCAAATTGGCAAGGTCACACAGACCTGCGTACTGTCACGTCACCATGGTGATGTGGGGGGGGAAGAAGATGCATAACAAAGGCACAAGCGTTGGTAGGGCAGTTTTCTGCTCGCAACTTTCGCCTGTCTCTTATCCCTACATCTCACTCCTTTTTGTTTTGTTAGACGAAATATCGCCATAAGCAGGGTTAATAAAAGGATTATAATCAGGAGAGGAGCATCCTTGCAGTTGTTAATATAGGGCCAAAACTTGACCCTGAGGCAATGTGAGAGAGGATCTACTGGGATTTAAAGCTCTAATACATATATTGCAAAATAAAAGAAATACATTACATAAACAACACCCATAAAGATCCTAAGGTACCAATTTTCAAATCAAAGGCCAAATTGTGTAAAATTTAAATCTGGTGCTGGATGGTTCATGAATTATCAGAAATATTGAAACAATACATTTCCTCAAAACGTTTACAACTGAAATGCTGGTGTAGAAGCAAATAATCAATTGCAGCATGATTTTGCAAAATAGTTCTCAAATTTTGCAGTTCATGGTTGATCGCTGAAATAGTTGAAGAAGTAGTATTAATTGTCTTTGCCAAATTCCATGTAATAGCATTAATGTTGAGGTGGGCACGAACAACAAGTCCTGGCACGCCCACTGGAGATATAGCCAATGCTACAAAGTAAGGTTGTCTCAGAGTCACAAGTGTTGTCTAGCGTGACACCACGTGAAGAATGGTTCGTGTGAACTTGTTGTTTGGAAAGCAAAACAGGAATCAGCAGGCTGAGGCAACGTTGCACTTCACTAATATTAGCAGGAATATAATTTAAAGTTTCTTGACCACACATAAAAAAACCCTCCTTGCAGTAGCCAAGCATGTCCAAAATGAAAAGAAGTCTCTATTGAAGCTGTGCAATTTAAAGCAGGTGAGCCAATGTGATGACAGTGAGGTTTTTTTAAGCAATAACCTCCCAGAGTCAGCGAAGTTTTGAATTACTGCAGAAGGGGTGCAAACAAAGACTAAACATGTAGAAAACAAATTACATGTAATACATTTCAGATAAACAAAAGAAGTCATTTTGTGTGATGTTAGATTTTGCTTCATTCGTTGTTCGAATGATTGTTTGAGTGGGATGACAGTTACAGTTGTCAAAGGGCAGATGTTAACGATCAGACATAAACAAATGATGGATAAGAAATTTGCAGTTAAAACCGCAAAAATGGCAGCACACAGGTTCTCGGGGATCAAGTTCTTTACATCTCCCCACGTCACTGGCTGCCTGGCATGTCAGGATTGGATTACTTGCTGTGCCATCTGCAGAGTCACTCTTGCCATTTCTGGGACTGGGTCCAGGGACTGGTGCCACGACATCCCTGGCTGGGTGATCACAACGCGCTGGAATCTGCAAAGGTCCTGTTGGAGCAAGCACAGCAGTGTAGCCCCGCCCCCAAGTGATCAGAGGGACTGGTCCCAACCATGCTTCGTCTGGTAATGCTCGATATGCCAGAGGTGGAGGCAAGCTTGTTTTCTGTTGAGAGTATCTCTGATAAGCAGTCAAATTTGGAATGGAAATATTCAATTGGTGTAATGTAAATAATACTTTTTGAACCTGTTGTATTACCCACGACAAATTGGGTATCCTAGATAATCCGTCCTTTTTTATTTGTTTGTAAGCAATTGCTCCTCTCATTCACCCTCCATCAGAAAAAGCAATAACTTGTGACAAGGGAGAAAGAGAAAGAAAATAGTGGCTGGACTGGAAAGGAAACAAGCAAGTCAAAGATCATTAGGCAAATGATAAGAAATACAACCTATATAGTCAGTTAAAGCACATTAAAGAGATAAGTTATTTTTGAAAACAATATTAATTAATCAGTTCCTTTTCGATGGCAAGCTCTTGTGCGTCCTAAGGTTATCATTTTAGAAACCACCTGGATAAAAAATAAAACATTTTGGGATGGGATATGGTAGGTAAATATTATTCAATTCAATATACTTTCTGTACTTCTATTACAGTTAACGCTCCATTAGGAAATTTACTAGTAGGAAAAAATCAAAAGTGTGGAATTCTGTCCACAAATTGAGTATTCATGATGTCATCAATTTGTGCAACTATATTTTTTCTGGGACTTATTGCAATCCTAACTCATTTTATATTTTTTGAAAGCCAATTAAATTATATCTTTGGTGCTTCAATTTAAGCAAAGTCCATTCAGATGGAAACAATTTGTATATAAATAGGTTGAACATTTATAAATCTATAACAATGTAATTCAGTTAGTTCTTTTGGTTGTTGGATATAAAAAATATTGTCCAACATTACTGTTTCTCTTTTGAGTAAAAAAATTTATTTGCCGAAACTGCATAGGTGAATGTCAAGTTTCAGATTCACTCCACTCTTCTCAGATTACAATTCCAAGCAGAGGAAAAAAAAAAATTTAAACGAACAGTTCCCCCCCCCCTCCTTCCTGTCTCTGGCTCTTTAAGCAACGTAGCCAGCCGAAAGAGATGGGGGGGGGGAATCTCACCACCAAAAAATAACTTCATCTCCTTCATATACATCTTTCAATAAATTCTTTCATACATTCTCCATGAAATTCTTCTCATACAAATATTTACTATTATTTTCACACAGTTAGGGAAAAAATGGGTGGGTTTTGAAGGCTAACACACACTTCAACAAATTAACTCATTTAGTTCCATACTGACTGTTTGCATAAAACCATTCCACATACAATTATTTCATTTCATACTTTCTCCAGGCAAACCATATATTCTTAGCAAGGCCTTTTTGTATTGTTGTTATCAGAGAGGGCTGTGAGCCTCTTCCAAGTCTTGGAATAATCACAGAACAACACAGACAAACATATATGCACAGATACTGTTACAACAACATTTATTTAGACATATAACTTGTCCTGCAAGAAGCGAGAAAAATGACAAGGTGATTTCAACCAAAAAGTGGTTTTGAGGGCCCTAATCATTTCCCATTTTTCTCACCATTCCAAGCCCAAGCATAATGTTCTGAGTGGCCACACACACACACATAACACAAAACACAACCAGACATTTGTCTGCCGGCTAACTTAATATATTGCAGAGCATTCCGATTGCTCAAAAGACTTTGTTCTGAGGGAGTAAATTTTGATTTATGTCTAAGTAATCAACAAAGAATTAGCCTCTTCAGAAGAAGCTGAAAATCCAATTAAAGATGTTTTTAGAAGGAATAAATTTTACTTAGTTGCAAGCAGAAGCGGGTTGATAGTTAATTGCCGTTCTGAAGTATTTGGGTCCATTTTTTCTTTCCTATCTGACAGGAGTGAACACTATAGATGTAATACAGAAGCCCAAGGTTCAAGATGTAATTTATGCTCTTATCTTTTAGCCTAAGCCTCCGATGCTCAGGATTCAAAGAACACTGTTTTCCTATCTCAGCCCACCCGCTTCCTTGTGTCTGCCCCAGGTTAGAGGAGGAATCTGAGTTCCTCCATGCCTGTCCTTGCTTTTGCGGGGGCCGAGATAACTTGCAGCCCATACTTACTCACTGAGGGGTCTCTTAAGACGAAAGTGCACTTAGAGGTCTGTTCCAGACGATGGTAAGTATGTTGGCAGCTGCTTCTTCCCGTAGGGGTCTCAAAACAAAATGTCCCTGCTGAGGGCGCCAGCTGTAGTAATCACTCCTTAGTCATTGAAGAGTGCAAAGAAATGGCCACCCAAACGCAGCCGTTTATTGTTTTTATAGAGTTTTTCAAATAGCAATAGATACAGCATGGCAACAGCATTTCATTGGCTAAAATCCTTTACCAATCCTCAAGAGTAGAAAGTTAGAGGCCATAAACAGGAAAACTTGTTGTTCACCGATTAGCCTTATCAAATTGGCAAGGTCACACAGACCTGCGTACTGTCACATCACCATGGTGATGTGGGGGGGGAGAAGATGCATAACAAAGGCACAAGCGTTGGTAGAGCAGTTTTCTGCTCGCAACTTTCGCCTGTCTCTTATCCCTACAATTTGCAACATTCCATATTATGCTTTCATACTTGCACTTTTCCTTGCTGCGCCTCTATCTTTCCTTTCCTCTGGACCATTCATTTCCTTTCAAGGAACAATGCCTTTTTTTATTCAGCTGCTTTCCACTCTCTCCTTGAGGCTGTAGAGCAGGGGTCTTCAAACTTGGTCCTTTTATGACTTGTGGACTTCAACTCCCAGAATTCCTCAGCCAGTGTGCCTGGCTGAGGAATTCTGGGAGTTGAAGTCCACAAGTCATAAAAGGGCCAAGTTTGAAGACCCCTGCTGTAGAGCTTCAAGGTTGGAGCTTTCTATTGGCCATTCTGCTGTGCTGATGCTGGGGGAATAGTCTTCTAGGAGAGGGCAGAAGGCAGCAAAGGTGGCTGCAATTGTGCTAAGCTAATATTCCACAGATGGGTTGCAAAGTTATTTTTTCTTCACTGTCCTTACTACAAAAGATTGTGAATGTTGATTGTGAATGTTGACATGCATAGCGCTGGCCACTGCTAAGTCCTATTCTGCCTTTGCATCAAGGCCACCGAATGCTGCTATGAGGGGTCCTTGTGCTCTCTGAGCTCGCTTGTTTTCTTGCAGACATTTCATTACCCAAACTAAGTAACATCATCAGTGCTAGTAAGGAGTGCGGTTTGCTGTCAGTTTATATTCTAGTGTCTTGTCCTGTCAGTGTTGGTGGGGATGGTCTTGGTGATTCTTTACTGTTGGCTTTTTTGGCAGTTTGGGGTAAAAACTGCCAGGGATTTTCTAGAAGCGTGGCACTCTGACAGATTAGCCATCAATAGACACAAAGACAGTGATGGGATTAAAATATGTGAACAACCAGTTCTCTGTGTGGATGCCACTTCTGGAAGTCAATTCTGGGCCTGAGCAACAAAAAATTAGCTACCGGTTCTGCCAAAGTGGTGCGAACCGGCTAAATCCCACCACTGCACATAGACATTAACCAACATCTATAGACTATGCAAAAAAGATTATCACCCAGCCCAAAAAGGAACAAAAAGACCCAAGCACCTCTCCACCAGTAATCAGCACCCAAGTCAGCATAGAAAAACTGCAAGGTTAAGATCCACATGTAAACAGTTCTCCTCACTTGTTCTGCCATCTCAGAAACAGGTGAGGAGCATGTATAAAACAGGATTTCATTGACTCTGCCAATCTGTGACCCAGTTTTTGTGGGCAGACAGGCAAGAGCAGAGCTACTTTTGAGCTACTGTTGCGTGTGGATCCTGCTGTCTTTCAGAAGAATGCAGGATTCCTGTTTAAAAGGACCTCTCCCAATTGTTGCTGTCCAGAAGAAGAGATGACAAATAGTGTGCATTTGTGTGATGGACCAGAATTTTATTGCACTGTGACAAAAACAGTGTGGAGAGTCTTTTTAAACATATTTTAAAACAACTCTCCCTACTTCTAGTGCAAGTCCCCCCAAATATGTACTGGATGGAGTATTGTTTAAAAAGAGCTTACTGGGAATTAGGTGGACTTTATAATGAAGTGAGATGGTATCTGCTTCACTTGGCTCCACTCATCCTTTCAAAATGTGAGAACTGGCTCATTCCTGTTAGGACCTGGATGGCAAACTTTTTGAAGAGTCCAGAACTGTAGGCTACTTGGATAGCTGTCAAACATCCTGACAGGGATAACCCCATCCCATCCCATTCCATTCCTTTGAAAACTTTCAGTTTAAAGCCTAAACATACATTTCTTCAGTGTAATCTGAAAAGACTATTGCAAATTATAAACTATAATTTTACAAACCCCTCCTTACAAATCCTGGGCTTTGTAGTTTGATAGAGTGTTAACAATTCTGAATTAAAGACCTGTTTTCTCTCTTCTACAGCAATAGCTCCAGAAAGCACAGGGTAGGTGGGGAAGCGAGATAATTAGTATTAAAGAAATGTGCACTTGCAACAGAGAAATGGGAAAGTGGGGCATTAAGGAGAAACCAACTACTTTGTTTTAGAGATACTGATTAAACCCAGGCCTTTAGAATTTTCTAGTTTAGTAATAGGGAGGTTATGTCATGTTACTCCTCACCTGGTGTGTCTCCATTCAGGTGCTGTATCTGTTATCTGTCCAGGAAACCAGCTGATTAGCAGCAGAAAAATGTGGAGGAAGATACATTTAAAACAATTTAAAATTCCATGTCTGGCATCTGGAGAGAAAAGTAGCAACTGGCTTTTCCCATAATGTTGTGGCCTTAGAAATCTCAAAGATGTGACATTCCTTAAAAAACTAGGCTATGATTGGTCAGAATATACAATTGTGAATAAAAATGCTTCAGTTCTAGGCGTCCTGTAGTCATGAAAGCTGGATGGGTGGGTCTGGGCCAGTTGCTCTCTCTCTCAATCCAACGGGGTGGTTGTTGTGGGGAAAACAGAAGGCAGAAGTATTTAATTTAGTTTTGGTCACCACAATGTAAAAAAAATGTTGAAACTCTAGAAAGAGTACAGAGAAGAGTAACAAAGTTGATTAGGGGACTGGAGGCTAAAACAAATAAGGAATGGTTGCAGGAACTGTGCATGGCTAGTCTAGTGAAGTGAAGGATGAGGGAGTACATGATAGCAGTGTTCCAGTATCTCAGGGGCTGCCACAAAGAAGAGGGAGTCAAGCTATTCTCCAAAGCGCCTGAAGGCAGGACAAGAAGCAACGGATGGAAATTAACCAAAGAGAGAAGCAACCTAGAACTAAAGAGAAACTTTCTGACAGTTAGGACAATTAATCAGTGGAACAACCTGCCTCCAGAAGTGGTGAATGCTCCAACACTGGAAGTTTTTAAGAAGATAGTGGACAGGCATTTGTCTGAAGTGGTATAAGTTTTCCTGCCTGAGCAGGGGGTTGAGCTAGAAGACCTCCAAGGTCCCTTCCAACTCTATTGTTATTGTTATTGTTCATTATTATTATTTATGAATTGAATTTTTTTATCCTGCCTTTATTACTTTATAAGTAACTCATGGCAATGACAATGACTATATATAAAACTTCTTCTTCTTCCTATTTTCTCCACAACAACAACAACCCTGGGAAGTGTCCTAGGCTGAGAGACACTGACTGGCCCAAAGTCACCCAGCTGGCTTTCATGTCTAAGGATGGACTAAAACTCATTATATCCTGATTTCTAGGCTAGTACCTTCACTACTACACCAAACTGGCCAGTATTAGATAGGTTCACCA
Source organism: Crotalus tigris (assembly GCF_016545835.1). Classification (NCBI taxonomy): domain Eukaryota; kingdom Metazoa; phylum Chordata; class Lepidosauria; order Squamata; family Viperidae; genus Crotalus; species Crotalus tigris. Next base: position 117,709 of record NW_024098422.1, on the reverse strand, counting down.
CCTTGAGTTATATATATATAAAATAATAATTGCTACAACTTTTTCTCCAAATATCTTATTCTTCTGTTATTATTATCCTGCAGTCCCCCCCTTAAGAACTTAAAATAGCATTCTTGAGCTATTTCCTGTGACTCCTTTGAAATTTATCTGAGATAGCTGCATTTATAATTATTATTTTGCCTTTATGTAATTACACAGAAAAAAAGAGAACAACAAGAAAAAAGAAAGCATAACAACAACAAAAATTCTCTATGTAATAGCTTCTGTGTTGAAAAGGAACCTTTCTGGCCCCCATTACTCAGTGGATTAAATTTTATTTGCAATTTATGCCCACGTTATTTAGAGAGAGAGGCTATGTTTCGGCAATTGTAATGGAATATGGCAATCCTTTATTGAAACGGTTAGGTAAAAAGGGCATTATAATTAATACGCTGCCTTTTGTCCAAGAACAATATTTTCTCTCCAATTCTATCCTAAAAGATAGGTTGAGTTCTGTAATAATGGGTGGCCCAAAATCATCCAGGGATAGTTGGTAGTCTTGGGGAGTGATTAAAAGGGAGAGGTGATAGCAGCATAGCTGTAAGGCAAATTTGTCAGTATTGTATGAATAGGCAAAGGGGGAGGGAGAAATGAGGCTCACATGCAATGCCATATCCACCATCTTGCTTTTTTTTTTAAACCTTCCCCTGCAGATGTTGCAATCCAGAGAGTGGGATGTAAATATGCATTTCCCTCTTCCTGATTTATTTATTACATTTATGTAATACTTATGTAAGGCTGTTGTAGAGAATCAGGAAGGAACCTGCCAGAGTTTGCTCTGAATACTATCCTGTTTCACAGGACTTAAGGAATGTTTCACTTCTGGGTATGTCTAGTTTAATGAAGAGAAGGACGAGGGGGGACATGATAGCAGTGTTCCAATATCTCAGGGACTGCCACAAAGAAGAGGGAGTCAAGCTATTCTCCAAAGAGGCTGAAGGCAGGACAAGAAGCAACGGATGGAAACTAATCAAGGAGAGAAGCAACCTAGAACTAAGGAGAAACTTCCTGACAGTTAGAACAATTAACCAGTGGAACAACCTGCCTCCAGAAGCGGTGAATGCTCCAACACTGGAAGTTTTTAAGAAGAAACTGGACAGCCATTTGTCCGAAATGGTATAGGGGTTGGGCTAGTAGACCTCCAAGGTCCCTTCCAACTTTATTATTATCGATCATTGCACAGTCAGCCAGATGTTCAGACTGGATTTGGCATTTTGTCTATCTATCGAGTCCTTACCCAGGACCTGGGATAGGCAGATGTGGATGTTTGATGGTATTACAGATATCGTCGCAGGATGGAAGCAGTTCCTAATAAGGCCGCCTTTTGCAATTGACTAATAGCGAATTTGTCAATGCCAATTGTGTTCAAGTGGTGCTCCAGTTGTTTTGGGATTGCACCCAAGGAGCCTATGACTATTGGTACTACCCTTGCTTGCTTTTGCCACAGTCTTTCTATTTCTATTTGTAGGTCTTTGTATTTTGTTATCTTCTCCAGTTCTTTCTCTTCTATTCTGCTATCTCCAGGCACTGCCACGTCCACTATCCAGACTTTTTTGTCTTTCTTATCGACAATTGTTAAGTCTGGGGTGTTATGTTGCAGGTGCTTGTCTGTTTGAATTCTGAAGTCCCAGAGCAGTTTAATTTTATCATTTTCTATGACTTTCTCTATTTTATGATCCCACCAGTTTTTGCTTACAGGCAAATGATATTTTTTGCAGATCTTCCAATGCACCATTGTTGCTACTTTGTCATGCCGCTGCTTGTAATCAGTCTGTGCAATCTTCTTGCAACAGCTTACCAAGTGGTCCACTGTTTCTTCAGCTTCTTTGCATAGGCGGCACTTACTGTCTGTTGCTGTCTTCTCAATTTTGACTTTGTATGCATTTGTCCTTAAGGCTTGGTCTTGTGCAGCCAGAATTAGTCCCTCGGTCTCTTTCTTCAATTTTCCTGCTCTTAGCCATTGCCAGGTTTTATTATTACCTGCTTTCCCAGCTATTTTTTTCACGTATTGGCCATGTAGTGCTTTGTCTTCCCATGCCTCTATTCTGTTCTTCATTTGGTCTTTCTTGTAGGCCAGTTTGGTCTCTCCAGTAGTTAGTAAGCCTTCCTGATATACTAATTTCAGTGCATCTTCATCATTGTTCTTCAGATATTCTTCCAAAGCCATTTTTTCTTCTTCAACCATCTGATGTACTTATAGCATTCCACGCCCACCTATTTGCCTTGGTATATAAAGTCTATCAATGTCACTGCATGGATGAAGGGGATGATTCATTGTCATTATTTTTCTGGTCTGCCTATCCATTGCTTTTAGTTCTGCTTGAGTCCAGTTCACTATTCCAGCTGTGTACCTAATGACTGGGATTGCCCAGGTGTTGATTGCCTTTATGGTATTTCCTCCATTGAGTTTGGATTTTAATATCTTCTTCACTCTCTTGATGTATTCACCTCTAATCTTTTTCTTGACTTCAGTGTGCTTGATGTTGTCAGCTTGAAGGATACCCAAGTATTTGTAGTACTCTTCCTCATCCAGACTCTTAATGTTATTTTCGTGGGGCATCTTGATTCCTTCAGTTTTCATTATTTTTCCTTGTTTGATAGTAAGTGTGGCACATTTGTCCAAGCCAAACTCCATTACAATATCTTGGCTATATATACGGACAGTGTTGAGCAGCGATTCTATTTCAGATGATGTTTTTCCATACAGCTTCAGATCATCCATGTAAAGGAGGTGGGATAGTCTGGCAGATGTTTTTGATGTTTGATAGCCATGTCCTGAGTTATTCAGTATTGTTGACAGAGGAAACAGTGCAATAACAAATAGTAATGGTGATAATGAATCTCCTTGAAATATTCCTCTCTTGATATTAACCTCTCCCAGCCTCTCACCATTGATCTGCAACTGTGTCTTCCATTGTGCCATCGATCTTTGCACAAATTTTCTGATGTTTCTACTGACTCCTGTTATTTCTAGGCACTTTATTATCCAATCATGTGGCAGAGAGTCAAATGCCTTTTTGTAGTCAATCCATGCCACATTCAGGTTGGTCTTCCTTCTCTTGCAGTTTTCCAAGATCATTTTGTCTATTAGGAGTTGATCTTTTGTTCCTCTGCTATTGGGGCGGTTTCCTTTCTGCTCAGGTGGAAAGAGATTGTTTTCAACTAGATGCTGTTGTACTGCATCAGCTACCACACCAGTTAGTAATTTGAAAGTTGTTGGTAAGCAGGTAATTGGCCTGTAGTTACCTGGTGTTGCCCCTTTTGCTGGATTTTTCATTATTAGGTAGGTTTTCCCAGTTGTTAGCCACTTTTCAATTTCTCCTCCTTGTAGTATATTGTTGAACTGCTTGGCAATGAGTGGGTGTATAACAGTTAGATGTTTCAACCAAAACCCATGCAGTTCATCTTCACCTGGTGCTGACCAATTTTTGATTTTCTTTGCTCTTTTTTCTACCATTTTTGTTGTTATTACTAGTTCTTTCATTTCAACTTCTGTTTTATTTGCATCCACCTCTTTTAACCAAGCTGCATCCTTGTTGTATTTCTTTGGGTTATCCCATATCTGCTTCCAGAACTGCACTGTTTCTTCCTTGTCAGGTACTGACTGATTCCTTGCAGTTTCTCCATTGATGGATTGGTAGAAACGTTTCTGATTGGATTGAAATTGGAGGTTCTGCCTATAGTTTGCAATTCGAGCTTCATATCTACTGATTTTCCTGGCTATAGCTGTTATTTGTTGCTTTATTATTTCCAGTGCTTCCTTGATCTTCCTTGTTTCTAAGTGGTATTTCTTGATTAGGTATTCTTTGGTCTTCTTGTTCTTCAGCTTCTTTTCTTTCATCTGTTCTAGCTTGCTTGCATGTGATCTTAACTTGCTGATCTTATTTTCTAGTCTAACCTTCCATTTTTGTGGTGCACTGTTTGTTTGTTTTTCTTCTTTGTTGATTTTGCATCCCAGGTATTCTGTTATAACTGCAGCTGTGCTGTACATTAGTTGGTTTGTTTCTTGCAGTGAATTGGTGCTTATACTTGATATTGCAGTATTTGCATCTTTTAATGCTTGTGCTAGCTGTTTCTTTGGAACAAGCTTCAATGCAGGTAGCCTTATTCTGTTGTTTTTGTGCTGTTCTAGATGCTCAGTTATTCTTTGTTTCAATTCTTTTATTTCTTTAGTTAGAGGGTTTTGTTCTTCCTGAGGAAGAGGTGCCTGGTTTCCAAATGAGAACAGTTGTATATCTCTGCTGGATTCCTTCACTGCTAACTCCCCCTGGTTTGCCTCTACATTCTGAATTACTTCTGGTAAGGCTTTGATTTGCAGTTCGTCCAATTCTGTTTCTGTGAATACTTTATTTCGTGTTATAAATCGGCGTTGATCTGCTAGTCTCTGTTCTGTTATTTCTGATTCTGGATGTTGTTCTTTCCAGAACTGGTGCATTCGTTTTAGATATCCTCTTCTTGTTGGACTTGATCTGTAGTAACAGATCATTATTTCTTTGTTTTCCATCACTGTGTATCTGCGACGGGTAAACACCTTTTCTTCCAGTAGTTCTGCAGCTGCTGGCCCTGGTTGCTCAGCCAACAGTCCTGAGTCCTGTAACCCATTTTTCACCAGATATCCAGGAACTCCAATATCTAGTGCGGACCTTGTTAACCCGGGCGACGTCCGAGCCGGTATGGCATTCTGAAATTTACGTCTCACCATATTTTTTATGGGAGAGACACTCTTTGTCTGACTCCTCTGATGAGACCTGTCCAGTATGGTTGAACCTCTGGCATAGCTCTCATCTTCCTCAGAGTACACAAGCCCCACAACCACGTCAAGGTAGTGCCTCACTGGGGGATTATTATTATTATTATTATTACTATTATTTTATTATTTTATTTATTTAATATAAGGAAATATATCTGATTCTCTACAGCTATATAAATGTCAACCCTTTGAGTACGCCAAACAACTCTGAAAATACACTTCTGGTCCTTTACTTTTATTCTCCCCCAAAACTAGGGATGATCTCCACCTTCCTCCTCTAGATTCAAATTTCACTTGTTAAACCTTTGTCTAGACTGCAGCTCTTCCTTCTGTCTTCCAAGGTCATTTCCAGATAGCATTATAGGAAGTCCTTGTCTTAGGAGCACGACTGAGCCCAAAATTTCTGTTGCTAAATGAGACACTTGTTAAGTGAGTTTTGCCCCATTTTATGACTATTCTTGTCCCAATTGTTAAGTGAATCACTGCAGTTGTTAAGTCAGTAACACAGTTAAGTGAATCTGGCCTCCCCATTGACTTTATTTGCCAGAAGGTCACAAAAGGGGATCACATGAATCCAGGACACTGCAACCATCATAAATACGAGTCAGTTGCCAAGCAGTTGTCTGAATTTTGATCACATGACCAAGGAGTGGTCATAAGTATGAGACACATCATAAGTCACTTTTTTCAGTGCTATTGTAACTTTGAGCGGTCACCAAACAAACTGGTGCAAAGCAGAGACTACCTGTATATCAAATGTAAAAGAATTTTCTTATAATTTTCTGGTAAAATCTCATCTCAGCATTTGACATTGTTAGATTTGTAACCTGGCATCCCTGCTTTAGCTTCACTAAGGCCAGATCCTGAAGTTGAAACTCAAGTACTTTGGCCACCTAATGAGAAGGAAGGACTCACTGGAGAAGGGCCTAATGCTGGGAAAGATTGAGGGCAATAGAAGAAGGGGATGACAGAGAATGAGGTGGCTGGATGGAGTCACTGAAGCAGGAGGCGTGAGCTTAAATGGACTCCAGAAGATGGTAGAGGACAGGAAGGGCTGGAGGAACGTTGTCCATGGGATCGCATGGACACGACTTCACAACTAACAACAATAAAATTTCCTTCCCAGGTTTCCTGAGTATATGGAAGTTCAAGGAGAAATCTCCCAGCATCCTTTCTACCTGCGTAAGCAGAATGTCCAAAGGGAATTGGTTGTGTCTGCCTTCATCTGAGCTCACTGCTTGCTTCTTAGAAGAATTCTGCGGAAATGCAATGGATGGAAAGGCATTGCATTAAATGTAATCAAAACCACAGGCCAAAATTATAGTGGGATTTATGCAAATAGTTTTTCCACCTGAGATGCCAGGGAATTACTGTTTGTTTCTCACCTTGTTACACTGCTGTAACCCGACAATGGTCTTGCTTTTACACTTTGCTCCATCAAATTAAGCCAGTGAGGGAACTGGGTTGCTGTAAGTGTGTGTGTGTGTGTGTGTGTGCGCGCGCGCGCGCGTGCGCGCGTGAAAAAGAGTCAACAGAATAAAAAGGGCAAGTACGACTAGATGGTTGGAATTCCACCTCAATTGCCCAATTATGGGTGCTATTTTAATACCATGTGATTGTTGACCCCCACCCACAACCTGAGACTCCCTTGGCTGCATGCAAATCTATCTCCCTTTGATTTTCAGGCAAGCAAGCCATGTCAGCTCTCAGAATACTCCAGATGGGATAAAAAATTTAGTCTGAGGTTCCTACCCTGCGTTAAGAGAGGAAAGGGTTTCAAATCCATAGTTTTTAAAATCCTATGTTCTTCTTCAAACTGAGGCTGGTTAGACAATTTATTGTCTGTGACGGATACTTTTTTTTTAAATTTTCTTGAGTTATATAATATTCCAGAATCAAGGAAGGATATCTTCACTATCTTGTCTGCTCTTCCATTTGATTATTTATCTAACTTTTTTTTTTAATATTCCATCCTTCCTGAAAAACCCACGGTCTCTGGAAGTATAGACAGTCCTCATTTGACTACTGCAATTGAGATCAGCAATTCAGTTACTAAGTGATGCAGTTGTTAGGAGAAACATCATTTAATCATGCTTGACTCATGATGTGACTTCTGCTGTGGTCAATAAGCGAAAAACCATGTGTTGTTAAACATACCGTAACATCACATGACCGCAACTTGCAACTTCCTGCCAGCTTTCCCATTGATTTTGTCAGGAATCAGCTGTGAAGATTGTAAATAGCAGCCATGTGATTGTGGGACACTGCAATAGTCATAAATGTTTTCCAAAGCACCCAAATTATGATCATGTAAATGCAAGGATGCTGCAACAGCTGCAAGCTTAACCATGCTATCAAATGGTTGCTGAATGAGGCAGTTGGTCAGCAAGGACCACTTGTAATCTGAGCTGCATAGACAAATGCATTTTTGGCTTGAGTTCTTTGCAACTGATATGCTCCTAGAAATTGGACTGGCACAGTTGCTATGTGCTTTTTATTTCTTATTTAACCCAAAGTACCCTTTTTTTACTTCTGATTCTTCTCAAGAGTGGTGAGTTCTTTCTTCTACCTTTTTACTTCCTCTTTTACTCCTTCGGGGGTTGAAAGAGATATAAAGTTCTGGTTCTAGCTCTTCTGGCAGCCTCAGCCATTGTGATTTGATGCTGCTGTGGTGTGCCTTTGATGTTGTCTCTCCATCTTCTTCTAGGTCTGACCTTCTCCTCATTTTGTATATATGCCTTGTATAGTACAGAATCCCAAGACATCCTTTCAAGGTGAGCGAACTACTTTATTTGCTGTTTTTGTATGTAGTTTAGGATTCGTTCTATGCCAATTCTTTCTCTTATGATCTCATTTCTGATTTTATCTGTTCTGGTCACTCTAGCAAATTTCCTCAAAGTTCCATATCCCAAAGGTGGTTTTTCAAAAAGCAATGGACTTCCTTTGTTTTTCCTTTAAGATGTTTCGTTTCTCATCCAAGAAGCTTCTTCATCTCTTGGATGAATGACTAACTTTCATTTATGTTTATTGTAAGGTATTATTTTTGTCACTGGTAACATAGGCTGGGGATGAATATACTTTGCAGGATGAATATGCTTCTTTGTAATGATTGGTACTGCCTTATGTTGTAGGAGTGGAGCTATATTAAATCAAGTATTCCCAATACTTGGTTTGCCTTTGCATCATATGTTAATCTCTTTGTTCATTTTCCATCTTCAGTGACTGTTGTACCTAGATATTTTCCTGGTGTTGTAATATGTGGTTTTTCTCCAAATAAAGATTGTTTTGTTTTTGTTGCATATTTTTTCCTTGGCCCTTATGAGTCCAAAGATCTCTCTCTCTCTCTCTCTCTCTCTCTCTCTCTTTCTCTCCCTCTCTCTCTCCCTCCCTCCCTCCCTCTCCCTCCTTCCCCCTCCCCTCTCTCTCTCTCTGTGTGTGTAACAAAATATCTAAACAATGAACCACTGGATTTAGAAGATGTCAGTAAACCAGATAATTCAATCAAACGTTTTCAAATTTCATGCTAAAACAGAGAAAATCCTTGATTGTATGCAGAAAATCTCAGGCATTCAAAGAACTGTGGAAAATCCTGCCTGTAATCCTGAAATATGTTTATTAGAGAATTTACAGTTATAGGTCAAAAGAAGAAGAAAGGAAAAAAAGAAAGAAATCAACACAAGATAAAATACCTATTTAGAGCAGGAGCTAAGCTTTCGTGTGTCACATTCAGACCCAACAATTTTGGTTGCCATTGCTATAGCACTGAAGTCCAATCAGTTGGCTGACCTCATGAATCTGGTAAATAAAATAAAATATAAAATAAATAAAATAAAATAGTGATTCAATTGCTCACAAGAGGTTATGGTGTAAATTGGCAGCATCTTCTGTTTAATAATGTTTAATAAATGGGCAGCCTCTCTGATCAATAATGATTCTGCATGAAAATAGTGCAAGGTAGATCTGATAGGTAGACATTGGAGAACTGACTGCATCTGTTCAGCTTCCAAGGGAGTCAAAAGGCATATATTTTCCCTGTCCCACTCCATTATTTAATTTCAATTTTAACCTCCCTAGAGCCATATTCCATCTTCCATCTCTAGGTCTCAATGAATTTCCATACTATTACATCATACTGAAGCTGACATCCAAGTGGGGCTGTGATGAAACTTCTGTAAACACTGCTAACATCGGATATTCTTGCTTGACAACAGATGGAATTGCAGCCATTTTCCTCTATTGCTTTTAGAGTTAGTTGATGCTGGGAGGGGGGAATGTGGATGAGATTCCAGCTAGTCATAACAATAATAACTCAGTTGTGGGAACCCAAGGTCATTGGGCCCAGAATTGATAGAGTTTTGGTGGGCTGGAGAGCTAGTGACAAAGCCTGCACTTCAAGCTAATTGGGGGATGTGATTTATGACTGTTTATTGGAGGAGGGAATTGTGCTTTGTTACTTTGTGTCCAGGGGAGGGGAATTTAGTTTTTGGTTTTAACTATGTAGTGCCAATACTTTGTTTCTCGAATAAAAGATTCTTTAAGATAAACAATGCCTCAAAGTTCTTTTGAAGAGTTTCATCTGTCGGAACCACGACAACTTCCATGAACTGGTGTTATTTTACCAGACCCAAATGCTGGAAATTAACCATGCAACCATATATTTGGACAATCAACATCATCCAAATTGAACAAGTAAAGACCTTGAATACCTAGGTATCTATTTACAGTCTTGTGTCTCTTGGAAACTTCAGTCCTCAAATCTTATTCTCTATGCACAAAAAGTTTCTAATGCAATAAGCAGATACACAAACGGTAATGGACAAATAATGTCCCTGCAGTAATTAAACTTTTCAAAGTTAAAGCACTACGTCTTTTGCAGTATGACACACAATGCTGTTTATATAAAGATAATCACTGTACTAGAAACAGCTCAGTCTAGATTTCTGATATCTCTGCTCCAGGGTCCTCCCTCTGTTGCAATGCCCTTCTCTGGCTAGAATTTGGATGACTTTCTTTTGGGATCCATTTGAGGATCTGCCAGTTAAAGTTTTGATTCAGTTATGGGGGGATTCTACTTTACTTTAGTCTATTTTATCTAGATAGAACAATATGATTCCCTGTGAAAGAAGCAAATAATATCCAATCATGTCTATTGTGGGCTCTTTTCTCAATATTGGGCTTAAACAAAACCTGGAGAGAAAATAGGGAAGTTTTGTAACTCTGAAAAAAATGGTGTCTACAATAAATTTGATGGAACAAGGGATAATCTTCCTATGTCCCTATGAGAAATAATGTTCTATAAGATGTTTCATAGTCATAAATATTAGAACAATGACACTTGGGCTTGCATTTGAGGTGTAAATATTCTCATGATTCAGGAAGAGATGTACAGGTTTGAATTCCATTAGTAACTGGAGTTTCCCAGGTTAGGAATGTGAAAAGTGTAAACAGGCAAGTTACATCTACAAGCAAATCTAGGAAGAAAAAAATCTAGTTTATACAGAGGATAGAGTGGGATGAGTAATCAGTGGATTTGAATCCATGAGGATATAAATTTGGGTATCAGTCTTAATAGTGAGAACCTGGCAACTGTTCATGAATTGCAATCAAGTCCCAGTCCAAGCCTTTTCATGTAAAGATTCTAGGAAACTACAGTCAAGTTTTGCTTCCCAACAGGAAGCTTGATGTTAAGAAGATCAGAAGATTTATTATCACTGGCACAGAATTATTAAAGCCAGAAAAATGTATTTTTTTTAGAAGAGAATAACTAATACTTTGTGTGAGGGCTATGGATACCTAGAACCTATTAGCTATAACTAGAATAGTAAACAACTTAGGCAGTGGGGCTACACTTGGACTGTCCACTCCTGTAATTCTTTTTCTCAGGCTAAATTAATTAATTTTGATAAAATAGGGAAAACTCACACCTATCAGATCACTTCCAATCAGGCTTCAGGCATGGGCATGGGACAGAGATAGCCAATTGCCAAGCGTCCAAATTTTGGTCATGTGATCATGGGGATGCTGCCACAATCATAAATGTGAAAAATGGTCATAAGTCACTTTTCAGTGCCGTTATAACTTCAAACAAATGATTGTAAGCTGAGGAGTACCTTATTAGACTTTCATGCACATACTGCTATCCTTCTGGAAGCTTTTAAAAGCACGACTTTTACAGAAAGTAGATGGTGATTGATCAATGCAGTTTAAGCAGTAACTATTAGGAAGTTAACGTATCTGAGGGGAAATTGTGAGGCTGAGAGTGTTGGTTATTTATAGTTTGTTTTATACTATTTTTTACTGTAGATGTTTTAATTTAATGTATAATTCTGTCTTATATTTGTGATTAATCTCCAAGAATACTTTGTAATCGAGTAGTCTACAAATGTAACAAATAAGTAACTAAGCATTTCCTTATGTTTTTTTGGACTCAGCTTGGAATATAGATGCAATAACCAGAATTAAAAATGACTGATAATCTCAGCTCATTTTCCTTTGTAACATGCTATCATCACATAGCAAAATATTTATATACTTGTGTATATAAGATCCACTATGTTTTTGACCGGTTTAATGACTCAAGGTTACTAATGATATTTCTTTGGAAATATCATTTCAGGAAGAATTTTTCTGGACTTGCAGGAGGGAAGGAACCTCCCTGATTTAAGCAGCAGCTCTTTGATTAATTTATTCAGCAAATAAAAAGCCAACCATTATAATATAATATAATAATAATACAATACAATACAATACAATACAATACAATACAATACAATACAATACAATAAAATACAATACAATACAATATAATATAATATAATATAATATAATATAATATAATATAATATGCATTCCCAATAGAATAGAGTTCAGTCTTGGGTTTAGATATGAGAAACATGTATTCAAAATTCTGCTCAGACATGAAAATGACTTGGCTAGCTGGGAAAATCATGCTAGATCTTAGGTTTGTTGTAAGGATGTAATAAGCATTATGTGTATCACTGCTTTAAGCTCCTTGGAGAAATAATGGAATATTATGTGACAAATAAATATTGTATGGCATTTCATTGTTGCAGAGGTCATCGGGAGCTTTTCAGAAACTCATTAGTCTTTACCAAGCCTCTGCTAAAATTGTGATGCCAGAACAAACCAGCAGCATCAGCTTTTGAGCTGTTGAAAGGTTCAAGGGATTTCCTGTTATGCGTTTTCCTACAAACTCAGGATATAATTTTGCATCTCTATTTAGCCTAAGAGTAGACATTGACTTTGGAGGGCTGTTGGATGGTACATTTAGAAGGACAATGATAGTATTCATTAGTAAAATGCTAATCTATCAGTGCGGTTGTGCGGTGGCCTTGCAAATAGCTCAGTTAAAGGGCTCTAGGTTTCAGCATTCTGTTTCAAGAACAAACTGAATTCATTAGGAACAGTACAATATTTAAATAGGAGGACAACCTGTAAGTTGTATTTTTTATTTCAAGAGAATGGCATTGATCTGCGTGCAGGGCAAATATACTGCCAAAGCTGGCTTCAAGTTTGATTTAGACTTGGGTCAAGTGCATTCTGGAGGGCTGTTTCCACTGTCAGCGTGCCTTGGCAGTCCTTGGCTAAGTAATGATTTCACTGGGGTCTGGTTTGGGAAAGAAATAAATACAGCCTTGACTTTAAACAAATTAATTTTAATCTATGTGTTAAATAGTGCTCTAATTTTACACTTTTACAAAATAAAAACAATTTGGTTGGAAATATGCCAAGAGAGACTACAATAAACTATAAAAGCATATTTCCAATGGAAAAGATGATCTTCTCATTTTTATATCATTCTTGATATCTGGGCTTTATCTATACAAATGAATATTGTATGCCATTTCATTGTTGCAAAGAGAGCAATGATAATGATGGAAGACAGCCAATATTAATGACAATGACAGAATAGAACCAATATCATTCATCAAAACTGGGCGGGAAAGAAAAGGACTTTCTTTGCTTTAAATTGGCTTCTCTTAACCTGCTCTTAAAATGGTGCAACTTGTAGCATATAGGCAGGCTATAAATTGCTTTTGGAAATCTCTCCCAGTTTAGCTGTACCAAGACAGTAATGACAGCCTGTATTTTCTCCTCTTCCCTTTCCCTCCATTAAAAAGTGAAGGTCAGATCAGAAGCTTTACAGAAAAACATCATCCCCTCCAGGCATGCGTACTACTCCTTTGAAAGGCAAACTCAGTATATACAACAAACCAACAAAAATAATGCTTAGGCTTCACGTAGGGCTCTAGAACTGTCACTTGGTTTGGAATGTAATGCACAATTTTCCATGAAACTGGTAAGTTTGCTCAGAAAAGACTTGTAAAGAGGCACTGTCTGGCAAGAACAATTCATTGTGTCTCCTTTGGGGGTCCTAGTCCACACTTTGAGTAATACTGCTGCAGGCAATAGTATATCCATAGTATTATATGAAATTAAAGATATTGCTAAATCTAGCCAGCTGGTACATCTTCATTTTTTTAAAAAAATGTGGGGAGAATCTGGGGCTGGTCTCTTGCCAAGATGTTGGGGCTTAGAATACCAGATGCTGCTACCATCCTTGCATAATGTATTTACAGCAAAGGATCTGATCCGCCAAAACAAATGCTGGCCATTAGGCATATGTTGTTGCCTGCTGGTGCTTGACATTAACTTTCCCAGATTTTTCTGAAATCCCAGACAGTTAAGAAAACCATCCTCTTGAGGGTTGTGTTCAGGGGTTTGTTGTATACCCTCACAGCTGCACCTGTTCCAAATGTTATGTAGACAGTCTTCAAAATGAGATAAATAAACGAGAATGCCATGACTAAGAATCTGTTTCTTGCCTCCTTCTGCATATTTTGGAGTCATAAAAGTTATTCTTTATCAGTTCTGTGTACCTGCCCAACCCGACAGATGCCAGCTGTCCTTGTTTTTGTTTGGTGAGAACATTTTGTTAGACAAGTTTCTGAATTACAAGCTGTTTTTAATTCTAGTTCGCCAATTTGGTGATAATATTCTAGACCAGCATTTTTTCAAACTTGGCAATTTTAGGATGTGTGGATTTCAACTCCCAGAATTCCCATGCTGGGAATTTTGGCCATTTAGTCTTCAATCCCATACTTGCATTCCTGGCAGAAAATATCATTCAAGGTAATGTTAAAGTCCATTCAAAAGAGGCTCCATTTAATTAAAGAACCTTCCCTTAACAACCTCTAGATGGTGACAAGAGAAGGAGATTATCTTGTCTGCCTAGACTAGAGCAGTGGTGGTGAACCTATGGCATGGATGCCAGAGGTGGCACTCAGAGCCCTCTCTGTGGGCACGTGCGCCGTCACCCCAGTCCTAGGCTTTCAGCTGGGTTTTATAAAACCTTTTCGCTTTAGGTCTCTGCCACTGTGTGCAAAAAAAAAAAAAAAAGGTTCAATCAATCAATTTCAAATTCTCGCGGGGAAAAAAGAAGATCTTGCAAAGTTGGAATTGATTTATTGAACTTTTTAGTCCCACCCAGTCTGCCGTTACCACCGCAGCCAAGCCTGCCCAATGGGCCACACCCACCCAATGGGCCACACATACCTGGCACTCGACGATGCGTAAGTGGGTTTTGGGTTGCAGTTTGGGCACTCAGTCTCTAAAAGGTTCACCATCACTGGACTAGAGTAATGCTCACTGGAACTTCTGCAAAGAGAAGTTGGGGTCCTTCCGCTGGCAGTGATAGCAGTTTGAGAGAAACTAGTCCCCCTGACTTGGCAAAAATTCACCTAAAATTATAAAACACAGTCATGGGGACAATTGTGGGACACTGTAAACAACTATAAATGTCGGCTAGTTGCTAAGTGCTTGAAATGTGGTCACATGATGGGGGCAGCCATTAGCATTTTGGAACCAGGTCATGAGTACCTGTCGGGAGCTCTGTCTTAATTTCAAACAGTCACTAAGTGAACTTTTTAGTACCTGTACTTTACAACTTACAACCATTTGTTTAGTGACCATTCAAAGTTACAATAGCACTGAAAGACCATTTCTGACCATTTTTCACACTTATGGCCATTTCAGCATCCCCATGGTCATGTGATCCAAATTCACACTCTTGACAACTGGCTCATATTTATGATGGCTGCAGTGTTCTGAGCTCATGTGATCTCCTTTTGTAACCTTTTGACAAGCAAATGGGGAAGCCAGATTCACTCAACAACCATGATACTAACTGAAAAACTGCAGTGATTCACTTCACATCTGAAAATGGGGCAAAAATCACTTAATAAACATTTTGCTTAACAAGAGAAATTTTGGGCTCAAGTACTATTGTGGCATAACATCCATACCTACTTAGCTTCCAATTTCTTTTATTTAAAAAATAAAATCTCTTCAGCAGTCAGTGAAGTTGACATGGGCCACTTCCTCTTCCTAACCTATTTTTTAACAGACAAGCATTCCTGTCAAAAGGATATGTTAGCTTTGCACATAGTTATAATTTTATTCCCAGAAAATATGCATTCTTTTTTATGAATAGAAATCTAGTTTGGGTACATGGGAAAGATATATAACTCTCTTTCACAAGAAAATATGTATTACAGCCCTCAGGCTCTTGCTTAATAATAATTTTAAAAGTTTGTTCACACCTACTGATTCTCTTTTCTGAAATGAGGAAATAACGCTCATCATATATTTCATGACATAGATCTACTCCCTAATGCTGCTTATTAGGACCAAGTGAAAAAAAATAACTCTTAAATGTTGCCACATTAAATATTTGAAGTTATAAAAAAAGGATATTTCCAGCAAAGGCTGTTATTATAGGCTTATGGGTAAATACTCTTTGTGGAAACAGAGATGTGGAGTAATGGAAATATGAGCTGATTTGCTTGAGGCATTGAAATTGCTGCATCATTGCTCAATATAATCTATCACTCAAGACATTTATAGCATGTTTTTAGAGAAAAGTATATGATTAATGCCAGTATAGTCCATTGTGAATCAATGTTTGAGCAATGTAGAATAAAGCCAAATTAGTGGGGGTCATGATTACCCTTTGTGGTGATACATTAGATGGTAATTAAAAAAGGTCATTTACCAATTTAAAATCATAAGATTAGAATATCTCTTCTACAGTAGCTATGGCTGCTCAGCCCCTGTTGTTTGCTTGTAAATTATAAATGTTTTTACCTTGAGAGATTCAAATCTGGAGGGATTGGACAAAATTATTCACATGGCTTAAAACCAGGATGACAAATGCTCAGGGAGCATAGTATCTGACCAGCTTCTCAAGGCCTGTAGTCCCTCCTTCCTCTCTCTGGTCCTACTAACATGAACACTTGAAAATGTTGATATACCTTGGACTGTAGCCAACCATTGGGCTCTATATCTTAAACCATTTAAAATTTCTTAAATATTTTGAAATGATTGATGCCACAGAGTCATTTCTGTAGAACACCTATTCACTGAGTCCACCATCAAAGCTGACATCAGCCAGAGCATAGGAGAACTCAGAGAAGTAGTGCAAGATCAGAAGATGTGGAGAAACCTGGACAACAGAAGTGCCAAAAGTCAGATACAACTGAACAAATAGCATCGTCGTCATCATCATCATCATCATCATCATCATCATCATCTCAGTTCTATCAATGGCATCTTATAACTAGATGGATTCATTTTTGCCTAGTCTTCCCTCTCGAGATTCTGTGCTGTGTTGTGCTGTGCAGATCTATAAACAAAGCACCATCCCACAATTTAATTTTAATTTGGGTAACTCTTCTTTGCATGCTCGATAAGTTAAAAAAGAAGTCCTGCTTTGTCTGAATTGAGATGCTGATGTCATGGCACCTTGAGGAGTTTTCTCAGTAGCTTTCCAATGTAAAATTAAGCAAAGCTCCAGAAAGCCTTTCTTGACATGCGTTCACTGAACAACTGATTGTAAAAAGTACCTCTGCACATAGTGTCCATGGTACTGCTGACTAAGCATTTGGAAATCTAGTATCTTTTTAATTAATGGAGTTCAGTGGCTCATTCTTGCCTTGGAAATGAACCTACTGATGTTAGGAAAAGCAAGCTAACAAAATTCTGCCTTGGAATATTTAGTCTTTCTTCAAGTAATTTGTATCAGGTTCCCCGATTTAAATTTGTCACCTTTTCTCCTTTCCAAGAAAAGTTAGCAAGAACCTGAGATTCTTGTTTCATGATTGTCAACAGCTGCTTAACAGTCATAAATATTTGAATAAACTTATATTTTTTAATTTGGATACTCTGCCCCTCTCTATAAGATTTAGACCTATGGAAGGGAATAGACTAAAATGTATTGGGATTTCCTTTGACCAACTTAACTGAAAGCTATTGAGGTATTTCCTAGACATTACTGATGTCATTGACATGAGTGGCCTATATGGTCCATGTCCAGAATATGGCAAATTTGAAATTTACAGAATAGGTTGTAGGGGCCTTCCAGAAGGATTGGCATGATAATCTTGGTCTTTGTTTAATGACTAATTTCCAAAAAGACTAACTAATGAGACTAAAAGTAAAGAATCCATCATACAAGGCAGAACTGGCATTAGGTTCTAACAGATATACTGTCTTTTAAAGGGATACTTTCCTACTGTTGTGCCTATTTCAAAGAGACAATAATTGCTTGTACTGAGTACCTTGTTCTCAGTTTCAAAGTCTAGACTCACCTCTATACTCCACTTTCATATTTGTTCCTCCAAATATACATTTTACAGCTATTAAACTAATGATGCCCAGAAAAACACACAGAGATTTGTAGGTGACTCATAATATCAGAATTAACTACTGCATGCTGATTTGAATAGAATAGATTAATAACAGACTTGGAAGGGATCTTGGAGGTCTTCTAGTTTAACTTCCTGCTCAGGCAGGAAACCCCATACCATTTCAGACAAATGGTTGTTCGATCTCTTCTTAAAAACTTGCAGTATTGGAGCATTTACAACTTGTGGAGGCAGATTGTTCCACTGGTTAATTGTTCTAATTGTCAGGAAATTTCTCCTTAGTTCTAGGTTGCTTCTCTCCTTGATTAGTTTCCATCCGTTGCTTCTTGTCCTGCCTTCAGGCACTTTGGAGAATAGCTTGACTCCCTCTTCTTCGTGGCAGCCCCTGAGGTATTGGAATACTGCTATCGTGTCCCCCCTCGTCCTTCTCTTCTTTAAACTAGGCATACCCAATCCCTGCTATAAATCTAGAAAGCTTTTTGGCAGCAGGTTGTGGACCAAATGAAACATCTGAATTATATTCCTCAAAATCAGCAACCTTTTCTTCTAGGAAGATATAGTTAGGATGGGAGCATTTGTACTTTTCCTTTGGAAATGTCAAAATTGATTCATAAAAAGTATTTTCTCCAAGAAACTGTTATTTTTAGTTATTTTTATTTTTAGATTATATGCATGAACCTTTCTTCACTTTGAGAAAACTATTGAACACACAGTTAGAACTGCAATTTCTTAAATACTTTTGCCATTAAGACACTGAAATGTACAAAAATGACATCTGGATATTCCAGCCATAAAAGAAACTGATTAGCCATAAAGGAACTGCTCAACTGGGAATGGACAGCAGGAAAAATAATAAAAATACTTTAGGAATGGGTTGCCTCCCAATGTCCAGTTTTTGGTTAATTTGAAAAGAAGGGTTTATTTTTCTAACACAAAACTGCAACTTCTTTTTTTATTTTTTGATGCTTTTTATTTTTTATAATTTACATATTTTCCTTATTTTACTTTCTGTCTTTTTTTTTTTTTTTGCTTTGTGAGGTTAAAAAAAAACAGAAAAGATTCTTTATGTTTTTCCTAACTTAATATCTACCAGTAACTATCTGCACTTGTGTGTTTTTCTTTTGTTATTCTTCTTTAAACTTTTTTTCTTTTCTGAAAAATAAGTGCTTCAATATTTGTTAAGTCTTTAACTACTTGTAAAATATTATCGATACATCCCTGTCTTGGAAAGCTAAAAAGGAGCAGCTGCTGATTTGGACAGTTTCTAACACTGTGTGGGTTTTATTATCTTCCTTTCTCCGTATGACTTGCAGGCATTTTTTTTTTTTTTGTCACTTTCTTATTTGAAATATACAATATGCAATTTAAATTCCAGGAATTGTTTTCTTTTGTATGTTTTTTTTTCCTGAATATATATAATCTATTTATTTTTTTATTGTGCTGGTTTTTGATTAGGGTAAGTGCCAGGATTGGTTGGATTCAGGCATTTTCTAAATTCAATCAGACAAACAAATTAAAATTATTAAAGAAAATCTATGTTTTGATGCCCAGCCAATTTTTTTTCTTTTAAAACCCAAGGGCATACCACCACATACTTATCTAAATCAAATACCAAGGCAGAAAAACAAGCACAAAGAGGCAGAAAAAAAGGACAGAAAAAATTGGCATAATTACTCAGAACAGAAAAGCTAGAAACAAGGCTAACAGTAAAGCACATCCACCAACCAAAAAGAGGGATTTTCAAGCAACATACTCATGGAACAGATGACTGACACTATTTTTTTTTATTGAAAAGTTTTATACAAATTTTCCATTTTATTACAATACAATATCCCTCCCTCCCTCCCTCCCTCCCTCCCCCCACCCTAACCCTACCCCCCCTCACTTCCCAGAGCTGATTACAGGGTTACAAATAAGCAAACAAATTCTAACTAAGCTTATCCAACTATACCAATAACCAAATCCATAAAATACTTTAACTCAAATACAAGACAATTTCAAAAAAAAAATAAAAACAAAAATAACAATATAAACAATTCCCACTTTAAACTATAAGTTATTCAAAAACTAAATGATACTTTCTAATCCCATATTTATTCTGTACATAATTTATCCATCTTCTCCACACCGAGATGCATCTTTCTTGTGAATGATCCTTCAAATAAGCAGAAATTTTGGCCCTTTCTGCTAAATTAGAAACTTTAAGCGACCATTCTTCTATAGTGGGCAAAGAATCTTTCCTCCAATATTGCCCAGCCAGCAACCTTGCAGCTGTAATAAGATTCAACATTAAAATAGTTTCTTTAGCATCACAATTGTAGTATGCAATACATGCTCCATGTATGTGCTCATGCCCAAAGAACACCCAAACTACACAAGCATTAGATGTAAATAATGTGAACTGCTACAGGAAAAGATAAGGAACCTAGAGGCAACTCTAGCCAAACTCCAAGGTACAAAAGAAAGCTCTACCCAAACAGAACCAATTAACCAACAAATAACTCCCAGAAAATTTGACTCTACTGATAAACCCTTGGAGGAAGACAAACGGAGGTATGTCACACAAAGAAGGAAACACAATACTCAAAATAAAAGCAACATACAACTAACAAACCCTTTCTACCCAATCCAACCCAACCAGAAGCAGCCCCATTAAAAGTGAGAAATTGATTTCTCCTCCTATAGGTTCTTCTGCTTGAGCAGGGGGCTGGACTAGAAGACCTCCAAGGTCCCTTCCACCTCTATTCTATTCTATTCTATTCTATTCTATTCTATTCTATTCTATTCTATTCTATTCTATTCTATAATTGCTTACATTATTCTGATTTTTTTAAATTGGAATTCTTGATCTCACCTGCACTGCTTGATGGAGATTCAAATGTATCTTGAATGAATCAAGAGAGAATATTTTTCCAAACCTGAACTTGTTAGGGAAGAAGAAAGACAGAGTTCGTTTTGACATATTATGTGATAAATAAATCATTGCAGGGTGATAGAGCCAGGAAGATATATAGTCATAGCAAAATGTGTGGTGACTGAAATCGAATGTGACTAGCAAGGTTATAACTGATGTTGGTGGCTTGTTCTGATTCTTGTCTACTTGTGGCAGGCTTCATTAAGCTTCTTTAGAGCACCCCAGTGTATATGCATATATTGCATATGGCTTTTGCACACTGCAGTTTTTAGTATTACAGTAGCATATCCTCCGGCCATGGTAACAAAGGCCGTGCTATAAAATGGAAAGTATTTTGGACAGGAGAGGGCAGGCATATTTGCAATCTGTCATTCTTCACAATTGATTAATGGGGAGAATTTTCAGAGCTGACTGATGAAGGTGGAATATCTGTCAGTCTTAGTACTGGACTCTGTGGTGCCCAAATATCAAAAGAACAAAGCAAAATACAGTGGAGCTGCAAAACCTAGCAGACATTTCTGAGCTCAGATGGAATAAACTCTGTCTTCTTTTTTTAATTTCAAGGGAGAGAGGGATGCACATACACATAAACACACATGAAGACAGCAGCCTGGAACTGTTACAGCAAAATTATATCATTCTTTGGATGTTGCTCAAATGACAGCCTCCTTGTGTTTAGGGGTACAAGGTCAGAGCAGATACATTAACTGGAGCATCTTCCACTTAAATGCTACCTTTAAATATTATTGTGATTAGAGATTACATGGCCTAGCATTATCTATTTTTGGGTTGGATCTAGACCTAATAATATTTAGAACAGAAATTAATGAACTATTAATTGTTAATTAAACTTAAATTCCATTGATATCAATGGAAAAGTGTTTACTCTAAAAATGATTAAACGTGTCCTAATTAATTACATTCTGCATGCTTCCTAACATGGCTATTAATGATTTTATACTTGTTATTTTACTTGCTTTCTAAGTATGTATGAAGTGAATAAAACACATCAATCAATCAATAAGTATTTTTTCTTAACTGTTATGAACACAATAATCTTTTCTTAACTTAAATTTCATTCTACTTTTTCCAACCCAACCCCCCCCCCCCAAAAAAAATCAGTTTGTTGAGCATTCATTCAATTTCTATAAATGAATATGTAAAGAGTTTTTGGACTGATATTCTAATAAAAATAATAGAAAAAAATTCAAATATCATAAACCTTGTACAAGAAAACGTAATTAGAAGGAAGTGCTTCCTCTTTCCCAAAATTAGTTTAGAATGAAAGAAAGATGTAGGAAATGACAACGCCCACTACTATTTCCATATGAATCAGTTAAAGTTGTTCCATTACTGGAGTAACTTTCCATTGAACCAGATCTTGCCTCTGTAAACTATAACAAATGTTAGAATTAATGAGTTCAAAAGAGAGGTACAGAGTTAATGTGATTAATATAGGGATATAGAGGTATAGAGAAGCCCTTCTAGCTTTAGAAAATCTAAATCACTTCGTGATTCTTTGTTTGCAGCTTATTCCCAATTAGTTACTTATTGTCAAGTGAACCATTCAATCATGATCCTGGAGACAGAGCATCCTTGAACCAAATTAATGGTTGACCTGCTTGTCAACCATCACCATAATGAAAAGCAAAAATTAAAGAACACAGCAAAAACCTAGGTAAAATGATATAGAAGGCTTGGGTGAGGTATCTCTATGGTCAGAAAGACAGTGGATACCTAGAGGTTCCACCAAGTCTTCTTTGTAAGCAGGGCTTTCCCATGGAGTTTCCTTTCAGTTAAAGTCATCTCTCCAAAGTCTAGGTCACATGGATTCCATCTTTCCCTTGAGGGAAAGATGATGGGAGTTGGGAGGAATTGTTCCACATGCCTAAGAAACAGATCCTTATCTGGGTTTTCTTGGTTTTCTATGATCTGCTGTTTTAACAGCAATAGAAGATGTATGATCTACCAAGAGAACAAAGGGATAGATTTAGTAAATTATAGTTTACTAGTTTACTTTTTATAGTTTAATAAATTATAGTTTATAAGAAAAGACTCCCAGCACTAACTTTCTGTCAGTGTCCTCACCAACCCCTGGTGTTCACTACTGTATGCGCCATTTTTATCTGGTGGTGTTTGCTACTACAGATTCAGTCACTACAATAGTAGGCTCCTGTTCATCTCAGTGCTTGGCAAAAGTTGCTCGGTGAAAGACTGAACATTTCTGAATCTCTGAAGAGCTAGAAGACCCTACCAGCAGCTTTCATGTCATCTGAGCTACTCACTTCAGCATCTCCCCTTCCCCTTAATGAACTTTCCAAGCTCTATTTGGACACTTGGCTATATATTTGCTCAGTGGATCTCTAGAGGACAGAACGTGTAAAACTGGGTTGCCAAGGAGATTTTGTCATTAGAAAATTAGCAGTAAGAAGAAATGGCATGTTGGTTAAAAAAGCCCAAGTCTCTGTAGAGTTGGCTGATTTTTTTCTTGACGCAGAGGAAAATAGACTGATCAGTCTCTTTCTGTATCATGTCGGCTTTGCATATGTTCATTCATAATTCAGTCATTACTTAGGTGCTTGGTGAGTGATAGATGTGCAATACTGAGTGAGGTTATGTGATTTTCAGAGTAATTAATGTAATTGTTCCTAGATCTAGGCTCTTGGGAGACATTTGAAAGGCACCCATAATTCTCCTTTCTAATATGCTTGACATCCCAAGTTAAAGACTAGATTTACTCATCCTGCTAATTCTTTTTTTGTTTTGTTTTTGCTTTTCCGCTTGATGAATCTAGACATTGTTATTCATACAAGCTTTGTGGTTTAGTGCAGGAGTAGGCAACCTGTAGTCCCTGAGGCCATTTATGCAGACTTTACAGGCCCCTCGTTCTATAATTGCTGAAAACTGACAGTAGTTTCCCCAGTTCAAAAGGGAGCAAGACATGAAAACTGTGGCATACATTAAGCACATCACCACAAAACAAAAAAGAGAGAAACTGCCCCCTTCATCTAACAGATGTGGTCCTACCCTCTCAAAATGTTAAATGCAATCTCTAGCCACCATCCCTAGCCTTGTGTAAAAAGTTGTTTGGTGGATTGGATGACACCCCTCCCCCAAATGCTGGCTTATTCAATAAGACATGGCTGAATAAATAATGACTTAGAGCAATATGTGAGCCCAATTGGGAAAATGGATTTGGAAATGATAGGACAACCCTTTTCCAAGATCCTCTAAGTTCAGAAATACTAAATTTGGCGCTCCTGGAAAAACTCAGGTTCCTATGGAAAAATGGAAGAATCTTGGGAAGTTCCCATGCGTTCACGGCTGGTGACTTCTGATTCCACATTCCTAAGATGGGTTTTGTTTTGGATCTAACAAAAGTGGTTGACAATGTTGAATATGAACAGGATGAATTTTGCCTCTTGTGTTCACAGAGACATCTGAGAGAATGTAATACAGTTTCCATAATCTGCACAACCATGTTCTTTTTTTAGAGTCATTTATTGCTTCTTCCTCACGCCATCAATACTTAATACTTTACAAAGCATTTTTAAGAGATTAAAAATGCTGGAGAGCTTATCAGGGCTGCTCCCCCCTCCCCCCTCTTTCCTTTTGATTTTTATCACAGAATAAGGAGGGGAAGATGTTGTGCTGAGGTGGGTGTTTGTTTCAATGCTTTGTGCTTCTTGTTATTACTGGGATGTTAACCTCAGCACGTTTTATTTTAGTTTTTCTGTTTTCCGTTTTTTAAAAAAACAAACAGCATTATCAAATGGCGATTGGATAGCATGTAGGAGAAAGGAGTGATTGATGAAGGAAGTGCTGCTGGAGAGAGCCCCAATCTGCAAGGCGCTCAGAATCTCCCGCCACGCGAATGGAGGAACACATTTTTCAGTTTGTCGGGGTACTGCCTATTTGTGTAAAATGAATAAAAAATCCATTGAGAAATAAATAGCCTTGTAGATTCCAGGGTAGAGAGAGGATGATATAAATCATTCTTACAAAAGCCTCCTTTATGTTACTCTGAAAGGTTTTCTGAGCTGCACTGATTGCTATCTGACTATAGAAGATCAACGGATGAGCACTGAGACGAATGATATTCCAGGGAGAGTGGATTAAAAAGTTTTGTCCTCATACAAGCAGTTTTTTTTTTTTAAAAAAAATTAAGAAATCTGACATACAGCAACACCAGACTCTTTGCAAAGAGGCTTCTTCTTATCTTTGGCACTTCATGGACTACCGATGGAAAAAAGCGACTATCTAGGCTATCCAGGAAGTACTGGAGAAGGAACAAGCCTCTGCAAAGGGTTTTCTGCTGCTTTAAGTGTACCAGTGTTTTTTTTTAAAAAAAAAATAAAGAAAACCAGAAGAGATCTCAATCAATCAATTTATTATTACAGACGAAGGCCAACGCATAAATTAAACATTCAAATAAAACAAAACTAAACAGAACCAACACAAGAAGACATAGCAATATATTACCATTAATGATGTAATCAATGGGTGACCAAGGTCTGCCTAGTTTTACAGACAGTATAAAAAAAACTAGCTAGCATTAGAAAAACTGAATCATACTGACAAAGAGATACCTTAAATATCTCATTTAAAAAAAAAAACTTAGTTGCAATTTCCATCCATTTCTATCTGGATTGATGATTCTTCATTTTACCAAAAAAAAAAAAAAAAATCTCTACAATGAAGTTTTGTACTCTGAAAATGCACTTCTAAATTGAGCAACCAAATTTTTTTGAAGACCCACTTATTTCTAGCTTTGCTGAATATCTTATATAACTTCACCCAAATGAGTGAACTGACAAGCACGGAGAGAAAAGAGTAGACACTTCCTGTGTAGTGTGATATTGTAATATTGGTGGTCTGAAATATAATAGCAAATACATTTCTCCTGTTGCTCCTTCTGAAGGCAATCACACAGAATATGAACCTATACATACCATAACACCTCATTACATTTTAGTGGTATTTACAGTGACAGACCCACACCTACTTACTCCTTCAATATGAAGGACTGGAAAAACTTTGTAAGGATTGAATAGTAACAGAAACATACAAACACAGAGAAGTGTATTCTTATACTGCATTTGGGAAGCTTCAAAAGAAAGACTCACTTTCTTGGATATGAACAAATAGTGAAAGTTAGATTTCCCCCTCTTATTTTGCAATATAGGTGATCTACTTTTACACATATTTTTACTAGCATGGTTTGTGGATTATTGTTTATGTCATATAACCAAAATT
Organism: Crotalus tigris; assembly: GCF_016545835.1. NCBI lineage: Eukaryota > Metazoa > Chordata > Lepidosauria > Squamata > Viperidae > Crotalus > Crotalus tigris. Next base: position 92,025 of record NW_024098422.1, on the reverse strand, counting down.
AGTGCATTATCTCTGGAAGGTACCAGAGTACATTGGATCCATGAACTAAATTTCATTTATGAATCAGGGAAAGAGTCACATTGTAGGGGAGATGGGAAGCATAACAATTTAATAAATATAAATAAATAAATAAAATAAGCAGGGAGATATTTTAGAAGAGAAGTGTGTATATCATCTGGAATGAAAAAGGGAAGTTAGAGAACATGAAAGTAAAATGGGAGAGCAATTGGCTACAGGAAGACATCAATGGAGTAATGGCAACCATTTTGTCTAAGCTTCTCAAATTGCCTATCACTATATATTTTACTGATTTGAATTCTTTGTGTTGCTTCTCTCTCTTTTTTTCTTCCTTCCTTCCTTCCTTCCTTCCTTCTTTCTTTCTTTCTTTCTTTCTTTCTTTCTTTCTTTCTTTCTTTCTTTCTTTCTTTCTTTCTTTTTTCTTTCTTCTTTCTTTCATATAATTTTATTAAATTGCAAGAAAAATTAAAATACAAAATAACTACAAAAATGGGAAGAGGAAATTCAAAAGGGAAAAAGGTTAAAAAGTGCAGGAAAAAAAGGGGGGGGAGGAAAAGGCTTCCAATATTCCTCAGTACAGAAACAAATACATGATTAGCCAATCTCTTACTCTAAGTTAAAAATAACACAACCAATATCTAACTCTAAATTTGATAACATATACAATAAGTTTATAGGCTTAAATCAATCCCATAATTCAATCCTTAGTTCTCCAATTCTTTTCCATCATTATCAAACAGATTGTAAAAATAATCTCTAGTTTAAAAATAAACCTAAGCAAAATCTTAAAAGGACCATAACATTTAAAGGCAGTATCTTTGTCAATTCATTTTTCAAAACCCATTTTTTTTACTAGTTTCTGTCGCTGTTCTTAAAAAAAGTTTTTTAAAAAATTTGAGGATTTTTTCAGGGAAAAAAAGAGGGGCGGGGAAAGGGAAAAGAAAAACCAGGAAAATGAAGGAATTATTTTTGACAAGTGAGCCAAGCAAAGCATGACTGACTGACTATTCCATCTATATTCTCTTTCCTACTTTATCATTGATTGTGTGATACCTTATGTTGACCACTATTCCCTCTTGTCTTTCTGGTGACAAATGGAGATGGATTGGACTGCTGGGTGTTGTTAAATCCTTCCCTCCTCACTTCCCTGTTTTTAATCAAGATTTTCTAATATGGCATTTTCAAAATATTGCTTTTGGGGCTCTTTTTAGATGCTGAGGGGATAACAAACTAATAAGCAAGGTTATCTGAGCATTTGTCCATTCAATATACATCCTGTCTGCAGGAGCTCAGCTCAGTACTTTGCAGCCACAAATCTATATATCATCTATTGAATTTCACTGAAGAATTAAAGATGTATGGATGGCTCGGTCTCTCATTCAAGAAAGCCAGCCTAGCAATCTTTCATGATCTCCACAATGATATTTCTCTAAGTGACATCTTGATGGCTACAGTTTACACACTTTAGAAATAATGCCTCTGCTTAATCTTTCCATGGAGAATTTCAGGATCTGAGTAATTTTGTTTGGAAGAGAGAGTATTGGACGAGGACTCTAATTCATTCTCACCCCAAAGAAATTAGACTGGCTCTGCTGCTCCTGGACTTTCTTTGGAATATATCTGCTAGGGAGAATAATTTAAAGTGGGCTCAGTAAGGAGAATCTACTTCTGAATCTTAAGTCCTTCAGGATCAAAATGGCCCTAGCAGTAGGTGAAGGACCATTGCCCTTACAAACACACCAGAGCATAAGTGTGGAAAAAGGAGATGGTCTTCCAAATGGATGGCCAAAAATCCACTGCCCCACATCAGATTGGTAGATATTCCATAAATCTATGAATCTTACTTCACACAGCTCTTTATTTTAACTCATCCATACATTTGCTTTGGCTTTCTTTTCTCCCTTCTTGGAGCATGGAAGAAATCATGGTGGCATAAACTGCCCTACCCTATATCTTTGCCTAATTCCTTAATTCCTCCTCCCGAAAGAGGCCATGCTCCACATTCAGGTAGTCCTCGACTTACTTACCCCAAAATTTCTGTTACTAAGTGAGACATTTGCTAAGTGAATTTTGTCCCATTTTACGATCTTTCTTGCCACAGTAGTTAAGTAAATCACTGCAGTTGTTAAGTTAGCAACACAGTTGTTAAGTGGAATCTGATTTCCCCATTGACTTTGCTTGTCAGAAGGTCGCAAAAGGGGATCACATAACCCCTGGGATACTGCAGCCATCATAAACATGAACCAGTTGCCCAACGTTCAAATTTTAATCACATAACCATGGGAGATGCTGCAATGGCCATAACTGTGAAAAACGGTCACAAGTCACCTTTTTCAGTGTCGTTGTAACTTTGAACAGTCACTAAATGAACTGCTGTAGGTCAAAGACTACCTGTAGTGCAAGAACAGGGACTGGCAGTTTTCTTTGGCTGAAATATGATCCTCACCAATTGTGAGAGGTTTTCTTAAAATTTCCCAGGGAAAACTGTGATTTCATGCTGGAAAAACTTGGACTAGCTTCAGCCTACCTCAGCAATAGATGATCTATAACAGGGGTCTTCAAACTTGGCCCTTTTATGACTTGTGGACTTCAACTCCCAGAATTCCTCATCCAGACATGCTGGCTGAGGAATTCTGGGAGTTGAAGTCCACAAGTCATAAAAGGGCCAAGTTTGAAGACCCCTGATCTACAAGATGGAGACTCTATTGTGAGGATGTGTCCTCAGCTAAAGGCAGTGGGGTGTCCTGATAAGCACATTACATGCATGAGCTTTTGTTCAATGCTTCTTTCTGAAAGTGTCATATTCTCTGTCCCATGCAGACTTCCAAACCTTCCTACTTGCAGCAATGAATAGGTTATCCCATTCAGCAACCCATACAATAGGTCTAAAAATTAGCTCCAGTGTTGACAAGTCAAACTGTTGCAAAAGTACATAATGTTTTGGCAAATAATAATAATAACAACAACAACAAAAACAACACAAGACCAAGCCTTAAGGACAAATGCATATAAAGTCAAAATTGAGAAGACAGCAACAGACAGTAAGTGCCGCCTATGCAAAGAAGCTGAAAAACAGTGGACCACCTGGTAAGCTGTTGCAAGAAGATTGCACAGACTGACTACAAGTAGTGGCATGACAAAGTAGCAACAATGGTGCTTTGGAAGATCTGCAAAAAATATCATTTGCCTGTAAGCAAAAACTGGTGGGATCATAAAATAGAGAAAGTCATAGAAAATGATAAAATTAAACTGCTCTGGGACTTCGGAATTCAAACAGACAAGCACCTGCAACATAACACCCCAGACTTAACAATTGTCGATAAGAAAGACAAAAAAGTTTGGATAGTTGTTGAGTCCTCAGCTTAATGGCAATAAATCACAGAGCATCTCGTAGTATTAAGAAGCCTTTATTGTTGTTTCTTCAGCTCCGTTTCAGCTCTAAGGCACACAGGCCTCTCTGCCTCTCTTAAGAACTCTTCCCTGGACCAAGTGGCAACATTTGGCGTGCTCTGCTCCTCGCGCATGCGCGCGAAGCCAGCGCCAGCCAGTCTGGTCTCGGGCAGCTTTGCCTCCCCCCCGGCTAAAACTAATAAACTATATGAATAGTTACATGCGACCTCAACACGAGCGTGGTGTGCCAACCCATGCTCCAATGGTACTGGGCTATTGTTCGGGCATTAATACCCAATGCCCATATTTCCATTGTTCCCAACAGCAGACACCTTGTCACTGTTTCTGCTTTGCCAGCAGAGTTACAAAGTCCTCAAGGTACTTAGGAGATCTCTTGACTCTCTGTGATCTCCTTAGACCCTGAGGATCCCCAATTCCATTTCCCCTGAGGATGACATGGATTTGCCCCCTGTATCAGACCCTGGTGGTCCCCATGGACTGTGCCCCGTTGCCTGGTCTGCTTGCTTGCCCACCGGGCTCGTCAGACCAGGACTTTTTTCTCCCAATAACCTGGTTGACCTGTTTAGTTGCAGGGTCTCTGGCCCCTCTATAAGACTGCCACTGTTAGACAACTCTGTAGTGCCTCCCAGGCCCACACTGGACCTATCAAGGGGCTGCATTCCTTCACTCCCCAGTCCCGTAACGGGACTGTCTGGGGTTTCAGTATTTCCCCAAAACTCAGTTGCCCCCCCATCTGTGCCGGAGGTGTCAGAATTGGGATGTACGTCTCCGGTTACCTCCCTGTGTGAATACCTCCTTCTGGAAACAGTAGCAGTACTGGGCCAACTAAACTGGTTGTGTGCCAGCTCTCTTGCAATGTTTGAGTTATTAGGATGCTCCCGGTTATTCTCCCTGAATGGAGTGCTGAATGGTATGGGTGAATGATGAGTATGCCCCCTGGGTGACTCCCTGGCTGGAGTAGGCACTGGTTCCTGTGTGCTTCCTAGTTCCCATGGATTCCTGTTTGGAACACTCGCGGAATCTTGGAGTAGGCCTTCTGTGGCCTCTCTGTTGGGGCCCAGCTGCTGCCAACACCCATCCCTTTGCCCATTGAGGTCCCCCTCCCCCCTGGAAAAGGCCCAGGAGTTTCTGAGGGTAAGTCCAGTCTTGTGTGCAGCTGGTCGATATGCCACCAAAGGACACGACCGTCATCCAACGAGACCTCATACGACAAAAGACCTGTAACCTTGCATACTACAGCAGGAACCCACAAGTGACCTGGCCCGTAGTTACAGGTCCATACTGGGACACCCACTTTCAATTGCCTCGGTGCCCTGGGTTGTGTAACCTTAGGAGGCAGTCTGTCTGGATGCAACCGGTCAAGTTTAGTAATCAGTTTGCGCCCCCAGCGAAGTTCAGCTGGGCTCTTCCCTGTAGAAGTTGAACGTGTGGTGCGGTACGCAAGAAGAAAGTCTGCCAACCTGTGGGGTCAGTCCACATAGGTCAGTTTCTTTAAAGCATCCTTGGTGATGCGGACCATCCGTTCAGCCATACCGTTGGTGGAAGGGTGAAATGGTGCAGAGGTGGCATGACGAATCATGTTGGCCTGTAAGAAAGCTTGGAATTCGGAAGAGGTGAATTGAGGGCCATTGTCAGACACCAACACATCCGGAAGCCCATGTGCAGCAAAAATCCCCCTCAGTACTTGAATGGTCTTGGCAGCGGTGGTTGAAGAGACAGGTACAACCTCAAGCTATTTTGAATAGCTATCAACCAGGACCAAGAAGAATTGACCATGAAAGGGCCCAGCGTAATCGATGTGCACCCTAGACCAAGGTGACTGTGTTTCCTACCATCTATGCATAGGAGCCTGGGGCATTTCTGGGTGTGAGCGCTGACAAAGATGGCAAGTGTGCACCTTAGCCTCAATTTCCTTGTCTAACCCAGGCCACTACAAATGGCTGCGCGCAAGCGCCTTCATTCTTACAATGCCAGGATGACCCTCGTGAAGGGAACCTAAGACTCTAGACCTCATTGAGGTAGGAATAACAACTCTGCTGCCCCACAGCAGGCAATCCTGAAAAGTGCATAACTCATGTTTCTTAAACCAGAAACTCTGAAACTCAGTACCTGGACAACTCTCTGGCCATCCAGACATAACCCAGGATAAGACACGAGAGAGTGTGAGATCTGTGGCTGATTCAGCAGCCACATCCCTGGCATTTAAAGGTGACTCAGGCAGTGCCTGAATGGAAAGGATATTGATGGCAGGGGCAGGATCAGCCTCCAATACTTGTAAGGGTAATCTACAGAGGCCATCAGCATGGCCCATTTCTTTGCCAGGTTTGTGAACTAAAGAAAAATCATAGGCTGACAGAAAGATTGACCATCTCAGCATCCTGGGGGAGATGATATGGGGGGTTTGTTTGTTTGTAGTAAACAACCCCAACAAAGGCTTATGGTCAGTGTAGACCGTGAAATGTCTGCCATATAAAAAATCATGGAATTTTTTAATTCCAGCAACAACAGCTAAGGCCTCCCTGTCTATCTCGCCATAGTTTCGCTCAGCAGAAGACAAGGTTCTGGAGTAATACACAACAGGAACCTGAGTTCCATCTGGTCTAAGGTGGCTAAGTACTGCTCCCACCCCATAAGGGGAGGCATCACAAGCGATGCACACAGGGAGAGTTTCATTAAAATGTGCAAGCGTATTATTGGATGTGAGTAAGGCCTTAACATCATTGAAGCTTGCTTCATGTGCTTGTGACCACTGCCACACTGCCTGTTTGTCCAGAAGCCTGTGAAGTGGTTCAGCTACATTAGCCTTGTTAGGAATGAATGAATTATAGAAATTCAAGAGGCCCAGAAAAGCTTGTAGTTCAGCTTTGGACTTAGGCCTAGGAGCTTGCATGATAGCTTTTAATTTGGACTCAGCAGGATGAATCCCATTGGCATCAATTTTGAATCCCAGAAAATCTGTAGAAGGCACCCCAATTTTACATTTGTCTTTTTAAAGCTTGAGGCCTGTTTTCCGGAACCGCAGCAGGACAGCCCTCAATCTCTCAGCTAAATTTTGAGTGGAATCGCCAGCAATTAAGACATCATCAAAATAGGGGCAAACCCCTGGTATATCCCTCGAGGTATTTTCCATTTCGCTTTGGAAAATTCCAGGAGCCACATTTACTCCAAATTGTAGTCTTTTAACTTTGAATGCCCCCCTGTGTGTTACAATAGTTTGTGCTACAGCAGCAGCTTCATCAACAGGTAACTGTTGATAAGCCTGTGCCAACTCTAGCTTTGCAAAAACATGCTCCCCCCTTAAGGGAAGCCAGAATATGGCTGACTACAGGTACACGATAGGCAAGTTGTTGCAATGCCTTATTTAGGGTGCATTTGTAATCTGCACAGATGCGAATGTCTCCATTAGCCTTAAGAGGCGTGACTATGGAAGTTTCCCAAGGACTGGAGTCAACAGGTTCTAAGACTCCTTGCTGAATCAATTTGTCCAATTCAGCATCAATTTTTCCTTTTAAAGCAAAAGGTACTCTCCTTGCCTTTACCCTGATAGGAGTGACAGTGGGGTCCAATTTTAAGGAAACTGGGGGCCCTTTGTAAGTACCCAGCTATGGGCTGAAGACATCTGCAAATTCTTTGCAGACTTCTTGTAGACCTACTGTTTGCAAGCTATTGAGCCCTGTAACTTGTATTCCCAAGGCCTCAAACCAATTGAGTCCTATGAGACTCGTGCGCTCACCCCCAACTATCAATACATCTAATGGACCTTCAAAATCCTTATATTGTACGTTAAGGGTGGCCTCCCCCTTAACACACACTTTGGAGTTTTGAAAGTCTGTTAGAACTATATTGGATGGGCTAAGCTTGGCCTGGAACCCACTGCTAGAGCAAATCTTTCTGAATGTGTGAATGGAAATAATGGAAAGTGCAGACCCAGTGTCTAGTTCCATGACCAATGGAACTCCTTGCAACTTCACTTTAAGTGACAGTTTCTTTTTGAGTGGCTTGTGTGTGCCTGTCCTATAAATGCTTCTTCGTGAAGCACAGAAACCCACCTTGTTTTGGCTGGGGACCCTGGTATCTTTCAGGCGCAATTCTTCTCGGGGTTGTACCTTCTGGCGGCCCAGACAAACAGCTGCTATGTGGCCTTGCTTTCCACATGCTCTACAGATTGCAGAACGTAACCTGCAGTCGGTCCTCTTGTGGTGACCTCCACACCCGAAGCACTTGGGTACAGCTGAAGACTTTGCTTTGCCTTCCTTCTGCTTCCTTTCTTTGGCTGGGTAGAGATGATCCACCTCTTCTTCAGGATCCTCTTCCGAGCTCTCCTGGACTCCCTCATGGTGCACGGAAACAGCTTCTGGAGTACTTCTGATAGGCCTCATATTCTTGATTGCCCCACCTGCTGCCTCTTCTGCAGTAACCTCTCTCAAGGCATCTTGGAACGATATGTCTTCCTTTGCAAAAAGTCTCTGCTGCAAGTCTCTGTTTCTAAGCCCATATACAAATCTGTCTCTCAGCCTTTCTTCTAAGTCTTTAAACTCACAAGGCTTTGCTGCTCTTCTCAAAGCTGCAATGTATTCTTTAGCTGATTCACCAGCCCGTTGATCCCTTTGTTCAAAGGTATGTCTCCATGCAATAACAGACAACTTGGGCTGAAAATGTTCTTTTAGTAATTTTTTAAAATCTGTGTAGGTAACAGATTCAAGAGGCGCAGGGGCTGCTAAGTTTTCAGCAATTTCAAATGCATCTTGACCACAAACACAGAGCAAAGTAGCGGCCTTTAAGCCATCTTCTCTTACTTGGTTTACTTTCAAGTAGTTTTCTACTCTGGCCACATAAGACTCCCATTTTTCTGGGTGTGTGACATCAAATTCAGAGAGCCTTCCTATCTTTGCCATTTTCTCTTTTGTAAGGAAAGGGTCGATCAGCCAGCTTATCTCCAACGACGCTGTATTGGCAGGCAGGTGCTGAATTTAACGCCGTCTTCCTAGCTGTTCTCCGGACTCCTGGGTAAGTTTACAATTCTTTTAATTGATTGTAAGGCATCCCACCCTCGTCACCAGTTGTCCCTCAGCTTAATGGCAATAAATCACAAAGCATCTTGTAGTGTTAAGAAGCCTTTATTGTTGTTTCTTCAGCTCCGTTTCAGCTCTAAGGCACGCAGGCCTCTCTGCCTCTCTTAAGAACTCTTCCCCGGACCAAATGGCAACATTTGGTGCGCTCTGCTCCTCGCGCATGTGTGCGAGGCTGGTGCCAGCCAGTCTGGTCCCGGGCAGCTTGCAACTCCCAGGACCGTTGCAACGTCCCGAGCCTGCCTTTGCAGGCTCGGGACACAACAATAGTGGACGTGGCAGTGCCTGGAGACAGCAGAATAGAAGAGAAAGAACTGGAGAAGATAACAAAATACAAAGACCTACAAATAGAAATAGAAAGACTGTGGCAAAAACAAGCAAGGATAGTACCAATAGTAATAGGCTCCTTGGGTGCAATCCCAAAACAACTGGAGCACCACTTGAACACCATTGGCATTGACAAATTCGCTATTAGTCAATTGCAAAAGGCGGCCTTACTAGGAACTGCTTCCATCCTGCGACGATACCTGTAATACCATCAAACATCCACATCTGCCTATCCCAGGTCCTGGGTAAGGACTCGATAGGTAGACAAAATGCCAAATCCAGTCTGAACATCTGGCTGACTGTGCGATGATCAACAACAACAAAACAACAACAACAATAATAATAATAATAAAGTTGGAAGGGACCTTGGAGGTCATCTAGTCCAACCCCCTGCTCAGGCAGGAAACCCTATACCAGGGGTAGGCAACCTTGGCTCTTTTATGATTCGTGGACTTCAACTCCCAGAATTCCTGAGCCAGCATGGCTCAGCTTGGAAACTCTCCCTGTCCCCTCAGCATGGCTGGCTCAGGAATTCTGGGAGTTGAAATCCACGAGTCATAAAAGAGCTGAGGTTGCCTACCCCTGCCCTATACCATTTCAGACAAATGGCTGTCCAATCTCTTCTTAAAAACTTCCAGTGTTGGAGCATTCACCGCTTCTGGAGGCAGGTTGTTCCACTGGTTAATTGTTCTAACTGTCAGGAAGTTTCTCTTTAGTTCTAGGTTGCTTCTCTCCTTGATTAGTTTTCACCCGTTGTTTCTTGTCCTGCCTTCAGGTCCTTTGGAGAATAGCTTGACTCCCTATTCTTTGTGGCAGCCCCTGAGATATTGGAACACTGCTATCATGTCCCCCCTTGTCCTTCTCTTCATTAAACTAGACATACCCAATTCCAGCAACCGTTCCTTATACGCTTTGGGCTCCAGTCCCCTAATCTTCTTTGTTGCTCTTCTCTATACTCTTTCTAGAGCCTCAACATCTTTTTTACATCATGGTGACCAAACTGGATGCAGTATTCCAAGTGTGCCCTTACCAAGGCATTGTAAAGTGGTATTAATACTTCATGTGATCTTGATTCTATTCCTCTGTTAATGCAGCCTAGCATTGTGTTGGCCTTTTTGGCAGCTGCAACACACTGCTGGCTCATATTTAAGTAATTGTCCACTAGGACTCCGAGCTCCTTCTCACATTACTACTATTACTGAGCAAGGTACCCCCTATACTATACTTGTACATTTGGATTTTCTTGCCTAAATGTAGAACCTTACTTTTTTCACCATTGAATTTCATTTTGTTAGATAGTGCTGTATCTAAGGGCTGCATCTGGCCTCTGGGTGGGAAAAAACTTAATTAAATGATGACATTAATTAAATTGTACAAGCAGTTAGTTCTTCCCCATGTAATTTTAAATTATTTTTAAAATTTGAAACAATTTAAACATTCTACCAAAATAGAATTGCAACTTGGTGGCCATTCTGGAATGCCTCTAGAGGCTTCATCCATGGTTATGGGGAGCCACATGATTTGAATGTTAAGTATACCCCCGAATTCTAGGTATGCATAGGTGAAAAATAAATGAAAGAAATCATTTTTTCCTTGAAGTCATTCATTTACAATGAGAACCAAAGCATTTTAAAAGGAAAAATCAGTTTAGCATTGCAGTATATATTTGTTTCTACTGGTATCCCTCCAGCAATTCTGTAAGGTATAAATTAGCTTTAAAAGGTTTCTTAAAGCAGAATTAAACCAAGGAAGCAGTTCTTCTAGTGATAATCTACTTTAGCTTCAAGCCACTCAAGTGAGGTCTAACTGCCATCTTTGCTTGATCTGCCTAATGAAACATATTAAATCCCACCCAACCAGTGAAGTGATTAATGTATTGGACTCTCAGCTAATCTAGGGGGGGAAAATTCATCTGAAAAAATTCATTATATTGTACCCAGGTGAATAAAAAACATGAAAACTATTTCTCACCCCTTGGAATGGTAGCTAATGAGAGATTGGATGAGAGGAAGTTCTTAGTTTGTAAATGTCTCCTTATTGAAAGCAAACCATTTGCTTTCCTATCTTTGCAACCCTAATATGGTTGAATTAAGCCCAGAAACTCCTGTTTCTCCTCTGTTCAATATTCTTTGGTTAGATTGCCAACACAGCCAGTTAAACTCCAAATTTTGTCTCTTTCAGCAATCCTTTCCTCATCAGCCTGCCTATCACAAAGCCTTTGAGCATCTGCCGTAAGATCTCCATGTGTTCTTAGATGATGGACCATGTTTTCAGCTGCGAAGCTTGTTTTGCTTCCACATTACATTTAATAAGGTATGTTACCTGTTGTGTGTTATGTAGTACAGGTAGTCCTCAACTTATAACAGTTCATTTAGTGACTGTTCAAAGTTACAACTGCATTGTAAAAAGCGACTTATGACTGTTTTTCACACTTATGACCATTGCTGCATCCCCATGTTGATATGCAGGTTCTGAGGTTTTGCTTGATAAAAAAATATAGGAAACCAGAAGTTGCCTTCAAGAGTTACGTGTTTATTCAGCTGAGTAAAGACGGACTTCTCTAAAAAGAGGAAAGCTCCACTTGAATGCATTTGGGTCAATATAAAAGGGGGGGGGAATGACATTGCCATAGGTGTATACTACAGACCACCCAACCAAACAGAGGAAATAGATGAACTTTTTGCTAGTCAGCTAACTAAGGTATGTAGGAAGCACATCACAATAGTAATGGGGGACTTTAACTACCCTGACATCAACTGGGAGACAAACTCCGCACCAAGTGGAAGATCAAACAGGTTCCTGGCAAACCTAGCAGACAACTTTGTCTCCCAAAAAGTAGAGAAGGGAACTAGGGGGTTAGCCATTTTGGATCTAATTCTCACTAACAGAGATGAAATGATAGAAGGTGTTGAAGCCATAGGAACCCTGGGAGGAAGTGATCATGCAATATTAGAATTCAACATTATAGAAGCACAAGCAATAGAACACAGTCAAACTAGAGTCTTGGACTTCAAGAGAGCTAATTTCAATAAACTTAGAGAGGGCTTGGGAAGGATTCCATGGATGAGAATCCTCAAGGGGAAAACAACTCAAGAAGCTTGGGAAATTTTGAAAAATGAGATAATAAAAGCACAGTCTAGCACAATACCAACAAAGAGGAAAAACAACAGCTCTCAAAAGAAACCAGCATGGCTGCATAAAGAACTCTCTGACAAATTGAAAGATAAAAAGAACAAGTATAGAAAGTGGAAAGAGGGGAACATAACTAAGTCAGAATATCAGCAAATAGCCCGAGCCTGCAAAGATGAAGTGAAGAAAGCCAAGGCTCAAAATGAACTAAGGCTTGCGACCAAAGTCAAAAATAACAAAAAAAGCTTCTTTCAACATGTAAAAAACAAGAAAAAAGTGAAGGAAATGATTGGTCCATTAGTGGGTGGAAGTGGCAAGAAGGTGACAAGCAACAGGGAGAAAGCAGAACTATTTAACTCATTTTTTGCATCTGTCTTTACACAAAGGGAAAAAACAGACCAACCTATCAAAAATAGTGCCATAAAAAACAAAACAGAAACACAAGTTAAGATAGGCAAGAAAATCGTTAGTGAGCACCTGTCCAGCCTAGATGAGTTCAAATCGCCAGGACCAGATGGATTACACCCCAGAGTTCTCAAGGAACTGGCAGATGTGATATCGGAGCCACTGAACTATATTTTTCAAAGATCCTGAAACACAGGGGAACTACCAGAGGACTGGAAAAGAGCTGATGTCGTTCCCATCCTCAAAAAAGGAAAAAAAATGGATCCAGTAAATTACAGACCTATCAGCCTGACCTCAATACCTGGGAAGATCCTGGAAAAGATAATCAAACAACGAATCAACAAACACCTAGAGACAAACGAAGTCATTACTAAAAGCCAACATGGGTTTGTCAAAAATAGATCATGCCAGACAAATCTTATTGCATTCTTTGACCAAGTGACAAAATTAGTGGATCAGAGGAATGCTGTGGACATAATTTACTTGGACTTCAGTAAGGCATTTGATAAAGTAGATCACAACCTACTACTTGACAAGATAGAAAAATGTGGGGTAGACAGAACCACAACCAGATGGATCCGTAGCTGGCTGACCGGCCGTACTCAGCGAGTGGTCCTCAATGGAACTGCATCTATATGGAGGGAAGTGTGTAGTGGGGTGCCCCAGGGCTCTGTTCTGGGCCCAGTACTCTTCAACATCTTCATCAACGATTTGGATGAAGGAATAGATGGGGAACTCATCAAATTTGCAGACGACACCAAGCTGGCAAGAATAGCCAACACTCCAGAAGACAGGCTTAAGATACAGAAGGATCTGGACAGACTTGAACACTAGGCACTAACTAACAAAATGAAATTCAATGGTGAAAAAAGCAAGGTTCTACATTTAGGCAAGAAAAACCAAATGCACAAGTACAGCATAGGTGGCAGCATGCTCAACAGTAGTAACTGTGAGAGGGACCTCGGAGTCCTAGTAGACAATCACCTAAATATGAGCCAGCAGTGTGCTGCAGCTGCCAAAAAGGCCAACACAGTGCTAGGCTGCATTAACAGAGGGATAGAATCAAGATCACGTGAAGTATTAATACCACTCTTCAATGCCTTGGTAAGGCCACACTTGGAATACTGCATCCAGTTTGGTCACCACGATGTAAAAAAGATGTTGAGACTCTAGAAAGAGTACAGAGAAGAGCAACAAAGATGATTAGGAGACTGGAGGCTAAAACATATAAGGAACGGTTGCTAGAATTGGGTATGTCTAGTTTAACGAAGAGAAGGACAAGGGGGGACATGATAGCAGTATTCCAATATCTCAGGGCTGCCATAAAGAAGAGGGAATTAAGCTATTTTCCAAAGCACCTGAAGGCAGGACAAGAAGCAACGGGTGGAAACTAATCAAGGAGAGAAGCAACCTAGAACTAAGGAAAAACTTCCTGACAGTGAGACCAATTAATCAGTGGAACAGCCTGCCTCCAGAAGCAGTAAATGCTCCAACACTGGAAGTTTTTAAGAAGAGACTGGACAGCCACTTGTCCGAAATGGTGTAGGGTTTCCTGCCCGAGCAGGGGGTTGGACTAGATGACCTCCAAGGTCCCTTCCAACTTTACTACTACTATTATTAAATATTGAAAAATATTTAATTTTTATACCTACTTTGATTACGTAAGCTATTCACCCAGCAAAGCTGACACACATAAGAGAGAGACTTCGCCCTTTAAGGCTGGCACACTGTAGATAAGAAGGAAGAAAGCAGAAATAGCTAGTATGTTTCCTTTTGGGTGTTTCCCCAAGACACCAGATGTTCCTGGGTGGATTAGAATATTGGGTGTTTCCTTTGCTGTCCTTTCATGACCTTGCATTCACGGGTCTGCAAGCGGCCAGAGAGAGCAGGGCCATCTGCACATATTCACAATTGATACTGTCCCCTAAGTCCAGGTCATCAATGTGATCAAAATTTGAACATTTGGCAACTGGTTCATATTTATGATGGTTGCAGTGTTCTGGGGTCATGTGATCATCTTTTGCAACTTTCTGACAAGCATAGACAATGGGAAAATCAGGTTCACTGAGCAACCATAGTACTAATTCAACAACTATATTGATTCACTTAACAACTGTGGCAATAAAGGTTGTAAAATGGGACAAAATTCATTTAACAAATGTCTCACTTAGCAACAGAAATTTTGGGCTTAATTGTGGTTGTAAGTCAAAGGCTACCTGTATAATGGTGATGATGTTGGACTAGCAATAGAAAGACCCAAGTTCCAGTTCACTCCTATTCACAGACGCTCACTGGGTGATTTGGAGCCCATCCTCAGCCCATTATACCACAGAGCTATGGGGAAAACTGGAGGAGAAAGGACTGACACACACACACCACTGAGCTCCTTTAACAAAAGCTGGGATATATATCTAATACATAAATAAAATATCCATATGATACTTTTTGCTCCTCCCTGAGCCCCTATTTATTTTTTTAAGAACCAGTCTGATTCTTTTAAAAATCAGTCTGATCTGAACCAATCAACCTTTATCTAAGGTCTGTTACTGAAACATACATTTCTTATGTATATCACATAATTTAAATCGTAGCATAAAATGGAACATCCTCCTGTTTCTGCTCCTGTCCACTTCAGTACTACCTGAACATACATCATTTTAACAATGAATTTCATGGTATTACTTTCCTAAACTTAGGAAACCTAATTCCCTTTCTCTTGTGCGTGACTTGAAAAGAGTGGCTACTTAGTCCTGTTGTGTCTTATTATTCTTTCTGCCATTTGATTCTAGATCCTCTGACATCAAGCCCTGGTGTAGCAATAAAGTTAAAGATGAATGTTCATAAAAAGCAACCACAGTAGAAGGTCTCTTTGAAGGATATCAGTGGTTTCAATGTGGTTGAACTTTCCTGGCCTTTTCTAGAAACTAAGCAGAGTCAGGCCTGGTTAGTAGTTAGCTGGGAAACCTCTAGGAAATCTAGCTGTAGGCTAGACAAGGATAACAAATAACCAAGCAATTAAAAAAAACCCTAATAAGATAGGTACACTGTATGTCATCGAGAATTGAGCTCAACTTGAAGAAAATTACCTACTTCAAAAGACTTCTGGATCTTGCGCAGTATAAAAATAAAAGTCCATTAGAATAATTGAGTTGCTCATTCTGAAAGCAAATACCTTTCCCTTGCACAACCCTCTTATTCAACAATATCTTTCCAAGAGAAACTTGCCATGTGCCTCTGGGATACATCAGAAGATCTAATTCCACAATTCTCTTTTCCCTCACCTGTCTAACATCTCCTTTCCTCTCTCCCTGCCTTTCTGCTCCACAATGAACTAAACTGGAAATACTAACCCTTAAACAGCCAATTCACTTTTATCTGAAAAAAGGTTGCACCAATACAACCTCCCCCCCCCCCGCCGCCATTTTATCTATCATTTTGCTTTGGTGGTGATGACTCTTCAAGCCACTGCCTAAAAATAACTGCATTGCATTGAATGTTCCTCTGTGTTTTGGTCTATATGGAAATGGGAACATATTTCTGGAAAAATACTAGCACCAGTTTCTTTTACAGGTGAGCTTATGTTTGATATCCACCAGGCATAGGTGGAATACTTCTTTCTAGGAAAGACAAATTCACCCTCATGGGAAACTGGTTGAAAAGGCAGTATCAATCAAGCAGGACAAAAAAAAACAGGTGGGACTGCAGCCTTTAGGAATCAGAAATGAGAATCTTTGTTGTTACTGACGTGCTTTTTTCTGCACATGGGCAAAGCCTGATGTTTTGATAAGTAGCTTAGAAAATTTTAGCTATTGGTTACAGAAGTAGACAAGGTTTGTTAAAGAGCTAAGAGCTAAGGTTAGGGTTTTTACACTCCTGGGAAAATGTTAAAGGGTATGGAGAGCAAAGTGTAGCCAAAGTGTTGGCTGGACAGCATTCTTGGACAACACTGGAAGGTGGCATCCTAAATCTTCACTTTCTCTCTGCTTTGTTGTCAGATGCTTCCGCTTTTAACTGAGTGTTGATGCTAAAAATCTACATCCTGGCACAATGCACTAATTACTAAGAAGGCATCTCTGACCTTTGCTAAAGGTATCAAACATGATTATCACAGCTCAGTGCTAAGCTGATACAAACTGTGAGAGAGGGAAACAAAATCAGAACACTGATCCATCCTCTGGGACAAGGACCCTTCCCTTACCCGTAGCTCTTTTGATACAGCAGGATAAAAGAAATCCTTCTAAATAAAATGTAGAACAACACAACTTGGTTTTTTTTGCACAAAGGATTCCATTCAATTATTAATTTGGCTTCACCGTCTCAGTATTTTGCTTTTGGATGCAATACTATTCAATCATTTATGGCTTATTGCCCATTGTGACAGCACTGGCAATTCTGGCCTCCGATAGGAATCAGTAAGGTTCAGGTTATTATAATTGCATTTTGTTCTGGGAGCATCATGTTTTTATACAAGCCTACACAATAATAGAGTTAACAATTTCATTTATAATAAGGACAAAGGCAAAGGTTCCAGATTCTCTCTCTCTCTCTTTTTCTCGTCCAGCAGCTGAATGCCTTTTTCTTTGGAATAGTTGCTTCTTCCTGTGTTTTAATATATGTTCAAGCCAACAAAAGCTAACCTAATATTAAAAAGCCTAACTGTTCAGTTTAGAGAAGTCATTTTCAATTCTCTCCTGGTTTTGAAAACTGCTAATTACCTAGCTGCAATTACAGGTGCCTTATACAACCCTCCCTCCCTTTGCCCTCCTTTTTTTTAAAAAAAGAATTGCTCATTTAGGTTGATAATTTATTACCAATCTCTGCCTGTTTTCAACTTACTTATTTTTGACCTTAAGTGACTGATTTGTTATCCCGTACATCCAACAAATTGGGGAAAGAGTTTCAACAAGAATCTTAACAGTCGTCTTCCTGCTTTTCTCAACTTGGCGTCAGGACTCCAAAATTTAAACTAGGATATTTTGGGGGACATGAAGCTGGGCCTTATTGTGGTGAACCCTTGGGCTTCTAGGGGAACCATTTCTATGTTGGCTTTAAAGGACAGATAGAACAAGTTTTGGGTGAGGCTGGTCTGAAAAGACTGAACCCTCTGAGTAAAATTAAATCCTCAAAACCAATTCTGTCCTTGTTTGATCCGGCATGACTTGGACAAAACATTCCACCAAAAACTACACAGTTCAGGAAGTCCCATCTCTTTCCATGGGTTGGGGAAGAGAAAGGAGTACTGCTCTGATGTTGCTACCCCTCCTGTTTCTACTGCTTCTGAATATGTCTTCCTCTCTAGGCTGTTTATCCCATAGAGCACAGGTCGGCAACCTGCGGCTCCGGAGCCTCATGCAGCTCTTTGAGCCTTCCCCTGTGGCTCCCAGCCTCCTCTGCCTTTGCAGAGAGACAGAGACAGAGAGAGGAATTGCGCTTCCCTGCTCTCTCTCTCTCTCTCTCTCTCTCTCTCTCTCTCTCTCTCTCTGTGTGTGTGTGTGTGTTTGTGTGTGTGTTTGTGTGTTTGTGTGTGTGTGTGTGTGTGTGTGTGTGTGTGTGTGTGTGTGTATAAAAAAGAGAGTGCACTCACAGTGTTCTCCGAGGAGCTGAAAAGCTTACTGGGCGGAGCTCCCCCCTTTGCTGCATCTCTGCAGGAAGCAGGAAGGGCAAGAGAGAGCTAGCTAGCCCAGCTAGGCTGACTCAGGAATTCTGGGAGTTGAAGTCCATGAGTCATAAAAGAGACGAGGTTGACTACCCCTGATCTTGTTGGACAACAGCCTGAAGCTTGTCAGGTGAGCAGCAGATAGGAGAGGGGGGGGAGAGAGAGAGAGAGAGAGAAGAGAGAGAGAGGGAGAGAGAGAGAAAGAAAGAGAGCGGGGGAAGAGGAGTGGCAGACCAAGGGCAGATAGAGAGGGAGAGAGAGAGAGACCCTTTTGACATCTAAAATGAAGATAACACTGCATATATCCTTTTTTTACCTGTGTGTGTGTGTGTGTGTGTGTGTATGTATACATACATACATATAATATATATATATATATATATATATATATATATATATATATATATACATACATACATATACATATACATATATATATATATACACACACACACACATACATACACACACACAAACACACACACACCTATAATAAAGGTAAAAAAGGATATATGGAGTGTTATCTTCATTTTAGATATCAAAATGGTTTTGCGGCTCCCAGTGTTTTGTTTTTGGTGGGAAACGGGTCCAAGTGGCTCTTTAAGTGTTTTGGGTTGCCTACCCCTGCCATAGAGTATGCCCATAGGTCTCCTCTTGCTTTGCTAGGTTGTTTTCTTCTTCCTGTCTCAGGAGGGTAAATAGAAAAGACAGAGAAGGAGCTCTTTCATCATTTGAAAAAAAAGTGGGGCTGAAGCCTCAGCGGCCATTTTGTTTGTGGCTGAAGCCTCGGCGGTCATTTTGTTTGTGACTGAAGTCATCGGTGGCCATTTTGTGTGTGGCTGAAGCCCTCGGAGGCCCTTTTTGTGCATGGCTAAAGCCCTCGGTGGCCATTTTGTGTGTGGCTGGGGCCCAGACTGCCTGGAACTTTCTCCTGAAGGCAGTATTCGATCATCGGTGGGCCAGCTCTTCGAGAGAGCAGCTTCGACCGGGGAGGGCCTGATCGATCCCAAGTGATCGGGGTGCCCATCAATTCCCCGCCCTCCCCCCTCTTGGGGTGAATTATCTCTGTAGACTCCCTTGGTGAAGTACAGTGCCGAGGGGGGGCATTTTGCCAAGGTTGAAACCAGAGCAACTCATCATGGCAGAGAGAGGCAGCGAGCCGGCCAAGAGGAGTCGCCAATCAGAGGCAAGTGGAAAAAGCACCACCAAGCGAGCCCGGCCAAGCAGGGAGACACAGAGGGAGGAAGGGTGCCAAAGACTGAGAGCGGTCTCCCCAGATCTGGCAGGCACGATGGGAAGGTCTAATTTTGAGCCCCTTTCTTCACATAGTGCCTCAGCCCCAGGGGCTTGGTCTCCCCCCAGGGGAATTCCCGAGTAAGATTCAAACCTAACAGTGGCTTCAGGGAGGGGTATAACCGGTCAGGACACCTCAGGGCCCCAGGCCACATTCACCCCCACTGCAGCAGGGCTTCGCCCTCCTGAGAACCAGGCCCTGAACCCGAACTTCCTCCAGTCCATGATAGCCCAGGCTGTGGCTCAATTTATGGCCTCCAACACCCCACAGCCACCCCCCCCCAGACCACACATCATTCACAATCTCCGGACTGGATGGATGATCCCGCATTGGATCTGGAATCTACAGGAGCTGAACAACCTGGCCTGATTTTGTCTGATGACGAGGGCATCGCCCCATCCGAACCCACCCCTCCTGTCGGTCTCTTTGACCATTCCTTCTTCAATTCCCTGCTACTCAAGGCCTGCACTACTGCAAACCTTGCCCAAGAACAGGAGACCCCACCAACATCCCAGGGTCCCCATGCCATATACACTGAGCCCTCTGTCTCACAGAATCATATTCCCTGCCCTCCCCTTTTTCTAAATATAGTCCAGAAACAATGGGAGAACCTAGGATCCCCCTTGAGCCCTGGTGCAGTAGAGAGAACATTGTTCAATGTTGCTCCTTCCCTGACCTCCCTTTTGGAGATTCCTGAGATTGATGAGCCCTTGAACTCATTGTTTCCCAAGTCCAACATCCCTGGGGACATAAATGAGGCACTAAGGGCAGAGGACAAGAAGATCAAGTCCGCCCTACGCAGAGCCCACCAGGCATCAGCCTGGGCAACGAGGGCGGCAACCTCCATGGCCTTCTTTGCCAGGGCTTCGGTCCTGTGGTTACGGGAGCTCCAGGACATGATCCCTCTGGACCAGCTCAGAGCCCACCAGAATCTGGGTAAGTTGGTGGCCACGTCCCAGTATCTAGCCGATGCCTCCTTACACACGGCCAGATACACTGCCCGGACCATCGCAGCAGACATTTCAGCACGAAGGCTCCTCTGGCTCAGAAACTGGCGAGCAGACACCAAGGCCAAGTGGCGTCTGGCCTCTAAACCTTACACAGGTGGACATCTCTTTGGTAAGGCACTAGAGCCATACCTAACCGAAGGTAAGGATAAACGCAAGACCTTGGTTAATACATCAAGGAGGGGAGATAGATGCTGGGGGAACTTGTCGCAGAGTAACTACAGAGGGCAGCCCTTTCGGCCAGCGCCATCCTGGGACTGGGCCCAGGCTTCTCACCCCTCCTTTCAGAGACAGGAACGACAACAAGATCGTTCAGCATACAGAGGCAGATCACAGTTCCAGACCAAGCGGTCCTTTCGAGGCGCAGGGAGCCGCTCCTTCAAGCGAGGCAAGTGAACCTGCAGCCTCACCTCCCATAGGAGGCCGGCTGGCCCTCTATTCCAGCATTTGGGCAGCCACTACTACGGATGCATGGGTGTTAGACACCGTCTCCCAAGGTCTGAGACTAGAATTTTGTTCCCATCCACCTGACAGGTTCCGCTCTTGTCCTGTTTCAACGAACAGGGCCGGAGCTGAACTTATGTCAGAGGCAATAGCCCACTTATTGCAGATACAAGCAATTGAACCAGTTCCACAAGAACAAGAAGGACGAGGGTTTTACTCAAACCTCTTCGTCATTTCCAAGACTTCAGGGGGCTGGAGGGCGATCTTGGACTTAAAAGGTCTAAACTTCTACTTGAAGTATAAAAAATTTAAGATGCAATCACTTCAATCAATCCTGGCTAGCGTCAGGCAAGGTGACTTTCTTACCTCCATAGACCTGACTGAGGCATATTTGCACATTCCCATTTTTCCTGGACACCGCAAATTCCTCAGATTCAGTTATGCCCGACGCCACTACCAGTACAGAGCCCTTCCATTTGGCCTCTCATCTGCACCAAGAGTATTTACAAAGGTACTGGCAGTGATTGCAGCCCACCTTAGACAAATTCCCATCAGAGTTCAATGCTATTTAGATGACATTCTAATTCAGTCATCATCATGGCAAAGTGCCCAAGCAGACCTCGCCCTAGCCATCAAAGTTTTGCAGGAGCACGGTTTTTCTATTAATTTCCAGAAAAGTCATACTGTACCAACAACTCGGCTCCTCCATTTGGGCGCAGTTATAGACACAGACAACTGCACGGTCTACCTATCTCAGGACCGACGGAACTCTATCCAGACTCTTGTACGTCGGATCCGAAGGGACAGAGTAGTCACATTGGCATCCCTTTCACAACTACTAGGGAAGATGGTGTCCTGCGTGCAAATTGTGCCATGGGCACGTCTCCATGCCAGAGAATTACAGTGGCTTCTCCTTCCATTCCAGAGACTTCATACCAGCACATCCCACCAGAAGGTCCGAGTTCCACAGTCGGTGTTGAACTCCCTTCGTTGGTGGGACTCTCCGGCACTGTCACGGGGAGCAGAATTCAAAGAACCAGACAGGATCACCATCACCACAGACGCAAGCCTATTTGGGTGGGGGGCACACCTCCACACACACTGGGCCCAAGGTCAGTGGTCCAGGCAGGATCTAAAGAACAATATAAACTGGCTGGAACTAAGAGCCATACACATGGCCCTAAAGAGATTCAGCAGCTTAGTACAGGGCCAGCACGTCCTGGTCTTAACCGACAACATCACAGCCAAGGCCCATATCAACAGACAGGGGGGAACAAGGTCCAAGCCTCTCATGCAGGAGGCCAGATTGCTGGGGTCTTGGGCGGAACTGAATCTTGCCTCCATCAGGGCGGAGCACATATCTGGAGTGGCCAACCAGCAGGCGGACTCACTGAGCAGAGCCACCGTGGACCATTCCGAATGGCAGCTGGATCCGAAGATCTTCAGAGAGATCGTGGACAGGTTTGGTTCCCCAACCCTAGATCTGTTTGCCTCCCCAGCCAACTCACAGCTTCCCAGATTCCTTTCCAGGTTCCCGTCTCCATCAGCAGAGGGAACAGATGCACTCCGCAGTCCCTGGCCCAGGGAACTGCTCTATGCCTTTCCTCCCCTGCCCCTTCTACCTGCCACGATCAGGAAGATCCTTCGCGAACAAGCAGAGGTCCTCCTGGTCGCCCCGCATTGGCCGAGACGATCTTGGTTCGCCGACCTGATGGAGCTCTCCGCATCGGCTCCATGGAGGATTCCAGCCAATCGGATCTCCCTCATTCAGGGGGAGTTACATCATCCGGACCCTCAATGGCTCAAGTTAACCGTCTGGCACTTGAGAGGCAGGCCTTAGGCCTAGACGCATATTCGTCAAGGGTCATAGCCATGATCCAGAAATCCAGGCGACCCTCGACGAATAGAATATACGATGCCACGTGGAAAAGCTTCTGTAATTGGTGTTTAGCTCACAAAATTGAACCCTTACAGGCTGCAGTGCCAGTTATCTTGGAGTTCCTGATGGATGGTCTGGACAAAGGGCTTTCCACAAGCACCATCCGTAGGCAGGTAGCAGCACTTGCCACAGTTATTTCCTGTGGCAAGGAATCCTTAACACAGCACCCTATGATACGCTCCTTCCTAAAGGGAGCTAACAATGCCAGACCACCAACGGTACATAGATATCCCTCCTGGGACCTTCATCAGGTTCTACAGGCTCTTGTCTCACCACCCTTTGAGCCTATTGACACTTGTTTGCTCAAACAATTATCAATGAAGGTGGCATTTCTGGTTGCTATAACTTCAGCCAGAAGGATCTCTGAGCTGACTGCCCTGTCAGTAAGAAAGGACCTGTGTATTTTCCATATGGACAGGGTTACTCTCAGGTTAGATCCCTCTTTCGTGCCCAAGGTCAACTCCTTGTATCATAGGTCCCAGGACATAGTTTTGCCGGACTTCTGTCCGAACCCATCTAATGACACAGAGGCTCAGTGGAACAGATTGGATGTTCGCAGGGCCTTATATTGCTATATACAGAGGACCTCATCCTTCCGCAAGACTGAGGCTCTGTTTGTGTCATTTCACCCTTCGTCGTTAGGACAAAAGGTTTCCTCACCCACTATAGGCAGGTGGATTAGAGCTTGTATTTCTCTGGCATACCAGACTCAGTCACTTCAAGCTCCCAGCCATATCACGGCCCATTCCACCAGGGGCGCAGCCACTACAGCAGCCTGGTCTACCCAGGCATCCATAGAGGAAGTTTGTAGGGCAGCAACATGGGCATCGCCCTCCTCCTTTGTCCGTCACTACAAGATGGATGTATACGCATCTTCTACGGCTTCATTTGGCCGCAAGGTACTAGAACACGCATTAACATTGGATGGGACCCAGGCCCAATCTGATTCCCCACCCTAGGGACACAGGGCTTTGGTATGTCCCATCCGTGGGTTCTCCATCCAATCATGCTGGAGAAAGGGGCGTTGTCTTACCTGAACGCCTTTTCTCAGCATGATGATGGAGAATCCACTCCCTCCCATTAGGTCAGTTGGCCTGGTTCCCATTTGTTCAGACGCGTCGGACTAAAGTCTGGGTATCACCTTAGTCTAAAACTGGGGTGCACTTGGCACAGAGGGGGTGTTACCAATTTCAGACTTAGTCCAATTGGAGCAGATAGATTAAGACAACCCATCCGTGGATTCTCCATCATCATGCTGAGAAAAGGCGTTCAGGTAAGACAACGCCCCTATCTCTCTCTCTCTCCACTGTTGGCCACAAAAATGCTGGAGGGCTCAATGCAGCCTAGCATTTGGTTGCAAGGCTGAAGGCTAAAGTGTTCAGTCCAGAGCCTCTGTTTTACTTTCACAAATTGCTCCAGAGCTGAAGTTAAGCTATTTCCTTATCTAGTCCAGTGGTTTCATTTCCAGAAACCACTTAACTAATCCAGGTAAGGATTTTCCTTATCTAGAGCAGTATTTCATTTTCACAATCCACAATGCCAAAACAAAGTTGATGATGCCAGAACAAAAATCAAACATGAACATCACAAAGCCACACTTCAGTTGCTCACATAATTTTTCAGAGGGCAGAGGATTTATAAAGCCACCTGGGAAAGGAAACACACCTACCTTTTATGAAACATGTTCTGCCATTTCTCAGCCTCCAGGTTCAGGATTCATGATGTCAAGAGGCATAAAGTTACAGCCAAATATAGGACAAATATGGAAAGTCAAAAGCTTAGAATCCTGAACTTTATGAATTTCTTACCTAATCCATTCAACATAATGATAGCATACAGTGATGGCTTTTTCTGTGCTTTTTTCTAAATGGCAAAATATATTATTTATTGTGCCAGTTTCAAGAAACTGGTAGGTTGAATATTTCTAGACATTGGAATTCCAAGACATGCACAATAACATTTACCATATCTTATGGATAAGCACCACCTAAATTCAATTATCACAAAGTTCTTGTTGATTAAAAAATAAAGCAAAACCAAGCACTTTTCACCTGATACAGGTGCAACATCTCACAAGATGGCAAGTTTGAAGATTCCCAATTAGACTCACTTCCTGCATTGGCTTCAGAGTAAACCATGCAGATGCTGAAAACATTACAAAGGCTATTAAAAAAAAAAGTTAACGTTCCAGGATCCAGCCTAGAGGATCATGCTGTTCTTGTCTCAGGCAGTGACTCCATAATGATTGACAAGCATGGTGGAGTTCTGAAGCTTCTCCAGGAGAAAAGAAACAGTAGGAAAAAAAATTATGCCTGACTCTACCAGTTAGTATATCTAGTAGCAAATTATGGGATAAAAACTCTACATGATTTTCAATTATTTTAAGCGAAGAGCAACAGTGAAGGTTTTCCTGCCTGAGTATCTGAATTTAGCGAATGCATTGAGTTGGTTAGTAGTTGAGTCAGAATGCAGGACTAATTGGCCATTGGCTTGATCTGGCAAAGAACTCTTATCTTTGGTTCTCTGAATAATGGCAGGAAGTGCTTGGAAGAAGGAAAGGGCACCCGCAGGCTGGAGGGAAGCCTGAGTTTTGCAGATATGGAAAGGAAACACACACACACACCAACCACCCAATGTAGCACAGTGAGAATTGCTTGCATATCCTCATTGGCTACAGCTAATTTGTGAAATAGAGAAAGAGAAAGAAACAGAAAATCAGAGAGAAAAATGGAATGGCTGGCCAGCCAATTCTTTAGATCTCTGCATACGAGTACTTCATCCTGCAGCTTCCTGTTACAATCCCGTTTGTTGCTGACTTGCCTTCCTCAGCATGGAAAACTCAGCATGGAAGGTGTGTTGAGACTGCAACTCCCAGAAATTCCTAGGCTTTGTATACTGGGAATTCTGGAACCTCCAATATACTTGGGAGATAGAGGTAATCCTCAACTTACAACAGTTTGCTTAGTGACCATTCAAAATTACAACAGCACTGAAAAAAGTAACATGACCATTTTTCTCACTTATGACCATTGCAGCATGCACATAAGTCGTGTGATCAAAATTCAGACGCTTGGCAACTGACTCATGTTTATGATGGTTGCAGTATCCCAGGGTCATGTGATCACTTTTTGCGATCTTCTGACAAGCATAGTCAATGGGGAAACCAGATTCACTTAACAACAGAGTTACTAACTTAACAATTGCAGTGATTCACTTAACAAATGTGGCAAGAAAAGTCACAAAATCAGGCAAAATTCACTTAACAAATGTCTCACTTAGCAATGGATATTTTGGGCTCAGTTGAGGTCGTAGGTTGAGGACTACCTGTACATAATGAGAAAGGGCACTGTTGACTCTCACAATCTCTCACATGCAATGTAACCAGTATAACCTATTCAATAGTAATCTAGACGGTTGCAGAATGCTTGCGTTCCAGTGTAACAGTTTACCTTTGTTATATGCCAGTTGCAAGTTTGAGTGGTTTCTCTATAGAGGTTCACTCCTGGAAGTGAATAGAATTATCCTGACTCATTGCTATATGCCAGCCATGGCATATTTTTATTTTAAAGCACCATATAATATGATACAACGCCTTTATTTCAATCTTTGATAGGCCCCAAATAAAAACACAGAGATTATTAATTTAGCAGCAATAACAATGATGTCAGTATCTAAAGGACAACGAGTGCCAAGTTAAAAGGCATGAAGATAAAGGCTGTAAATATGCTATAGAACCACAAACTCTATTGTGCTATCTAAAAAGCTGGAAGAATAAGCTATCATGGCAATGGGAGGGAATGACATTCCCTGTAGATGCGAAGGAGAGATGGGCATTGACGTGCCAGTTCTATTTCTAAGGCTTTTTAGTTAATCTTTTAATTAACTCAATAACTATGCTCTCTCTCCTTTTGTGGCTTGCAAAATATAGCACAAGCAGTGGCACCTTTGTTGGCATTACGTGAAGTGCTTTATTTGGTTTTTCAAAGCTTGGGGAGTTCTTGCTGCGTTGATTTAACTGCCAAGGAAATCTCAGCACATACAGTCTACCTAATGTATTTCTCTTTTTGCCTAGGCTTCTGGGAAACAGTGGTCAGTCTTGTAAAACTGTATAGTCTATCAGTCTATCGTGACCAACTCCAAAAAATATAGGTAGCTGTGTGTATGTGAACCTTGGAAGAAAGGAAAATTCTTCTTGTAAGTTCCTCTCCATACACTAAGATCATTAATTTGCTTGAGGTATCTTCACATGAATGGACACTGGGAACAGCCTTATATACTGATAGCCACTGGCTTGGGAGTGCCATCCGTAGCAAGGCCATCCTGAGTCAACTTTGTCTTTCTTCTTTGTCCTCTCATTAAAACAGTCCTGGAACTTTCTTTGTCCTTGGGAGACTAAAGACAAAAACGCCCTTATTCTCCCATGCTTTAAATACATTAATATATTTTACATTTTTTCTGCTGCAGGCACTTTACCATTCTTACTGTTGCTTGTGCTTGCATTGTTTATGCACTTTATTTTTTTAGAATCATTTTAGCTAAAAATATTTTATTACAATTTGAATGCAAAGTCAACTACCCTGGGAACATGCTGTTTTGAAGAAGCATATAGAAAACAGAACAAACAAAACCCACCCCCACTATTCCTGCGTTTGGCAAGGAAGACAGCATCAGAATGGCAAACAGCAGGACCCAACATCTTCTATTTAATCTCCACCAGGAGCTGGCCATTATTATCTTTAAAGGGTAATAATAATAATAATAATAATAATAATAATAATAATAATAATAATAAAGTTGGAAGGGACCTTGGAGGTCATCAAGTCCAACCCCCTGCTCAGGCAGGAAACCCTACACCATTTCAGACAAATGGTTGTCAAGTCTCTTCTTAAAAACTTCCAGTGTTGGGAGCATTCACCGCTTCTGGAGGCAGTTTATTCCACTGGTTAATTATTAATTACCCCTTCAAAATGAAGCCATCCCAAAATATTTTACATTCCAACAGATGTAACTATAACTGTATATTGCTGTGGAACAATCTGTTACCTACCCCTTTAAAAGATGGTGGCTATAAGCCCAAAGACTATAGATCAGAGGTGTCAAACTACCAGACCAAAGACCAGATGGAACATAGAGAAACCACACTCACGCCATTGCCGGCAATGACAAAAAAGTTGCAATACGTCGCAACATGTCACATGACGTTGCGAGTTTGAAACCCCTACTATAAATCATCTGAGGAACTGGAGAAGGGTGCAGGTGAAGTAATCATTTCCGTTATGAAAAATGTCCCAATGACCCCTATGGGTGGATTCTCAATTGATGCAAGCTGACAGTTGGAATTTTGGGGCCTAGCTCTTTCCTTAAGCAGAATACTCTGAAGTGTGATTCTACTCTGAATTTTATGTTTGCTGCTGCTCTTCATGATCGAAGGAAATACTGGATGACTTGTCAAGGATTGTACTGCACTTCTGTATTAGGGAGCGCAACTTGCTAATGTCAACTTGTTGCCTTCCCAAAGCCTTGGGTGTAACCAGATATACCTGGGGTGGGGGAATTAAAAAAAAAAGTCAAGATGGAGTTGCAGACCCTGCCCCTTGCAGCAAAGAAGCATGTACAACAAGAATGGGATTTTCATTATGTAATTTTAAACACTACCTCGATTTTTTTTCATTTCCCCTACATATACCACTGGGTAAACCCCCAGATACCCTTAAAAGTCTGCCAATGAGTTACAGTTTTAATTTTAATCTTATCAAGCTCTTATCTTGAAAACAAGATGGAGGGATGGGAATGGGTGACTAAAGAGAACCAAACCAGAAAGCAAATTATTAACTGTCAAGGATATGCCATGTTTCCAGCTACTGTTATTTAGTTGTTTGCTGATTTCTGACTCTTTTTAAATTTGCTTGTTTGTATATCTGACAAATGGATTTTGAATGAGTCAAAAATATAATTTGATCTTTAAAATCTGAGGCATACTTTTAAAAGTAAGACAAATCTAAATTAAATTGGGGATCTACCAATAATTATTTTTCTATCTGTGGCTGGTAAAATTGGACAGAAGGAAGGCTTTTTAAAAATTCTACATAAAGACAATAAGGAAAAGGTTTAATTTCAATTAATTTCTCAGAACATCTTATTTGTGGGAAAACTGGAACTGAGATGAGTTGAACTGTATTCTTTTAAAACCCTTCAGCCAAAATATTAGGTAGTTAATTCAAACACTGGATATAGCTCACTCCTAATCTTCTCCCTGTTTCTTTCATAGTGCTCACAGTAAATGGAGTGATCGCTGCCAGAGGTTTTCCTCTTAGCCTTGAATCTTTACCTAGCAACCATAATTCCACCTGCCTTTTTTTATTGACATCTGCTTCTGTTGAGTCCTTGGCGGGAAGCAGACACGAGAAGCAGTTGAAGTTCTCAGTTTCCTTTATTCAGCATTCAGCTTACAAGTAGATGGCTTCAGCAGCTCCCAAAACCTCCCAGCTTCTTATATAGACGCTTCCCGGGTAAATGTGATACTTTTCCCGCGCCAGCACCCGCGCATGCGCACGGCGCTGGCGACAGCCTGTCTGGTCCCGGGCAGCTTTGCACCTGCCCGGGACTGCCTGCAAACGCCCGAGCCGTTTGCAAGGCTCGGGACATAACACCCCTTTCCCCCGGGCTAAAACTACTACCAACATATAATCATTTATTTTATGCAGTGTTCTGCTTCTCAGTGCTCCTATCGTTACCTGGCTTTTGTTTAGCCATCAATGTTATGTAATCCTCTAAGTATTTAGGAGACTTCTTTGCTCTCTGTGACCTTCTCAGCTCTGGGTTACTAGCATGAGTTCCCTGACTGGAGGGAGATGTGAGCCTGTTCTCCTTATTTTGCCTTGGTGCCTTCCAAGGACTGTGCCCCAATGCCTGGCCTGCTTGCTTGCCCACCGGGCTCGTCAGGCCAGGGCTTCTGTCACTTTGTGACCTGGTTGACCTGCCTAGCTGTAGACCCTCGGGCCCCTTGAAGTGATAGCCACTGCTGGGCGTCTCTGTTGAACCTCCTAGGTCCGTCCAAGACCTGTCAGGAGGCTGACCAGTCCCTGAACCCCGTTCTGTGTCCGGGCTTGTGTGGGTTTCTGTATTTTCCCAAAACTCAGTTACTCCCTGATTTGGGCTAGAGGTGTTGTAGTCGGGACTTGGTTCCTTGACCACCTCCCTGTATGTTTGACCCCCTGTAGAATTTGGGGTAAGGTCAGGCCAACCTTGGGGATTGTGTGCCAGCTCTCTTGCGGGGAATGATTTGTTGGGATGCCCCCGGGTATCCTCCGTGACTGGAGTGCTGTGTGATGTGTGTGGAAAGTGAGTATGCCCCTGGGGTGACTCCCTGGCTGGAGTAGGCGTGGATGCCTGGTAGTTAGGTAGGCTCATAGAATTCTTGTTCGGAGCTCTCGCGGAACCCTGGGATGGGCCGTTTGTGGCTCCATCAGTGGAGATGGGCAGCAGCTCGTGCCCTTCCCTTTGCTCCAAAGGGTCCCCCTCCCCCCCTGGAAAAGACCCAGGAGTCTCATCTGAAAAGTCCCGCCTAGGGCGGAGTTGGTCGATGTGCCGACGCAGGACACGACCGTTGTCCAGGGCAACCTCGTAGGAGAGAGGACCTGTGACCCTGGAAATAGAAGCGGGGACCCAGGTATGACCAGGCCCGTAATTGCGAGCCCAAACCGGGGCACCCACAAGTAGTTGTCTAGGTGCCCTAGGATGTGAGGTAGATGAAGGCAGTCTGTCCGGATGCAACCGGTCAAGTTTAGTAGTAAGTTGACGCCCCCAAGCGAAGTTCAGCTGGGCTTCTCCCTGTAGAAGTGGACGGTGTGGTGCGATAAGAAAGGAGAAAGTCAGCCAACCTGTGATGCCAGTCCCCGTAGGTGAGTCTTTTCAAGGCGTCCTTTGTGATGCGCACCATACGTTCAGCCATACCGTTGGTGGACGGGTGGAAGGGTGCAGACGTGGCATGACGAATCATGTTAGCCTGTAAGAAAGCTTGGAATTCGGAGGAAGTGAATTGAGGGCCGTTGTCAGACACGATGACATCTGGAAGCCCATGTGCAGCAAAAATCCCCCTCAGTACCTGAATAGTCTTTGCAGTGGTGGTGGAAGAGACAGGTACAACCTCAAGCCATTTTGAATGGCTGTCAACAAGGACCAAGAAGAACTGGCCCTGAAAGGGCCCAGCGTAGTCAATGTGCACCCTAGACCATGGGGACTGCGTTTCCTCCCATTTATGCACGGGAGCTTGGGGCATCTCTGGGCGAGATCGTTGGCACAGGTGGCATGCATGCACCTTAGCCTCAATATCCTTATCTAAAACAGGCCACCACAAGTGGCTGCGTGCAAGAGCCTTCATACGAACAATGCCAGGATGACCCTCGTGGAGGGATTCTAAGACCCTAGTCCTCATTGAGGTGGGAATGACAACTCTGTTTCCCCAAAGCAGACAACCCTGAGAAAGGGACAACTCGTTTCTTTTGGACCAGAAACTCTGAAACTCAGGACTAGGGCAGTGCTCAGGCCAACCGGACAAAACCCAGGAACGGACACGTGAAAGTGTGTGATCTGTACCTGTTTCAGCGGCAACATCCCTGGCACAAAGAGGGAGCTCGGGCAAGGCTTGGATTGATAGAATGTTGACAGCTGGCGCAGGGTCAGCTTCTACTACTGGCAGAGGCAATCTACTGAGGCCATCAGCATGGCCCATTTCTTTCCCAGGCTTGTGGAGTAAAGAAAAATCATATGCAGACAGAAAAATAGACCACCTAAGCATTCTAGGGGAAATGATTTGGGGAGTCTGCTTACGTGTGGTAAACAGTCCCAGCAGAGGCTTATGGTCAGTAAAGACCGTGAAATGCCTGCCATATAGAAAATCGTGGAATTTTTTAATTCCAGCAACAACAGCCAGAGCCTCCCTGTCTATCTGAGCGTAGTTGCGCTCAGCAGAAGACAATGTTCTGGAGTAATATGCAACAGGAACCTGAGTTCCATCAGACCTGAGGTGGCTCAGGACAGCTCCTACCCCGTAAGGGGACGCATCACATGCGATGCACACAGGAAGAGATTCGTTGAAATGTGCAAGTACACTGTTAGAAGTGAGCAAGGCCTTGACTTTGTTAAAGCAAGCCTCATGTGTTTGTGACCACTGCCACACTGCTTGTTTGTCTAGTAGCCTGTGAAGAGGCTCAGCTACACTAGCTTTTTGTGGAAGAAAAGAATTGTAGAAATTCAGGAGGCCCAGGAAGGCCTGAAGTTCGGCCTTGGACTTTGGCCTAGGTGCTTCTAAAATAGCTGTTAGTTTGGATTCAGCAGGGTGAATCCCAGCAGCATCAATTTTGAACCCCAGAAATTCAGTAGAAGGCACCCCAATCTTGCATTTGTCTTTTTTGAGCTTGAGGCCTGACTTCCTGAATCTTAACAGAACAGCCCTTAGCCTTTCAGCTAGAATGTGTGTGGAGTCTCCTGCAATTAAGACATCATCAAAGTAGGGGCAAACCCCTGGTATACCCCGTAGTGTGTTTTCCATTACGCTTTGGAAAATCCCAGGAGCGACATTCACTCCAAACTGCAGCCTTTTTACCTTAAAGGCTCCCCTGTGGGTCACAATAGTCTGAGCTATAGCAGCATCATCATCAACAGGCAGCTGTTGATACGCTTGAGCTAGGTCAAGCTTTGCAAAAACGCGCCCCCCCTTGAGGGAGGCCAGAATATGACTGACCACAGGAACAGGATAGGCATGTTGCTGCAATGCCTTATTCAGAGTGCATTTGTAGTCAGCACAAATGCGAATGTCCCCATTTGCCTTTAGAGGCGTGACAATGGGGGTCTCCCAAGGACTGGAATCAACAGGTTCTAGGATTCCCTGTTGAATCAGTTTGTCTAACTCAGTGTCAATTTTACTCTTTAAAGCAAAAGGGACCCTTCTTGCTTTAATTCTAATGGGAGTGACAGTGGGGTCTAGCTTTAAGGACACAGGGGGTCCTTTGAATGTGCCCAGCTGGGGGCTGAAAACATCTGCAAATTCTTTGCAGACTTCCTGTAGGTCGAGTGTTTGTAAACTGTTGAGTCCTGTGACGTGTATCCCCAGGGCCTCAAACCAATCGAGTCCTATGAGACTCGTTCGTTCACCCCCTACTACTAATAAGTCTAGTGGACCTTCAAAACTCTTGTATTGCACATTAAGGGTGGCCTCCCCCTTAACACACACTCTTGAATTTTGAAAATCTGTTAACACAATGTCAGAAGGCCTTAACTTGGCCTGAGTTCCACTACCGGAACAAATCTTCCTAAATGTATGCAAGGAGATAATTGAAAAGGCAGACCCTGTGTCTAGTTCCATAGATAATGGAACCCCTTGTAGCTTCACCTTGAGTGACAGCTTTTTCTTAATGGGCTTGTGTGTGCCTGTCCTAAGGATGCTTCTTCGCGAAGCGCAAAACCCTACCCTATTCTGGCTGGGGAATCTGGTACCTTTCAGGCGCAGTTCTTCCTGAGGTTGTACCTTTCGTCGGCCCAGACACACAGCTGCAATGTGTCCTTGTTTGCCGCATGCCCGGCAGGTAGCGGAGCGGAACTTGCAGTCAGTTCTCCTGTGGCGACCTCCACAGCCGATGCACTTGAGCGGAGCTGAAGAGCTTCCCTTCTGTTTTTCTTCCGTCGTGGGGTGGAGACGGTCGACTTCCTCGTCCGGATCCTCCTCGGAGTTTCTTTGGGCGTCTTCCTGGTGCACGGATGCAACCTCTGGACTGTTTCTGATCGGCCACATGTTCTTGACAGCGCCGCCTGCTGCTTCTTCTGCGGTGACTTCCCTTAAGGCATCTTGGTAGGACAATTCTTCTTTAGCGAAAAGTCTTTGTTGTAGATCTCGATGCCTTAACCCGCACACGAATCGGTCCCTCAGTCGTTCTTCGAGGTCTTTGAACTCGCAGTGCTTGGCGGCCTTCCGTAATGTGGCGATGAATTCTTTGGCCGACTCACCGGGCCGTTGATCCCTCTGCTCGAAGGTGTGGCGCCATGCGATGACGGACATCTTGGGGTGGAAGTGCTCCTTCAGTAGCTTCTTCAGATCTGCGTAGCTGACAGACTCTACTGGAACAGGTGCTGCAAGGTTTTCTGCGATGTCGAAGGCGTCTTGACCGCAAACACAAAGCAGGGTGGCAGCCTTCAAGCTCTCTTCCCTCACTTGGTTTGCCTTGAAGTAGCTCTCCACCCTGGCTACGTATGACTCCCACCGCTCTGGATGTGAGACGTCGAATTCCGAAAGCCTTCCGATTTTCGCCATCTTCAGAAGACGGGTCTATCAGCCAGCCTACCCCCGAATGCGCACTGGATTGGCGGGTAGCTGCCGAGTCGACGCCGTTCCGCCGCTCAGGACTCACTTGGGTAAGCTTACACTTCTTCCCTTCCAGGCGGTGTAAGGCAATCCCACCTTCGTCGCCAGTGTTGAGTCCTTGGCGGGAAGCAGACACGAGAAGCAGTTGAAGTTCTCAGTTTCCTTTATTCAGCGTTCAGCTTACAAGTAGATGGCTTCAGCAGCTCCCAAAACCTCCCAGCTTCTTATATAGACGCTTCCCGGGTAAATGTGATACTTTTCCCGCGCCAGCACCCGCGCATGCGCACGGCGCTGGCGACAGCCTGTCTGGTCCCGGGCAGCTTTGCACCTGCCCGGGACTGCCTGCAAACGTCCGAGCCGTTTGCAAGGCTCGGGACATAACAGCTTCCCTTTCCCATGACAATGAAAGCTACTAGAATGGAGGGAGTTTTCATTACTTTGAAGCTACAACTCTAGACTGGCTTCAATTGCTTCAGCATTGGGCTAGTGATAAGATATTGTAAGGGCATGTCTTCAGCAAATGGCTACAGGAACATTTTTGCACTCTTGTGTAGATATTTTCTCTTGTCTGAATGCAACCCCATGTTTTCACCTGGTTGTCATATCCTCTCCACAACTCTTTCTTTCAGCACTGATGATGTTACCTAGTTTGGGTAATGAAATGTCTGCAAATAAACAACCACACTCCAAGAGCCACCAAGGACCCCTCATTTCAACCCTGATTTACAAATATTCTCCTTTATCAGTAACTCTTTCTCTCTTCAGATTTCTCCTCATTTCTTCTATGCATGATGTCTCTTGGCCAGCTTCCATAGTTCCCACAACCCTTCATCAGGTCAACGGAGGTGTACCTTTCTTTAATCCCTCTCATTAGACTCTTCTTCAATTTCTTAGGTCCTTTCATCTGTTTCCACCACTTAGTTCTTTATTCTATCAACCATTCCTTTTTCTTTGGGGGTTGTCTATTACTCACCATCTCTTTATTTCTTCTCTGCAAAAAAAATGCTAGATTGAAAATTAGACTGGTTCCTGTGTAGCTGAATATTCCAAACCATCACATTAAGGAGCAAGTAAACCTGGCAAAGACTTTTCTGTTGCAACCATACTTTGGTAGATGCTTATATACTTCTCCTTCCAAAACCTCCTACAACCATTACTGTTCCTTGTACAGTTTTTCAAATGTTAATAACTTTTC
The DNA here is from genome assembly GCF_016545835.1 of Crotalus tigris. Taxonomy (NCBI): domain Eukaryota; kingdom Metazoa; phylum Chordata; class Lepidosauria; order Squamata; family Viperidae; genus Crotalus; species Crotalus tigris. The sequence goes on along the minus strand of NW_024098422.1, from coordinate 56,775 downwards.
AAGATACCATGTATTCTATAAATGGTTAATGCTTGCAGAACACATCATTTCTAAGTTTCTTTTGCCTATTGTACTTTGAAAAAAAACCATCCTTTTGTAACTGTATTTAGTCAACCTCTTAAAATTGAGCAAATGCTGGCTGTGTTGCTAATTTGTGCCCATGTGTTTTATTGCATGAGGTTCAGTGGGACCTTGAGCATAATTTTAGCATATCAGGAAGTTGGAGAGACTTATTGTACTAATAAAAAAAATATGCAGAAGATATGGCGTGTGTCATACCATCTCCCACTAGAGTCTTTTTCTTCAGATTGTGAAAATAAATACCCAGTGCTCATCCCTTATTCATAACCCGGGTTGCTTTAGGTTCTTAATAATTAATTTTCACTAATGTAAACACCTTTTGAATTTATTTCATAAATATGATGTATCTAATCTCTTTCCTATCACACTTTGGGAAATATACCTGGCATGTTAAAAAGAAAAAGAGGCATAAATGTGGTCAGGTGGGTTTACAGTGAAGTAATGTATGGAGGATATTCTGCTCATTAGGCTCATAAGCCTCTTCCTCATTCTTTCTAAAGTATATGCACTGCTGAAAGATACGCCCTGTTGAAATCAGAGGTATCTTACCTCTTAATAAATTGTGGTATGAGCCTCATGGTTCTGTTAACTGAATCATTATTTCATTTTCCAGGGTTGGACATGGGCTTCTTAACTTTTAACCTTACAACAAACCACTGAGATCTACAAGATCGGGAGTTAATAACTGTCTCAAGCTTAGTTAAAAAAAGAAGAAGCCCAACTAACCTTTAAATTGAACTAAGTTTTCAACTTCAGCTTTCCTAGTTTTTTCAACAGAAGCCTAGACCAGTTCTTCTATGAGAGTCTTTCCCATCTTGTACCTAACCATGGCTTCAGTGTTCCCAACATCTCATTTTTCCTGCCATGTTTTCTTGAATTGTCTTCATCTCATCTTCAGTCCATGCCAAAAGCAGCTTTAAATCCTGGTGGTGCAGTTGTTGGAATGCAGTATGTGCTTGTTTGTCTCTTTGAACTAGTACTGAAGAATAATGAACAACTGAGTAAATATACTATGTTTAATATAAACATGTAAACATAGAAAATATATAAAGAACAGTTACTGGAATTGGGTATGTCTAGTTTAATGAAGAGAAGGAGTAGGGGTGACATGATAGCAGTGTTCCAATACCTCAGGGGTTGCCACAAAGAAGAGGGAGCCAAGCTATTCTCCAAAGCACGTGAAGGCAGGACAAGAAGCAATGGATGAAAATTAATCAAATAGAGAAGGAGAAATTTCCTGACAGTTAGAATAATTAACCAGTGAAGCAACCTGCCTCCAAAAGCTGTGAATTCTCTAACACTGGAAGTTTTTAAGAAGAGACTAGACAACCATTTGTCTGAAATTGTATAGGGTTTCTTGCCTGAGCAGGGTGTTGGACTAGATGACCTCCAAAGTCCCTTCCAACTATTCTATTCTATTCTGTTCTGTTCTGTTCTATTCTATTTTATTCTATTCTATTCTAGAGTAAATGTTATTCATTCTGTAAAGTATCTGTTTTAGAACGTTCATTTTGGTTCTTACACTTATTTTCATAATATTGTAGATGTGGTCTCCAAATGCTCACTTTGTCCTGTAAAAAGACTGAGGCTGATGGTAAATTCAGAAGTTCACTCACATATTTCATTGCTTCCATGTGCAAGAACAGTTCCGACTGGACCCAACTTTCTATCATTTATTTTCATTCAAATTACTATTGCTTTTCTGTGAAGACAAAAATGTGGCCATCCAAAGTCAATGGAGCATTTTATTCTGCATTTCATTGATGCAGTATGATGTTCCTAGTTGCTTAATTGTTTAACTTCAGTGACATAATGATGGATCTGGGAAGATGTCCCCATGATAAAAACATCATTATCTATGCAAAGCCAAAACAAAGCAAACAACAACTACAACCAAAACAACTGCTGGAAACGGCCTTAAAAAATACCCCAAAGCCTAAAGAAAATGTTCCATGAAATGTGAACTCAGCTGGTGAATCTTCCCACTTGTTTTCAACCATTTCCTTCTTCTATTAGAACCAAAATGCTATCTCCTGGAAACAGAATCCAAAGAATACAAAAAGATGAGTCCGAAAGCTCAGAAGAGCTCAGATTGGTTACCCGGATTGGTCCGGGTGACCAATCCAGATTTGATTTTGAAAGAAGTGAGTTGCTTTATGCTCCAGAAAACCCCATCTTTCCTTCTTTCTCTAATTATGCTTTCTTATGTTGGAAGGCGAAACTGTAAAAATATGCTTTAGATTCCAATAACTTTGCAGACAAATTCTAGCTGAGCTTTATTCAAATCAATCAAGTCTACTACCAGCCAGATATTATCTGATCCATGTTCTAGTTTTGATAAAGCCCAATTGATCATTTCTAACCACTGAAGAGATTACTTGTCAATGTATATTAGCTAAACAACAGTTAAATGTTTAATATCTACATTAATCAGTGAGATAGAATGATTATTAGCTCATAATGTACAATCTTTATCAGGTTTTGGTATAACTAATATGTGCTTCATGAAACGAAGAAAAAAATCCATTTGCAAAGATCGCATTATATAATTGATGGATTTTACTGCAAGTTTTATGTCATTCCACAGGAAAGCCATCCAGTCCTGGTACTTCACCATTACTTACATTTTAAAAAAGCTTTTTTCATCTCCTCCATAGTTGAAGGAGTAATAATTGTGAGTAGTATTAGGCAAAAAACATATATATATATATATATATATATATATATATATATATATATGTTTTCTGAGGTTTTCGCGGGTATTTGTATGTAGGTCTTTGGTTGTTCGGGTTTTCTCCCGCGTAAAATTGGAAGTGTCTTGGTGACGTTTCGCCGAAGTCCCATTCATCATCTTCAGGCTGGTGTTTTCAGCTTCGTGCTTTGAGCAGCAAAGAAAACCCGAACAACCAAAGACCTACATATATATATATATATATATATATATATATATATATATATCCAAATTTCTTTTTCTGACAAAGAATTAAAGAATTAAATTGGGAGACTAAGATGGCCATTTCGAGCTCATTCTGCTCTCTTCAGTTAGCCACACCCTTTATGGGATTCGAACCTGGGCAGTTTACATACTAGGCAGTGATTTAACCACCAAGCCACAGGCTCTCCTCCCTCTTTGCCAGCTGAGTCAAGGGAGTATATGCAGGAAGTGCTTCATATATATATAATATATATATATATATATATATATATATATATATATATATATATATATATATATATATATGTTCAATGATGCAATCTTCGATCTCCGGGAAGAGTATACTCCAGTTATTTATTGTTAAAACCACATTTAAAACAATAAAAACAGTTATATACAAAAATTAAAACAACTTAGCTTTCGCTGGTCCTCTGCCAGCGTCCTCAGAGTGGGGCTTAGGGGGTGGGAAGTTCTTTTTATCCCCTTGCTGATCCAATTGCCTACTCATTGCCCTCGTGACAGGGCCACTCTTCCTGATTGCTCGTGACTGCCTCAACTGTTCTGCCCTCTCTTTTTTGCACTCTAACCTGGTATTTTCTTGCTTTGTCATCCTTGTGCTGTCTCCCCCTCCCTGTGCTGTTATCAGTAGCACGTTCCTGGGCTGCTGATCTGCCTCCCGTTTTTGCATACCATTGCCAGTTCCTATTACGACTCCTTCCTCCAACCCCCCTCCTCTCCCAGCCTGCCGATTCATACACCCTTTGTTGTCCATTCCTGTCATCCTTCCCCCCCCTTCCTTCAACCCTCCCACCTGTTGATTAACATGTTGCTCCTGCCTTTCATCAACCATCCTTATTGATGTTCTCTTCCTCAATATCTTTTCCTTCCTGATCCACTGCTCTACCTGCTGTTCCTGTTTACCCTCCTCCCCCACTGTCCATCTTCCCCTCTCCAATATCCTCCCCATCATCTGCTGACTTACCTGTTGTTCATCCATTTCTGTACATCCTCTTTTTTCTAGCATTCCTCCTCCTCTAACCTGCCATCCTACATGCTGTTCCCACATACCAACATCCATTCCTGTTAAACCCTCCTTCTTAAGCTTTCCTCCCCCCAATCTGCCATCCTGCCTTCTATTCTTATCTGCCCTTCTCCTTTCCTGTCAGTCCCCTCCTCTCCTGTTTCCTCCCCCCTCTCCAATCCACTGCTCTGTTTGCTGTTTCTTCCAGCATTCTTCCTTCCCTTACCTGCTGTCCTACATACTGTTCCCATTTACCGACCTGCGTTCCTATTGGACTCTCCTTCCCAAACTTCCCCCCCCAAAACTGCTGTCCTGCCTGTTATTCTTGCCTGCCCTTTTCCATACCTATCAACTCCACTCTCTCCTGTTTCCTCCCCCCCTCTAATCTGCAGCTCTACCTGCTGTTCCTGACTATTCTCCTCCATTCTTACTCCCTTCTCAAATATCCCCTCTCCACCCATGAAGCGTGCCTCATCTTTTCTGTTCTTTTCTCTCTCCCCCTCTCTTTTGATCAGTCCCCTGTGGTTGGGCATACCCCTCCCCCGTGTTCTGGGCCGTACGATCAATTCCGATGTTCCCAAGAGTCTTCCCTGGTCCCCTTCTCCTTGCAACTCTCCATCATATCCGCCTCCTCTTCCTTTACTACCCTTACCTATCTGTGACCCTAATGTTCCCTCATCTGTCCCCACCTGTGATGTGTCTATGGGATCCTCCCTATGTCCAGTCATGTAGTGAATACCCCCCCCCACCAGTCCTGGTTTCGCCTCTGACAATCAGCATCCGTCTCTTGGCATGCTCTTCTTGCACTCTAAGTGCCTGGTACGCCGGGGGCAGTTCTATACATCGGTTGATGGAGTCTGTGTTGGAGAACCAGGCCTCCTTTAATAAGCGTCCTCCTTTGGAGGCGTCCTGGGCAATGGCTTCTGCCTCCTTGAAATCAAAAGAATGTCCGGTATTGATCATGTGCATCCATATTTGAGAGTACTGCTCCTGCCTTCTGACAGCCAATTTATGTTCATGTATCCTCGTTTTTATTCGTTTGGCTGTCTCCCCTGTATAATTACATTGGCAGTCTTTGCAATGCACTCTGTATACGACTGCTGATCTTTCTTCCTTTGGCAACGGCTCTTTGGGGCGCATGACTTTCATCCGGAGTGTTTGATCAGGCTGGTGAGCAACTTTAATATTGTAAGGTGCCAATATGCGTGCTGTTGCTTCCGATACTCCCTGGACATACGTTATTGTTGTTCGGACCATTGTCCCTGGATCATTCGGTGCCCTGCGGGGTTCTTGACGTTTGCTATACCTCTGAATAAAGCTAGTTGGATAGCCATTCCACTTACATACTTGATAAAGATGTGCACGCTCCCTCTGCTTAGCCCTCCTGGTGTTACAGTGCGTGTCTATACGTGCAAATAATGTTCTAACGCATGAAATCTTATGGGCTGCTGGGTGATTGCTCATATAGTGCAACATCCTGTCGGTGTGAGTGGCTTTTCTGTACACTGTCATATGGAGGGCACGTATATATATATATATATATATATATATATATATATATATATATATACATACGTTAACAATTACACTAAAAATATGATCCCTGGGTATATCCATATTTAAAACCAAACAAATAAATGTGAGCACCAGGGAGTGCTAAAAAAATTTAATAAAATTTAGTAAAATGTCAATAAAATTACAATAAAACCAATAAAACGCCTAGCTTTCGTCAGCAACTGCTGACATCATCAGGGCTCAAAATGCCAGTCAGTAGGAGAGTCCTCTTTATAGATTGGCCAAAGTCTGCACCCGGCTCCTAGATCTTGTCATTGGGCCTGATGGAATAGGCTGTTTCCCGGTTGCCGGTTTCTTATTAGCAGTAATTGCTTTCTTGCATTTCTTGCTTGTGTAACTGTCATCGGGTGTTTTCTCTTTGCCAAATTCAGGGTTTGATGGAACGTCCCCCCTCTTTTTTTGCTTTATTGCCACACCCACTTTGTTTAGTTGCACACCTCCATCCCCCCTTTTTTCACTCCGTTCTGATTGCCCCGTTGCAATGCTCACATTTATTTGGTTGATTTTAAATATGGATATACCCAGGGATCATATTTTTAGTGTAATTGTTAATATATATATATATATATATATATATATATATATATATATATATATATATTTCTAAAATTTGGATTGCTAGCAAAGAATTAAGGGAGAACTGGAATAGCTATTGAAGAACGTAGTTTCCTGGGTGTATACATATTCAAAAGATAAAAGACGAGCACCAGGAAATAAAGCAATCAAATGTTTAATAAATAGGTAACCTAGCTTTCGATGGCTGTATTGCTGCCATCATCGTCAGGGTGTAAAAAGCCAGAGGGTGGGGGAGCTTGCTTATGAGCGCAAACGCGCCTGCACACGGCTCATAGACCTCATTATGGGGCCCGGTCGATTGATCCTCCCATCACTCATATCAGACGTATTTCTGAGTTCTAACTGCTGTGCACCCCACGCACGGAAGCGCGGCGGGTTGGTGGTTGCAGGGGGGGATGGGAGCAGTGATACGGATGTGGTAGCATGCCCCCGGAGAGTGGTGCAGAGGACACGGGGGAGGGAGGTGGTCGGGTTCGGGATTCCATTGGAGGATCAGTTTGGCATCACACAGGTTACTTTGGTGCAAGGTGACGTGGAATGTTCTCCTCCCAGCCTAGGAGCCGCGCGTAATAGGGAAGTAACCAGCCACAGGAACTTAGAACTCAGAAATACGTCTGATATGAGTGATGGGAGGATCAATTGACCAGGCCCCATAACGAGGTCTATGAGCCGTGTGCAGGCGTGTTTGCGCTCATAAGCAAGCTCCCCCACCCTCCGGCTTTTTACACCCTGACGATGATGGCAGCAATACAGCCATTGAAAGCTAGGTTACCTATTTATTAAACATTTGATTGTTTTATTTCCTGGTGCTCGTCTTTTATCTTTTGAATATGTATACACCCAGGAAACTACGTTCTTCAATTTTTAGTCTAATTCTTTATTTATATATATATATATATATATATATATATATATATATATATATATATATACACACACACATAAATATATATATATATCATCAGAGAAGGTTTAAGATTTATTGTATTGAGTCATTAATATGAATGAGCTGCCATATAAATTGGTATAATAAATACAAATCTGACCAAATTTTTAAAAATGCAAAATTTATTTTCTCTGGGGAACTATGCATTTTATTGTTCCCATATCTTTAATGGCTCTGACCATTTTTTTCAACTTTTTTCTTTTATTTCAGGTGGTTTTCCATGATTGTGTCAGATATTTTACCATTTTTTAAATATATTTTTAACTCAAATGTATTAACATACATTCAGTTTGCTGTAATAAGATATTAATCAACGTTATTCCTTTATGGTGGGTCATGGGACATCTGGCTGTCTGTGTTCAAAGGTTTTTCCATTTGTCTACAAATTAATCTTGTAATTATTTTTAATTTCTTCTTATATGGTGCATGTGTAATAATATTACCATAATAGAAGTTTTATAACTCCCCCATTCCAAAATTAAGAAACCAGTCTTTCCTATAAAAAATTCTATTGCTGAGAATTCATCTGCTTTACTTTTTCTCTCATTTAGTACAGAGACTTTAAAATACCAGCTTCCAGATGGTTACTAAATTGTTGTAGTTGTAAATTGAAGTTAATTGAGCTATGATCCAATATTTACAAGATGTCAGTTGGGCCATGCTTGTTGAAATAATGTTCAAGAAACTCAAAAATAGTCAAGTAGAAAATAATGCTGATGCCCTGCTGATTGCAAATTATACTCCTGGTTTTTTTTTTGGTACCAGGGTTAAATCAAATTTAATTCATCCATGTATGATGTAATTCTAGTTCTCACAACCATGGACTTTTACAGGTGGGCACATTCCTATCTAATTCAGGTCTAATATCTAGTTACAGCAAAACCTCCTGATGCAATAAAATCGTAATAATAGATATATTTTAAGTGACGAAAATAATCATGGGACATGGCAAGTGAGTCTAAGAATGGTAGGCGTATCCTTGTATCCTTGTTGAAACATTTATCAAATATACCTGTTTAAACCAGTCTCTAAATAAAGAATTTGGATCCTCTTCTATCAGATAAGTCTCCTGTAAAAAAGACCAACAGCCTGAAAGACTTGAGATAGATTAAAAACATACATTATTTGCTAAAGTTTCTTTCATAGTAAAGCCAACTAAATTCAATTAAATGCATTCTGTTGAGCCACAAGTACACATCCCTCAAATAATAATCTTTTGTAAGACTTGCAGTGTATACTAATTGCAAAAAGCATTCTTGTACTAAAAGGGTTAATCATATTTCCAGAGTTATACCTTAATAGTGGATAACTCTGGATATGAATTACAGAATATAAGATCAAACTAACTGAAGTAAGAAAAACAGTAATATATAAAAACAATACATGATAAAACAAAGAAAAACCAAAAGGGAAAACGTAAGGGGGGGAGCCAATTTCAAGGACTTTTTCAAGGAATGATTTCTTTTTTCTAATGAGAAATGGATCTTTTATCTCTCTCTGCCCAGGATCCATAACAACACACTTTTACATTTCATATTTTATTTAGCATATTTACTATTTATAATATTTTTATTCATTTGTTAACATTATCTGCCTGCTGCTACCCTTGGTTTATACGAAAAATCTGCAGAATCTGATAACCTTAAAACATGTTCTTTGTGCTGTTTAATAAGATGTTTAAGGTGTTTAAGTCAAGCTATTCTCCAAAGGATCTGAAGGCAGGACAAGAAGCAATGGATGGAAACTAATCAAGGAGAGAAGCAACCTAGAACTAAGGAGAAACTTCCTGACAGTTAGAACAATTAACCTGTGGAACAACCTGCCTCCAGAAACGGTGAATGCTCCAACACTGGAAGTTTTTAAAAAGAGACTGGACAGCCATTTGTCTGAAATAGTATAGTGTTTCCTGCCTGAACAGGGGGTTGGATTAAAAGACCTCCAAGGTCCCTTTCAACTCTTCTATGGTTATGGTTATGGTTATTATTTACTTCTTTCACCAATAAAAGTTTCATTCTCCAACTGCCCTGCAGAAGACAATAGTTTCCACTTCCTTCCTAAGGAATGAGGGGCCGGGGGGGGGCAGTCTGCCCTTGGGGGTTAAATTGTTCCAAAGTGAGAAATATGCCAGTGAGAATGCCTTGTTTTGAGTTCACCATCCTGATTGCTTTTGGTGCTTTGACCCCCTCATCTTTGCGGGGGTTCCTACAAAGATGAGGGTGTCAAACTATTTTCCAAAGCACCTGAAGGCAAGACAAGAACCAATGGATGGAAATTAACCAAGCAGAAAAGCAACCTAGAACTAAAGAGAAATTTCATAATGGTGAGAGCAATCAACCAGTGGAACTGCTTGCCTTCAGAAGTTGTTGTTGCTCCATCACTGGAGGCTTTCAAAAAGAGACTGGACAACAATTTGTATGGAATGGTATAGAGTATCCTGCTTGAGCAGGGGATTGGACTAGAAGACTTTTGATGTCCCTTCCAACTCTATTATTGTATGTTCTATGCTCTGGAGATGGGTATCTATAGCATTTTTTTGTCAACTACAATGTGTAAAATTGACAACTTTTTCCCAGAGAAGATGGGCTTGGCAGTTACTATGGCCTAAGCCATATAGACAATGGTGGGATTCAAATATGTGAACAACTGGTTCTCTGTATGGATGCCGCTTCCAGAAGTCCATTCTGGGCCTGGGCAACAAAAAATTAGCTACCGGTTCTGCTGAACTGGTGCGAACTGGCTGAATCCCACCATTGCATATAAATCTTTATAGACGGCAACCTGCATCTAGAGCAGGTTGTCATTGAGTTGGGCCTAAAATCTTCCTTGCAGCTGGTGTAGCTCTTTTATTGCTGAAGGCAATAAGCAGGACTGGAGACAAGACAGCAGTTGCTTTCTGATAAGCAATCAAATTTGGGACTGAACACCTTTGTCATAGTTGGATGCCCAGGGAGAATGTTTTATTCGTGCTTTGGTGGGTTTCTTCATGGCTCTTCAATAATTCCACAAACCACTGGATACATTTATAAGTACCCTTTCATTTGCTGATCTCTGGTGAGTATGGATTTTATAGGTGTCTTCTCTTTTAAGCAATTTTTACAGACACATGAAGGCACAGGTACATAAAAAGAGGTACAGGTGGTCCTCAACTTACAACAGCTTATTTAGTGACTGTTCAAAGTTACAACAAGATGGAAAAAGTCACTTATGACAGTTTTTCACTCTTATGACCTTTGAAGCATCCCTGTGGTCACATGATCAAAATTCAGATGCTGGGCAACTGACTCCTATTTATGATGGTTGCAGCATCCTGGGGACATGTGCTCACCTTTTGTGACCTTCTGACAAGCCAAGTTTGTGGGGAAGCCAGGTTCACTTAACAACCATGTTACTCATTTAACCACTGCAGCAATTCACTTAACAAATGTGGCAAGAAAAGTCATAAAATGGGGCAAAACTCAGTTATCAAATGTTCTACTTAGCCACAGAAATTCGGTCTCAGTTATGGTCATACGTTGAGGACTACCTGTAGCACTCAAATACTACAGCTTAGTTTCTCAAAGTGCAGATGCATCCCCAAGTACTTTGCTTTCAGAGCCTGGCACTTCTGACTTCTCTTTTATTGATCTTCCTTCCCCTCATTTTCCAAGGAATTTTGGAGAGCTTTTCCCGCAGGATAAAATGCATGATGTGCATCTTCCAAATGGTGCAAAAGGAAAGAAAAATACAGAATGTATATTTAGGGAAAACCTAAGTGCAGGGGAGAGTAAGAAAGGAAGACTGCATCCCTACTGCACTCCTACTGCAGAGATGAATCTCCTATGAAAGCGTAGAGAGCAAATTTCCTGGAGAAATTGTGAACATGAACTATTCCTAGAGTGAATACCTCCAGAGTCATGAGCTGAACAGAGATGAAGGAGAGGAAGCAGAGAAAAAGACTGAAGTCAGACCCATAAAGCTTTTGGGGGTATGTTGAGGGAGAGGGAAGAGAGATTAGCAGTAGCAATATCGAACTTTTTCTGGAAATGTAAGATTTAGAAGCTTTAATTGAAACATCGGCCTTTGCCTTGACACTTGGAACATTGAAATCCTGCTCAAAATCTTGCTTCTTGCTGAAAAGTGTGACACCTGTGACAGGAACGATTTACATAGCAACAACAGCATCTGCACGACAGCTGTTGAATTATCTTTTGTTTCGTTTCTATTTTAGCGACGTTTTCATTGCAGTGGGTAAACAGCAGTATTTTTCAGCCAGGTAATCCATATTAGGAACATCAAAATGCTGCACTGAGAAAGCTTGGCAGTCAGACAAATCAGCCATCAACAGGTACATACAGATAAAGAACATTTACACACCATTCAAAAGAGAGAGAGAAAGCTAAAAAGGAAACAAAAAGACCAGAACACCTCCTCAGTACTGGGATAAGCAGGAATTAACTCCAGGATTAACCCCAGGAAACAAGCAGTAAACAATATCCTAATTAAGGAACTATAAACTCACAGAAACATGCACTAAACAATAGCCTAATCAAGAAACTACCAAGGGGGGGAAAAACACCTCTACCAACATTGACAATCAAGCTACTCTATATAAACAGAGAGCAAACCTCACACTCTTCTTGCACTGAAGATGGCACCTAGTTGGGTAACAAAACATTTGCATGCAAACAACCAAGCTCAGAGAGCATCAAGGACTCCACTGGGAAATCTAGTGGAAACAGATTCAGCATTCTAGTCTAAGATACTTCATAATGGGAAACATGTTAAAATCAAGCAATGTTTTACCCTGAAGTTAAAAATATCTGCAAGATATTCTCAGGAGTGAAGATCCTAGCCTTCTTGTGTATGATACCCTTGTGGAGAGTTGTCCCATTCTGCCACAGCCAACTCAACATGGCCAGCTCACTGCAGACAACTTGAAATGAAATGCAAAGACAAAAATTCAAATATTTTTAAAATGATTTTAAATAATTAAATTATTTTAAATAAGTAAATTGAATTGTTGAATTGTCCCGCAGCGAGTTTGTCTGGTGGCAAGTTGGTCATGCCAGGTTGTCCTGCAGTGAGTTGGCTGTGGAGAATTGGCCATGGAGAGTTGCCCCACTCTGCCTGAGGAGTACTATTATTTTCCACCTAAACCTTATTTTTGCAAACTGAGGTATGTCTCATTCCCTCAATCTAGCCTCATAAGACTTAGTTTCAGTCCCCTTTTGTTCCTTTTTTTTCCTCTGTTTTCTTTATACAGTTTATCTGGAGAGTAATTTGAGATTCTTTCTCCGTAGTGCTCAAAAATATTTCTGCAGTCAGCAATTGACCAGTACGAAGTAATAAATGTTGCATATTGCTTGTATTTTGCATGCAATCCAGAGCTCAACATCCTTATAAGTAGGCATACATACATGCTACATCTCAACAGATAATATTAGCCTGCACTTCTTCTTCAGATCCTGTTAATTGTGGCACAAGATGCCTCATTATTTTTATAGGACACATCTTCATGACATCATCTTTAAATCCCATTTAAAGGATACTGTCAAAACTTAGGTAAGGAAACAAACATCCAAGCTCCTCTTTCTCCATCACTGATACTCAGAAAAGCAGAAAACAGCAAACAATTTTACCACTCTTTGCTAATCTCAGTTCTTTCTTGACACCATCTCTAAAGTTCTTTTATTGTGATTTATCTCTTTTTCTTCTTCTTATAGGCCTTCTATTTGATTTTCAGTTTTTCATTATGATTTTTTGCATAGCCATGCTATTTTTTGGGTATTTTGGTATTTCCTTTATTTATTTATTTTCTTATTGGAATTGCTTGTAATAGTGTTTTTAGCGTCTCCTGTTCTGAGTTTATTAAAATCCGTTTTCCTAAACTTTAGGATAGCTTTAGTCGCCATTGAAACTCAAAACTTCCAGCATTATATAATCACTTTTCTTCAAACTTATCACTATTTCCACTGTCTTTGGGCTTGGATCAAGTCAAGAATAACTGATCCCCTGTGCCTTCCTTTATCAACTGAAGGAAATAAATGTCAGTAAGATGATAAAAAGGATCCTGCATGGTATAACATAGAACATAGACTAAAAGAGTTGGAAAGGACCTCGGAGGTCTTCTAGTCCAACCCTCTGCTTAAGCAGGAGACACTATACCATTTCAGACAAGTCTAGTCTCTTCTTAAAAGCCTCCAGTGATGAAGCACCCACAACTTCTGAAGACAAGAAGGTTGATTGCTCTCACCAGTACAAAATTTCTCCTTAGTTCTAGATTGCTTCTCTCCTTGATTAATTTTTATCCATTGTTTCTTGTCTTGTCTTTTGGTGTTTTGAAGAATAGTTTGACTCCCTCTTCTATATGGCAGTTCCTGAGATATTGGAGGACCGCTATCATGTAACCTGTATTCCTTTTCTTTCATTAGACTAGACACACCCAATTTCCATAACCATTCTTTGTATGTTTTAGCCTCCAATCCCCTAATCATTTTTGTCGCTCTTCTCTGCAGTCTTTCCAGAGTCTCAACATCTTTTTTATATTGTGGTGACCAGAACTAGATGCAGTATTCCAAGTGTGGTTCTTCGGTTGGCAGCCGAAAATCTTCCATTGCCATTGCAATATTTTATGCCACTTGAAAGAATTGTAGTTTACTTTTGGGAAGCTTCATCCAGCAAATAATAATAATAATAATAATCCCCCAGTGAGGCACTACCTTGACGTGGTTGTGTACTCTGAGGAAGATGAGAGCTATGCCAGAGGTTCAACCATACTGGATAGGTCTCATCAGAGGAGTCAGACAAAGAGTGTCTCTCCCATAAAAAATATGGTGAGACGTAAATTGCAGAATGCCATACCGGCTCGGACGTCGCCCGAGTTAACAAGGTCCGCACTAGATATTGGAGTTACTGGATATCTGGTGAAAAATGGGTTACAGGACTCAGGACTGTTGGCTGAGCAACCAGGGCCAGCAGCTGCAGAACTACTGGAAGAAAAGGTGTTTACCCGTCGCAGATACACAGTGATGGAAAACAAAGAAATAATGATCTGTTACTACAGATCAAGTCCAACAAGAAGAGGATATCTAAAACGAATGCACCAGTTCTGGAAAGAACAACATCCAGAATCAGAAATAACAGAACAGAGACTAGCAGATCAACGCCGATTTATAACACGAAATAAAGTATTCACAGAAACAGAATTGGACGAACTGCAAAGGTTTACCCAGGGCAAAGAAATCAAAGCCTTACCAGAAGTAATTCAGAATGTAGAGGCAAACCAGGGGGAGTTGGCAGTGAAGGAATCTAGCAGAGATATACAACTGTTCTCATTTGGAAACCAGGCACCTCTACCTCAGGAAGAACAAAACCCTCTAACTAAAGAAATAAAAGAATTGAAACAAAGAATAACTGAGCATCTAGAACAGCACAAAAACAACAGAATAAGGCTACCTGCATTGAAGCTTGTTCCAAAGAAACAGCTAGCACAAGCATTAAAAGATGCAAATATTGCAATATCAAGTATAAGCACCAATTCACTGCAAGAAACAAACCAACTAATGTACAGCACAGCTGCAGTTATAACAGAATACCTGGGATGCAAAATCAACAAAGAAGAAAAACAAACAAACAGTGCACCAGAAAAATGGAAGGTTAGACTAGAAAATAAGATCAGCAAGTTAAGATCACATGCAAGCAAGCTAGAACAGATGAAAGAAAAGAAGCTGAAGAACAAGAAGACCAAAGAATACCTAATCAAGAAATACCACTTAGAAACAAGGAAGATCAAGGAAGCACTGGAAATAATAAAGCAACAAATAACAGCTATAGCCAGGAAAATCAGTAGATATGAAGCTCGAATTGCAAACTATAGGCAGAACCTCCAATTTCAATCCAATCAGAAACGTTTCTACCAATCCATCAATGGAGAAACTGCAAGGAATCAGTCAGTACCTGACAAGGAAGAAACAGTGCAGTTCTGGAAGCAGATATGGGATAACCCAAAGAAATACAACAAGGATGCGGCTTGGTTAAAAGAGGTGGATGCAAATAAAACAGAAGTTGAAATGAAAGAACTAGTAATAACAACAAAAATGGTAGAAAAAAGAGCAAAGAAAATCAAAAATTGGTCAGCACCAGGTGAAGATGAACTGCATGGGTTTTGGTTGAAACATCTAACTGTTATACACCCACTCATTGCCAAACAGTTCAACAATATACTACAAGGAGGAGAAATTGAAAAGTGGCTAACAACTGGGAAAACCTACCTAATAATGAAAAATCCAGCAAAAGGGGCAACACCAGGTAACTACAGGCCAATTACCTGCTTACCAACAACTTTCAAATTACTAACTGGTGTAGTAGCTGATGCAGTGCAACAGCATCTAGTTGAAAACAATCTCTTTCCACCTGAGCAGAAAGGAAACCGCCCCAATAGCAGAGGAACAAAAGATCAACTCCTAATAGACAAAATGATCTTGGAAAACTGCAAGAGAAGGAAGACCAACCTGAATGTGGCATGGATTGACTACAAAAAGGCATTTGACTCTCTGCCACATGATTGGATAATAAAGTGCCTAGAAATAACAGGAGTCAGTAGAAACATCAGAAAATTTGTGCAAAGATCGATGGCACAATGGAAGACACAGTTGCAGATCAATGGTGAGAGGCTGGGAGAGGTTAATATCAAGAGAGGAATATTTCAAGGAGATTCATTATCACCATTACTATTTGTTATTGCACTGTTTCCTCTGTCAACAATACTGAATAACTCAGGACATGGCTATCAAACATCAAAAACATCTGCCAGACTATCCCACCTCCTTTATATGGATGATCTGAAGCTGTATGGAAAAACATCATCTGAAATAGAATCGCTGCTCAACACTGTCCGTATATATAGCCAAGATATTGTAATGGAGTTTGGCTTGGACAAATGTGCCACACTTACTATCAAACAAGGAAAAATAGTGAAAACTGAAGGAATCAAGATGCCCCACGAAAATAACATTAAGAGTCTGGATGAGGAAGAGTACTACAAATACTTGGGTATCCTTCAAGCTGACAACATCAAGCACACTGAAGTCAAGAAAAAGATTAGAGGTGAATACATCAAGAGAGTGAAGAAGATCTTAAAGTCCAAACTCAATGGAGGAAATACCATAAAGGCAATCAACACCTGGGCAATCCCAATCATTAGGTACACAGCTGGAATAGTGGACTGGACTCAAGCAGAACTAAAAGCAATGGATAGGCAGACCAGAAAAATAATGACAATGAATCACGCCCTTCATCCACGCAGTGACATTGATAGACTTTATCTACCAAGGCAAATAGGTGGGCGTGGAATGCTACAAGTACATCAGATGGTTGAAGAAGAAAAAATGGCTTTGGAAGAATATCTGAAGAACAATGATGAAGATGCACTGAAATTAGTATATCAGGAAGGCTTACTAACTACTGGAGAGACCAAACTGGCCTACAAGAAAGACCAAATGAAGAACAGAATAGAGGCATGGGAAGACAAAGCACTACATGGCCAATACATGAAAAAAAATAGCTGGGAAAGCAGATAATAATAAAACCTGGCAATGGCTAAGAGCAGGAAAATTGAAGAAAGAGACCGAGGGACTAATTCTGGCTGCACAAGACCAAGCCTTAAGGACAAATGCATACAAAGTCAAAATTGAGAAGACAGCAACAGACAGTAAGTGCCGCCTATGCAAAGAAGCTGAAGAAACAGTGGACCACTTGGTAAGCTGTTGCATGAAGATTGCACAAACTGATTACAAGCAGCGGCATGACAAAGTAGCAACAATGGTGCATTGGAAGATCTGCAAAAAATATCATTTGCCTGTAAGCAAAAACTGGTGGGATCATAAAATAGAGAAAGTTATAGAAAATGATAAAATTAAACTGCTCTGGGACTTCAGAATTCAAACAGACAAGCACCTGCAACATAACACCCCAGACTTAACAATTGTCGATAAGAAAGACAAAAAAGTCTGGATAGTGGATGTGGCAGTGCCTGGAGACAGCAGAATAGAAGAGAAAGAACTGGAGAAGATAACAAAATACAAAGACCTACAAATAGAAATAGAAAGACTGTGGCAAAAGCAAGCAAGGGTAGTACCAATAGTCATAGGCTCCTTGGGTGCAATCCCAAAACAACTGGAGCACCACTTGAACACCATTGGCATTGACAAATTCGCTATTAGTCAATTGCAAAAGGCAGCCTTATTAGGAACTGCTTCCATCCTGCGACGATATCTGTAATACCATCAAACATCCACATCTGCCTATCCCAGGTCCTGGGTAAGGACTCGATAGGTAGACAAAATGCCAAATCCAGTCTGAACATCTGGCTGACTGTGCGATGATCAATAATAATAATAATAGTAATAATAATATAAAGTTGGAAGGGACCTTGGAGGTCATTGAGTCCAACCCCCTGCTCAGGCAAATCCAGTCTGAACATCTGGCTGACTGTGCGATGATTATTAATAATAATAATAATAATAATAATAATAATAGCAGTAGTAGTAGTAGTAGTAGTAGTAGTAGTAGTAGTAGTAATATAATAAAGTTGGAAGGGACCTTGGAGGTCATCGAGTCCAACCCCCTGCTCAGGCAGGAAACCCTATACCATTTTGGACAAATGGCTGTCCAGTCTCTTCTTAAAAACTTCTAGTGTTGGAGCATTCACTGCTTCTGGAGGCAGGTTGTTTCACTGGTTAATTGTTCTAACTATCAGGAAGTTTCTCCTTAGTTCTAGGTTACTTCTCTCCTTGATTAGTTTCCATCCGTTGCTTCTTGTCTTGCCTTCAGGATTCTTTTTAATTAGGTGATTAATAGTAGATACCAAAATGATATTGCTTTTATTCAATTTATATATTGTAACTCTGAGGTTCTTGATAGTGGCACCAAATTAATTCCTTTCTATTTCTGCTTTGATGTGAATATTTTCAATATACAGAGCAATTTTCTTCATCTTTTTCTGCCATTTCGGTGGAACAAATTTTGAACAGGTTGGATCCCTAAGTTTCTGCATTCCAGTGACAAGAACTGCTCTGTGGGATCTTAATTATATAAATTAAATCATATACATAATAAGAGATCAAACTTATTTTTAATACTCTATGCACTAATAAATAGGCAACTATGCTCTGAAGTATATAAGTTTCTTCTGATGCTTCCCCAAAGATTCAATAGGATAGTTTCTCTGTCACATTACTCTTGAGAATAAGATGCAGAAGTTTTTTTTTTCCCTGAACTTCTTACCTCTGGGTTTTTATCCATAGTCTGTGAAGGATTTATTTTAAAGCTCTTTTAATCAAGTTTGCCATGCTTTGTCCAAACAAGTTTTTCTCAATCCTGGTGATGCACAGTCTAATCTGTGCCAAGAGTTCATCAGGTCATGCAGCTTATATTCCCAGGAACTAAACATTTTTCACTAATATAATTTCTATAGCTAGTAATTATTTCCTCTCCAAGTCTTTCTTTTTCCAGTCTTCTGTCTTGGACAGGAAGGATGGTGGAGGCTACCACCTGAATTTTTCCAGAATTCTGATATCTGAGGGGACGTGGTTGCACTGTAATCTTTCCTAGCAATATTATTTGTTCTCAAATGGGTCAGTGGGGAGAAATACAGGTAGTCCTCAACTCACAACAGTTCATTGAGTGACTGCTCAAAGTGGCAACAACACTGAACAAAGTCACATGACCATTTCCCACCTTTACGACCATTGCAGTATCCCCATAGGCATGTGACCAAAAATTCAGACGCTTGTCAACTGGCTCATATAGCTGACTGGGGAATTCAGGGTGGATGGGTGGGTATCAAAGTCCATGCAACTTAAAGTTGCCAAGGTTGAGAAACACTGAAATGAAGAAATACTTTTTGTACTGCTGCTTTTTCTGAGTCTAGTTTCACTTCTGCAAAACCACCCAGAAGAGAACTGCCTGCCAAAGAGGGATGAACTTGTAGCAGGGTAGTGTTATGTCCCGAGCCTTTGCAAACGGCTCGGGCGTTTGCAGGCAGTCCCGGGCAGGTGCAAAGCTGCCCGGGACCAGACAGGCTGTCGCCAGCGCCGTGCGCATGCGCGGGTGCTGGCGCGGGAAAAGTAACCCATTTACCCGGGAGTTGCCTATATAAGAGGCTGCGAGGCGTTTGGGCGAGGCTGAAGCCATCTTCCTGTAAGCTGAACGCTGAATAAAAGAAACTGAGAACTCCAGCTGCTTCTCGTGTCTGTTTTCCCGCCACGGACTCAACACTGGCGACGAAGGTGGGATGCCTTGCACTACCTGGAAAGGAAGAAGTGTAAGCTTACCCAAGGAGTCCTGAGCGGTGAAAGAGGAACGGCGTCGACTCGGCAGCTGCCCGCCAATCCGGTGCGCATTCGGGGGTAGGCTGGCTGATAGACCCGTCTCCTGAAGATCCGAAGATGGCGAAAATCGGAAGGCTTTCGGAATTCGACGTCTCACATCCAGAGCGGTGGGAGTCCTACGTATCCAGAATGGAGAACTACTTCAAGGCAAACCAAGTGAGGGAAGATAGCTTGAAGGCGGCCACCCTGCTTTGCGTTTGCGGCCAAGACGCCTTCGAAATCGCAGAAAACCTTGCAGCACCTGTCCCAGTAGAGTCTGTAAGCTACGCAGACCTGAAGAAGCTGCTGAAGGAGCACTTCAACCCCAAGGTGTCCGTTATCTCATGGCGCCACATCTTCGAACAGAGGGATCAACGGTCCGGTGAGTCAGCCAAGGAATACATCGCCGCGTTACGGAAGGCCGCCAAGCCCTGCGAGTTCAAGGACCTCGAGGAACGACTGAGGGACCGATTCGTGTGCGGGTTAAGGCATCGCGAGCTACAACAGAGACTTTTCGCAAAGGAAGAATTATCCTTCCAAGACGCCTTAAGGGAAGTCACCGCAGAAGAAGCAGCAGGCGGCGCCGTCAAAAACATGCGGCCGATCAGAAACAGTCCAGAGGGTGCGTCCGTGCACCAGGAAGACGTCCGACGAAACTCCGAGGAGGATCCGGACGAGGAAGTCGACCGTCTACACCCCGCGAAGGAAGAGAACCAGAAGGGAAGCTCTTCGGCTCCGCTCAAGTGCATCGGCTGTGGAGGTCGCCACAGGAGAACCGACTGCAAGTTCCGCTCCGCTACCTGCCGGGCATGCGGTAAACAAGGGCACATTGCAGCTGTGTGCCTGGGCCGACGAAAGGCACAACCCCAAGAAGAACGCCTGAAGGATACCAGATTCCCCAGCCAGAATAGGGTAGGTTTTTGCGCTTCGCGAAGAAGCATCTGTAGAACAGGCACACACAAGCCCATGAAGAAAAAGCTGTCACTCAACGTGAAGCTACAAGGGGTTCCATTATCTATGGAACTAGACACAGGGTCTGCCCTGTCCATCATTTCATTGCATACATTTAGGAAGATTTGTTCCAGAAGTGGGTCTAAGGCCAAGTTAAGGCCTTCTGATATTGTATTAACAGATTTTCAGAACTCAAGAGTGTGTGTTAAGGGGGAGGCCACCCTTAACGTGCAATACAAGAGTTTTGAAGGTCCACTAGACTTATTAGTAGTAGGGGGTGAACGAACGAGTCTCATAGGACTCGATTGGTTTGAGGCCCTGGGGATACACGTCACAGGACTCAATAGCTTACAAACACTCGACCTACAGGAAGTCTGCAAAGAATTTGCAGATGTTTTCAGCCCCCAGCTGGGCACATTCAAAGGACCACCTGTGTCCTTAAAGCTAGACCCCACTGTCACTCCCATTAGGATTAAAGCAAGAAGGGTCCCTTTTGCTTTAAAAAGTAAGATT
Organism: Crotalus tigris; assembly: GCF_016545835.1. Lineage (NCBI taxonomy): Eukaryota > Metazoa > Chordata > Lepidosauria > Squamata > Viperidae > Crotalus > Crotalus tigris. The sequence goes on along the minus strand of NW_024098422.1, from coordinate 35,830 downwards.
GACACTGAACTAGACAAACTAATCCAACAGGGAATCCTAGAACCTGTTGATTCCAGCCCGTGGGAGACCCCCATTGTCACGCCTCTAAAGGCAAATGGGGACATTCGCATTTGTGCTGATTACAAATGCACACTCAATAAGGCATTGCAGCAACATGCCTATCCTGTTCCTGTGGTCAGTCACATCCTGGCCTCTCTCAAGGGGGGGCGTGTTTTTGCAAAGCTTGACCTAGCTCAAGCATATCAACAGCTGCCTGTTGATGATGATGCTGCCATAGCTCAGACCATTGTGACCCACAGGGGAGCCTTTAAAGTAAAAAGGCTACAGTTTGGAGTGAATGTCGCTCCTGGGATTTTCCAAAGCGTAATGGAAAACACACTACGAGGTATACCAGGGGTCTGCCCCTACTTTGACGATGTCTTGATTGCAGGAGACTCCACACACATTCTAGCTGAAAGGCTTAGGGCTGTCCTGTTAAGATTCAGGAAATCAGGCCTCAAGCTCAGAAAAGACAAATGCCAGATTGGGGTGCCTTCTACCGAATTTCTGGGATTCAAAATTGATGCTGCTGGGATTCATCCTGCTGAATCCAAACTAACTGCTATTTTAGAAGCACCCAGGCCAAAGTCCAAGGCCGAACTTCAGGCCTTCTTAGGCCTCCTGAATTTCTACAATTCTTTTCTTCCACATAAGGCTAGTGTAGCTGAGCCTCTTCACAGGCTACTAGACAAACATGCTGTGTGGCTGTGGTCACAAGCACATGAGGCTTGCTTTAAAGAAGTCAAGGCCTTGCTCACTTCTAACAGTGTTCTTGCACATTTCAACGAGTCTCTCCCTGTGTGCATCGCTTGTGATGCGTCCCCCTACGGGGTTGGAGCTGTCCTGAGTCACCTCAGGTCTGATGGAACTCAGGTTCCTATTGCATACTACTCCAGAACACTGTCTTCTGCCGAGCGCAACTACGCTCAGATAGACAGGGAGGCTCTGGCTGTTGTTGCTGGAATTAAAAAATTCCACGATTTTCTATATGGCAGGCATTTCACGGTCTTCACTGACCATAAGCCTCTGCTGGGACTGTTTACCACACGTAAGCAGACTCCCCACATCATTTCCCCTAGAATGCTTAGGTGGTCTATTTTCTTGTCTGCATATGATTTTTCATTACTCCACAAGCCTGGGAAAGAAATGGGCCATGCTGATGGCCTCAGTAGATTGCCTCTGCCAGTAGTAGAAGCTGACCCCGCGCCAGCTGTCAACATTCTATCAATCCAAGCCTTGCCCGAGCTCCTCTTAGTGCCAGGGATGTTACCGCTGAAACAGGTACAGATCACACACTTTCACGTGTCCGCTCCTGGGTCCTGTCCGGGTGGCCTGAGCACTGCCATAGTCCTGAGTTTCAGAGTTTCTGGTCCAAAAGGAACGAACTGTCCCTTTCTCAGGGTTGTCTGCTTTGGGGAAACAGAGTTGTCATTCCCACCTCAATGAGGACTAGGGTCTTAGAATCCCTCCACGAGGGTCATCCTGGCATTGTTCGTATGAAGGCTCTTGCACGCAGCCACTTGTGGTGGCCTGCTTTAGATAAAGATATTGAGGCTAAGGTACACGCATGCCACCTGTGCCAACGATCTCGCCCAGAGATGCCCCAAGCTCCTGTGCATAGATGGGAGGAAACACAGTCCCCATGGTCTAGGGTGCACATTGACTACGCTGGGCCCTTTCAGGGCCAGTTCTTCTTGGTCCTTGTTGACAGCCATTCAAAATGGCTTGAGGTTGTGCCTGTCTCATCCACCACCACTGCAAAGACTATTCAGGTACTGAGGGGGATTTTTGCTGCACACGGGCTGCCAGATGTCATTGTGTCCGACAACGGCCCTCAATTCACCTCCTCCGAATTCCAAGCTTTCTTACAGGCAAACCTGATTCGTCATGCCACGTCTGCGCCTTTTCACCCGTCCACCAACGGTATGGCTGAACGCATGGTGCGCATCGCAAAGGACGCTTGAAGAGACTCACCTACGGGGACTGGCATCACAGGTTGGCTGACTTTCTCCTTTCTTATCGCACCACACCGTCCACTTCTACAGGGAGAAGTCCAGCTGAACTTCGTTGGGGGCGCCAACTTACTACTAGACTTGACCGGTTGCATACGGACAGACTGCCTTCATCTACCTCACATCTAGGGCACCTAGACAACTACTTGTGGGTGCCCCGGTTTGGGCTCGCAATTACGGGCCTGGTCATACATGGGTCCCCGCTTCTGTGTTCCAGGATCACAGGTCCTCTCTTCTACGAGGTTGCCCTGGACAACGGTCGTGTCCTGCGTCGGCACATCGACCAACTTCGCTCTAGGCGAGACTTTTCTGCTGAGACTCCTGGGTCTTTTCCAGGGGGGAGGGGGACCCTTTGGAGCAAAGGGAAGGGCAAGAGCTACTGCCCATCTCCACTGAGGGAGCCACAAACGGCTCGTCCCAAGGTTCTGCAATTGCTCCGAAAAGAAAGTCATGGAGCTTACCCACACAACAGGCACTCACGCCTACTCCAGCCAGGGAGTCACCCCGGGGGCATACTCACTTTCCACACACATCACACAGCACTCCAGCAACGGAGGATACCCGGGGGCATCCCAACAAATCATTCCCCGCAAGAGAACTGGCACACAATTCCCAAGGTTGGCCTGACCTTACCCCAAATCTACAGGGGGTCAAACATACACAGAGTTAGTCGAGGAACCAAGTCCCGACTACAACAACCCTAGCACAAATCAGGGAACACCTGAGTTTTGGGAAAGTACAGAAACCCACACGAGCCCGAACACAGAATGGGGTTCAGGGAATGGACAGCCTCCTGACAGGTCTTGGACTGACCTAGGAGGTTCTACAGAGACGCCCAGCAGCGGCTATCACTTCAAGGGGCCTGAGGGTCTACAGCTAGGTAGGTCAACCAGGTCACAAAGTAACAGAAGCCCTGGCCTGACGAGCCCGGTGGGCAAGCAAGCAGGCCAGGCATCGAGGCACAGTCCTTGGAAGACACCAGGGCACAATAGAGAGAACAGGCTCACGCCTCCCTCCAGTCAGGGGACTTATGCCAGTAACCCAGAGCTAAGAAGGTCACAGAGAGCAAAGAAATCTCCTAAGTATCTAGAAGATTACATAACATTGCTGGCAAGGCAAAAGCCAGTAATCAGTGGGAGCACTGGGGAGCAAAATGTCATATAAAATAAATGTTGTATGTTGGTAGTAGTTTTAGCCCGGGGGAAAGGGGTGTTATGTCCCGAGCCTTTGCAAACGGCTCGGGCGTTTGCAGGCAGTCCCGGGCAGGTGCAAAGCTGCCCGGGACCAGACAGGCTGTCGCCAGCGCCGTGCGCATGCGCGGGTGCTGGCGCGGGAAAAGTAACCCATTTACCCGGGAGTTGCCTATATAAGAGGCTGCGAGGCGTTTGGGCGAGGCTGAAGCCATCTTCCTGTAAGCTGAACGCTGAATAAATGAAACTGAGAACTCCAGCTGCTTCTCGTGTCTGTTTTCCCGCCACGGACTCAACAGGTAGCATTTTGTATTCAGTAGCAGGAGGCAGGGATAGTAGAAGAATCATCCTGAGCGGGAGGATAAACAATCTGCTTCTTGCCTTCCATAAAGTCTTCTCATTTTCCTTTTGAGGACTTATATTTCTTACTTTCTATTGTTGGGAAAAATTGAGCTGCCAGCAAATACTTTCAACAAAGGGAAGGCAGCCATACATTGACACTACCACACAACTTAAATGGGCTTCTAAGTTATGAACGCAGATGTGTTCATTATAAAAAAAAAAGGCTCCAAAGAGTGATACGAGGCTGGGAAAAGATGCAAGCTTTCTTTTGTGTCGTTTTGCTAGGATTCTAGTTTGTGAAAGTGCAGTATAATAGAATAATCAGCCAAACACTGGAAACTAAGGTGACGGGGGGGGGGGAGTAACAGGAGAGCCTGTTACTTGTGTCTACAGTGTAAAGCTGGAAACCAATGCAATCATCAATGTGCAATCATTTTAAAAGAACCTAAAAAGCACCTGGTGCCTGTGATCAGGTTTGAACTTTCTTTGGTGTTTTTACATTGCTTGTCCAGCTTGTGAAACTATGATAAAATTCATGCAACTTAACTCAGAGTTCTGGAAATTCCAAAGGCTACTTTATTGCATGCTCCATCACTGGAGATTTTTAAGAAGAGGTTGGGCAACCTGTTGTCTAGAATGCTAAAATTTCTCCTGCTTGAGCAGGGGGTTGGATTAGAAGACTTCCAATATCCCTTCCAATTCTGTTATTTTGTATTCTGTTTTGCCAGTTCTAAAAATTCATGACCTCAGAATATGAGGTACACTGAGTTCAAGAGAAGCTATATCTGTAAACTGGAGAATGTAGATTTTCTGGGATGGATATGTACAGTATAAAGGAACATAGATTTTGGGAAGAGGTAAGTAATCTTTCCAGAGTAGAGTTAACCTAGCCAAAAATGGGACAGAAGGGGGAGAGGAAGGCTTTCTGCCAGCACACACTATTTGCAAAAAGATGTGGGGGAATTGAAAGATACTGTACCTTTAACCTACAGATGCTTTTCCATGAGGCAACTGGACTTTCTTGTTTTCCTTTGAAGACATTTCACTTTTTGTCCAAGAAGATTCTTCAGCTCTGACTGCATGGTGCGGAATGGAAAGATTTATATTCCTGCAGATAGATCTTCATTTGCATTCTTTTAGCGAGTCACTAAAGCTACCCGGAGGCTTATCTGTGTCTTCAGGGTCACCTGAGTAATGCAAATGGGTGTGAAGCCTTCTTGGAACTGTTGAAAGGACTGAAGATAGATGATGTCGGATCCCTCCCCCTCTGTTGAGAGAGGGCTGTTCAGTTTTGACATAGATGGCCTCTTTGACCCCTCTTTTAAACCAGTGGTCCTCTCTGTCCAAAATGTGGACTTTGCTGTCTTCGAAAGAGTGGCCTTTGTCTTTTAAATGGAGATAGACTGTTGACTCTTGTTCTGATGGCTTTGTTCTCCTATGTTGTGCCATAATTTCCGTAAATTTCAATGTTAAGGCTTCTGTCTTCCTTAATGTATACTGCACAGTCCAGAAAGGCTAGACTATTTTCCTTAACATCTTCACGTGTGAATTTGATGTATCTGTCCACTGAGTTGATATGTTTGGTGAATGCTTCCAATTCCTGTGTTTTGATATTGACCCAGATATCATCTATATATCTATAGCAATGAGTGGGTGGAATTCCTATGGAGGAGTTTAGGGCTTTAGTTTCTACCTCTTCCATGTAGAGATTGGCCACAATGGGGGACACAGGTGAGCCCATGGCACAGCCATGTTTTTGTCTGTAGAAACATTCACTGTACTGAAAATAGGTGAAGCTAGCAGGAGCTTCTCCATAACAGACAAAGAAAACAATAAATGAAGCATCATACATAGTCATTCCATAAGTTGCAGGAATATCGGAATAACTCAGGAGGATCTTCAACCAACATAATATACTTTAAACCTAAGAATACACTCAGGCAGAAGCTTGTCCACTCCAAGGATAAAACACCCAGACACAAACTGAACAACATGGTATATGCAGTAAAATGAAGTAAGCCATGTGCAGATCTGTATATTGGGGAAACAAAACAACATCTTCATAAACGTATGGCACAACATAGGAGAACAAAGCCATTAGAACAAGAGTCAGCAGTCCATCTGCATTTAAAAAACAAAGGATGCTCTTTCGAAGACAGATTTTGGACAGAAAGGGCTGCTGGTTTGAAAGAGGGGTCAAAGAGGCCATCTATGTCAAAATTGAACAGCCCTCTCTCAAGAGAGGGGGAGGGATCCGACATCATCTATCTCCAGTCTATAACACAATCCTTTCAACAGTTCCAAGAAGGTTCCACACCCATTTGCACCACTCAGGTGACCTTGAGGACACAGATAAGCTTCCAGGTAGCTTTAATGACTTGCTAAAAGAATACAAATGAGTAGGAGTAGTCTGCAGGAGTATAAATCTTTCCATTTCCCCCCATCCAGTCAGAGCTGAAGAAGCTTCTTGGATGAGAAGCAAAATATCTTCAAAGAAAAACAAGAAAGTTCAGTTGCATCATGAAAAAGCATCTTTGGGATAACTATGACCTGGGTGACTGAGAATCTCCATAGACCAGGCATGTCAAACCCGCGATGTCATGTGACATCATGCGACATATCGTGACTTTTTCCCCATTGCCAGCAATGGGGTGGGCGCAGTTTCAGTATGATGCATCCGGCCTGCGGGCTGGCAGTTTGACATGCCTGCCATAGACTGTACCTTTAAGGAGACTGTTCATTCAATAGCTTGCTGTTGTTTAACATCTCTAGTGTATTTGTTCATTTTTTTAAATAACATTTTATTAAGTTGTAAAGTAAAATACAAAATACAAAGGAAAGAGTAGGACACAATGGGTAGGAAAAAGGGAGGAGAAAGGGAGGGAAACGAAGGGGAAAGAAAAAAAAGTGTTTGACTTCTGACTTCCCCTGTTGCAGTAGAATAAAGCATTAACTTTGAGCCTCAACTTTTTACTTTTTCACAATAGTATAAACTAGCCATTTCTATAACAACAAATCAATCTAATCTAGTGTATTTGTTCATGACTTGCTTTTCGTTTGCTCTTCCTTAATAAAAAAGCTGTGAAGAGTTCATAATTAGAAGTACAATGTTCTTTTTTCTTATTGGATGCTTTTCTCATGGAGAGGATTTGGTGCAAGGGTTCTTGAGAATAAATTCTATAAGAGCTGGAAGAGATGCCCCTTGCAAAGTCCCTAGGGGAGAACAGTTCTTGAGTCTAAGTCCTGGATTAGAACAAAAGCCACCTAATATAGTGCAAAGTGAGCTTTACTTGTGCATCAGAAATTGTTCCTGGGTAACAGTGATGTTAGGTGTTAGGAGATAAGTTAAAGTTTGGTATTTCTGTCACATTTATAGAGGTAGATATTGTTTCTATAGTCACAAGATGAACCATTGTGTTCATTTTGAAGAATCAGGTTGCTAAAGAGCTCACTTGCTATGGGATCCATAGCAAACTTCAAAGGCCATTGATTGGCTCTGTGGTTTCAGGTGAATCACTTCTTTCAAATTTGCTCTTTCTGCACTGCTTTCATCTTAGAAAGAACTGGAGTTAAAGTACTACAGTACTCACTTCTGGTTCAAGAAAGAGAGAGAGAGAGAGAGAGAGAGAGAGAGAGAGAGAGAGAGTGAGAGAGAGAGAGAGAGAGAGAGAGAGAGAAAGAAAAGAAAGAAAGAAAGAAAGAAAGAAAGAAAGAAAGAAAGAAAGAAAGAAAGAAAGAAAGAAAGAAAAGTTGGCTTTCATAGTGTAGGAATGCTAGTAGAAAAATGAAATACATACCATGAGATCCTCAGGGGTGATAAGTTTCCTTAACTCTTTTCTATCGATTATCTTGCAAAAATTAGCTCTCTCCAACTTCCCCTTGACCATATATTTATTCTAAGTTCATCTTAGCTCCAGGTACCTCAGTTTTTATGTGATACTTTACATCATGCCTAGATAGTAGCTATGAAAACCTGGACTACTTCCCAAACCTTAAAATGAATTTTAAATATCCATATTTGCCTTTTACCTAAAAGTAAAAGAAGGCAAATTAAATGAAGATGTAATGGCCTGATTTTATACTTAAAAGAGAAAGAGAAAGAGAGAGACTGCACAGCAAGTAAGAATGATCCTGATTTTCCAATAGCTCTTGCATTTTTAATTATGCTTTTATTTGTTGGTATCTTTCTAAAGGAGTAGACCAAAGAACAGAAAATAAACCTTAAGTATTTCAGCTTCTTTGTAAACTTCTATTATTCTTGGGAATTCCCCCCCCCCCCCAAAAAAAATGATTACCTGAAGACCGCTTTGCTAAAAACAGAGCCTATAACCATGGTGAAATTTATTCACATTGACAAATTTTAACCATGATGGAATGAAGAGCCAGTGACTTGACTGGAAAAAGAGAGGACTTGGGATCTCCAAAAGTGAGCCAGACAGTTGCTCCTTGCAGGGAGATTCAAGACAGTGGTCACCAGTGGGTTTAAAGCTTTGGAAGAAAATGGCAGATTTTCAACTATTATTGGATTCAGACTGACAAATTTTAAGCACTGTGTGAATTTCCTTCAATTCTTAGTAAAAGACTTTTTCAACAGAAGTTTGAGGACTTAAAAATATCTTTTGAAATAAACAGCAAAAGGGTGATTAGAACTTTGATTTTGAAAGTTTCAAAAAGACTAAGGGTTGAGATTGATTTGAAATAACATTGGAATTAATCATAAGAATCCTTTCCATGGGAAAATAATTTTGTTTTTGGTTTTTTTAAAAAAAGATAGTATTAGACTTTGAAGGTTGGGTAGTAGAGGGAACTAGAAGAAACTAAAGATTACAACTACAGAACACTTAAATTTGAGTTACTAATACAGAATTAAACAAAATATTTCAACATTGCACATATTGAAGGATATTTTTGAACAATTAACAGTGGAAATTAATTTGAAGAGTGTCTGCCTTTTTAGATTGTTTTTAAAAAAAGTTATGGAAGAGGAACATGTTTTACATGACAAGACTGAGAGTGATCTAAAAGTGGATTTCAAAATGACAGGCTACATACAAGGATGATACGAAAAAAGATGCTTCACTGGATATACACAAGAAACTCATGGATGTCTTAATAAATAAAAGTGGCACACAAATAATAAACCAAGAGAGTCATCTTGATAGTTTTCATATATTGAATTTACAAAAGAGTTTTGTTAAAACTTTGAAGAATTTTGTGAGAAGGGACAAAGTATATGAAGTTGGCTTATTTGATCAAGGTCAAAATAAATATGTTGTTATCTCTGGTAAACCTGTATAGACCTTTGCTGACATCAGGACTGAAATGACAAGGCTTTATAGATTTGTTTGTAGATAAGAGATGGGATATATGAAGAACAGATCATTTGTTATATTTTAAGAAAAGGTGGTAAGTTACCAAAATTGTTTATACTTGTGATGAAGGGGGAAGTCATTTCCTTATATATTTCTCCTCTTTTTCTTTATCATATTCTTTTACTTTTAGATTGTATTTTTAATTGTAATTGTCATGCCCCCCAGCATATAATTTGTGTATATACTATTGTTGTTCTCTGACCCTATCTAGTGGCTGGGGCCAAATACCAATCTTTATTGTTTGGAAACTGAGCCGGCCCTTTAAGGGTCATCTACCCATTGACCCTCATTCCAAAAATAAGTGCATCCTGGGAAACCAGACTCCATTTCCTTTAGCATTTGGAGGAAATAGAAGCATCAGGAAGGATCCAGCCTAATCTGTGACACACATTCAACTGAGGACAAAAATCCACATTTCATACACATAACATTGTTGGTGAGATTTAGATTTATCTGTATTTGTTAATTGTTATTTTGTATTTGGGTTTTTACTGTATATATTTCTAATTTTCCCAGTATCACCATCCTGTTCCTTTAATACAGATCTACCCACACAGTCTGGTTTATTGGAGGATAAGTGGGTTTAGCTGCATGTCAAGCTGCACGTAGGGTAACATATAGTGAGGACAGAACAGTAATTGTTAATAAAATTACTATATATCTCTGTTATTCTCTCTCTCTTTTCTCAAGTTATGTTACCTGGTAATGAGCAAATTGCAGCAGGTCAAAGATGAGGAAGATGGTTTCTCTGATGAAATGATTCATGAAAATCTGACTGCTAAGATTAAGGGCTGTGAGAAGTTATTAACAAGATTGTCTGACAGTATGTCATTTCACAAAACAAATGGGTTGTCTGCACCTCTAGTTTTACTACTGAATCCTTTCTTCAGTTTTATAAGAAGCTTTCTATATTGATTAGAGTTTCATGCTGTAGATTTTGAGGGTGAGGCCTGTCAAGCTGGATGGAATACTCTTCTGAGTTTTGCAAAAACTGGCAATTGAAGAGTTATTGGGCTTGCGTAGCCAATTATGAATGTGAACATCCTGTTGTTTATCATTAAAATGAAGAGACATGGTTGCTGGAGTCATAGTTTCAATTTCAGAATGAATTTCAGATATCACCAAAAGCATAAATATATCTGACAAGTCTCAAATTATGATGGTCATATAAGTGTAACAATGCTTGTTAATGTTGGATTCCAGTTCTGAACAGACTCTTGGAAGAGATGATCTAACTTGCCTTTTCAGAAATGAATCTCCCCTGCATGCTAAAAGTTCTGGATCCAATTTTTAATGGCATGCTGCAAATGGGAAAGCCATGTCATTTGCGTCAAAATGATTTTAATCATGTGGTTCTTGGGGGTTTATATGGAAGAGATCCCATAAGATAATTGGCCAACAACAGTTGCAAGAAATATTTAAATTATCTGAATACCAGTATGTATAAACAACTCTACAGCATTTTCTTAACTAATTAAAAAGTATTCTGAATGAATTCTATTTTAACTTGCATGTGAATGGCTAATCAGGTCAAAGCAAATCTAATCATTGGTGGTAAACTATTTCACAAGCAGAAGAGTATAATGAAAAATCATCTTCTTTCCGTGCCTCTAGATAGTGAAGAATTACTATTTTCAATATTGATCTAAAATGATATGGTAAAGAGTTCTTCTCACCTTTGTCTTCAAAGCACTTCAAATCACTGTTGGCTTCTCCTTTCTCAGGAACTTGAATGAGAGTGAAATCTTCTGAACAGACTCTCTCAGGAAATTCTATATCACTTCAGACAAGTGACTGTCCAGTCTCTTCTTAAAAACTTCCAGTGTTGGAGCATTCATAACTTCTGGAGGCAAGTTGTTCCACTGATTAAATTGTTCTCACTGTCAGGAAGTTTCTCCTTAGTTCTAGGTTGCTTCTCTCTTTGGTTAATTTCCATCCATTGCTTTTTGTCCTGCCTTCAGGTGCTCTGGAGAATAGCTTGACTCCCTCTTCCTTGTGGCAACCCCTGAGATATTGGAACACTGCTATCATGTCACCCTCATCCTTCGCTTCATTAAACTAGACATACCCAATTCCAACAACCGTTCCTTATATGTTTTATCCTCCAGTCCCCTTATCATCTTTGTTGCTCTTCTCTGTACTTTTTCTAGAGTCTCAAAATCGTGGTGACCAAAACTGGATGCAGTATTCCAAATGTGGCCTTACCAAAGTGTTGTAAAGTGGTATTAACACTTCACGTGATCTTGATTCTATCCCTCTGTTAATGCAGTCTAGCACTGTGTTGGGTTTTTTGGGCAACTGCAGCACACTGCTAGCTCATATTTAAGTGATTGTCCACTAGGACTCCGAGTGTGACCCCCTCACAGTTACTATTATTGAGCAAGATACCACCTATACTGTACCTGTGCATTTGGTTTTTCTTGCCTAAATGTAGAACCTTACTTTTTTCATCATTGAATTTCATTTTTCACCATTGAATTTCATTTTTATAAATCAAATGGCAATCAGAAAGGACTGTTGACATTTAGGGAATGTTTTGTGAAATATCTGAATGAGTGATTGCTAAGATCCAGAGACAAAGTTCCAAAATATGGGATGAAAAAGCAGTGCTAGATTGATACAGGAAAGAATCAAAGGTGTATATTGGGAGGAAGATGTTACTGTTCCTTCTTTTGAAATAGGGCAGTGTTTCCCAAACTTGACAATTTTAAGGCATGAGGACTTCAACTCCCAGAATTCCACAGCCAGCAACGCTGGCTGTGGAATTCTGGGAGTTGAAGTCCACATGCCTTAAAATTGTCAAGTTTGGGAAACACTGATATAGGGCATCCTGTTTCCAGCCTCTTGGAGATATGACCTCACCATCTCATGACTACTGACTGCAGGGGGCAGTAGGATGTTATTAGAGAGCTGAGGGTTTATTCTGCCCCTTCTTTGTCAATCATTCTGTTTTCTTCTTGTCTAAAGAAGGTGCTAATCTCAGGTCCTTTCCTGAGCAAATTCTTTCGAACTCTCCTAATAGGATGAATTAGCAAGTGCTAGGCTTTGCATACCATATAATGTATTTCTTATAAATAAACTTTTTTCTTTGATAGTTTCACTAACACACACACACACACACACACAAGCATAATTTATAATATTATTCACTATAATTTATAATATATATAATTTATAACATAAGGACAAGACAAGAAGTAACAGATAGAAAGAGAGACAGAGAACCAACCTATAACTAAGGAGAAATTTCCTGTCAGTGAGAACAATTAATCAGTGGAACGGCTTGTCTCCAGAAGTTGTGGGTGTTCCATCATGGGAGGTTTTTAAGAAGAGATTGGGCAGCCATTTGTCTGGAATGGTATAGGGTTTCCTGCTTGAGCAGGGGGTTGGACTAGAAGACCTCCAAGATCTCTTCCAACTCTATTATTCTGTATTCTAATTTGCTTCACTAATTGTTGCTGAGGTCACATTCTCAATGCTTTACCTCCAATTTCCCTGACAAACTTGCTGAGTCCTATGGTGGAGAAGGGATGTAAACATAGCCTCAGAAGGTAATTCCTGTCTAAAGAAACTGAATTCAGAAGGCCTGGATTGAGGAAAAGGGCTTCAGAAAAGATCAAAGCTGCATTGTAGGAACTATGTTCAAGTCTCTTTCTAGCATTTTATTTTATTTTATTTTTTTATTATTATTATTTTATTATATTATTTTATTTTCCCACCTTTATTATTTTTATAAATAATTCAAAGTGGTGAGCATATCCACCACTATTCCTTCCTCCTCTTATTTTCCCCCCAAGAACCATCCTGGTAGGTCAGGCTGAGAGAGAGTGACTGGCCCAAAGTCAACCAGCCAGTTTTTCATGCCTAAGGCAGGACTAGAATTCACAAACTCCTCACTTCTAAGCCAAAACCTTAACCACTAGACCAAAATGGTTTTCCTTAAATTTCATCCAAGAAAACAGAATTCTGAATAGGGTAGTGTTCCTGATTCCCGAATGAAATGGAGCTCCCTTTTCTGAATCATGCTCCAGAAGTGGAAATAAGTTGAAACAACTACTCTTGACCAATCTGGCGTGGGGCAAGGGTGATTTTAGCATTCTTGAATCCCTCCCTTGAATAGTTTTTGCAAAGCCCTAATTATTTGTAATTTATATCTATTGTCGTAAAATTAAATTATTGTTTTATTTCAATTCAATTCCATTTTTTGCAGTCGAAGACTGATACAAATGTTGATTTTATTTTTAATTATCATTTTTTATATTTTTCAATTAACATATTTCTGTATTTTCAAATTGGAGCCACTTAAGCATCACTAAATTTATTGAAGTGAGTAGAATACTAATTCCACAAACAAACAAGTTAATGGTGTTTTAATGACCAACCATTCATATATAGATATGAAACTTCACAATTCTTATACAATTTTACCATTCAGTGACTGCCTGAATGGTAATAAAGCAATGTGTCAGATTCAAAAATTATAACAAATACTGTATCTATCCGTTCCAGTTACACGCATGATAATCTATGTTTTAATAATGTTTGTAAGCCACCCAGAATTGCCTCTAAATGAGATGAGCAGCACACCAATCAATCAATCAATCGAATCTGTTTCTCAGTCATATGGGTTGTCCAATGAAAGAGCTTCATTAATTGAGAACTGGGGACTTTCAAACATGTGGGGCAAGAAACTGATGGTCCCGTAGTAATTGCAAACCAGTATCGCCAATTTTGAGGGATGTTGTGATTGTAATTGATCAACATTCTGGTTAGCCATGTTCTTTATCCCTCCGTCACCTGAGAGATTCTGTTCCCAAGATTTCACCTTCCACCCAACATCCTGTGATTGGAGAAACTGATAATGTGAAGAGCTTCCACTTGCCTGAGGATACATCTTCAGGACATTACCTATATCCAGTGGTGGGATTCAGCCAGTTTGCACCAGTTTGGCAGAACCGGTAGCTAATTTTTTGTTGCCCAGGCCCAGAATGGACTTCCAGAAACGGCATCCACACAGAGAACTGGTTGTTCACATATTTGAATCCCACCACTGCCTACATCTTACCATCAGCCCACTGCTATGGAAATGGCATCTTCCATGTTATGCTGACATATAACGTTTCATGCAGACAGATCAGGTACACAGGGGAAGTGGCTTGAGATAGGCAGTTGAGGGTCAACAATCTGTTTTGCTCCTACTGTTCTGGTGGGGCTGCTTTCAGTTTGGTCGCTGAGCTCTGCACCTGTTCTCTAAACCTCTGTGGGTTGTGAGTGAAACTAAAGCCCCTGGTTTCTTTATGCTTTGTTTTGTTTTAATGGGTAGAGGGGCCAACCAAAAAAATCATCACCACCTTGTCCCTTGCCTCCTTGTCTTGTATATACTTGTGCTGTGCTGTGGAGCAGATTGTCAGGAAGATTGTGTTTGGAATGTAGTGTGGATAGGTGACCTTCCTCCATGTTTACCTCTGCTCCAGTTGTGAGGGAACTGGAACATGGATTTCTGAAGCCACTTTATTTGCTTAGTTTTGAAGGGTATAGGGTCAGCCAGTTTACTTAGACATACATAACAAAAACCCTTTCTCAAACTCCAGGTCTTCAACATTTACCCTGTGACTGTGTCTCAGCTGCAAAAATCTGCATGATCAGAGTTTCCAAAACTCTGACACTTTATTACTACCTAGTAACTGATAGGTCAACCAATTAACTGGTTGTTAATTACATTATTTGAGAAATGTTCTAGAATAAAACATGCCTTTTCATCATGCACCAACTTACTTATGCAGTTGTAGTAGTTGGTCAGCCAAATCCAGGTTACTACTGCATTGCAGGCTGGATGTGTGTGTATGTGTTGGTTTTAATTCTTTACATTCTCTGGATGATTACTCAATTTCTGCATTTAGGTGCCTGAGAAAAGGATCTTCCATGCACTCACTCTTGTTCACTGATTTAGTGTGGTATCACTTTACCACACGAGTTGAAGGGGATCAAGCAATTTTCAGGCTTTGCATAAGTTTTCTGTTTGTTTCTTTTGAAAGTGGTCAAGTGTTTCCAAACTCTTATGCTTACAGTAAGGAAGTGTTTGCTCTAGCAATCTGAAAACAGCAATTACTCATTGAATGAGACACTGGTACTTTTATTGGCTTTAATTAAATTTTGCATGATTAACATCAGTCCAAAAATATATCACTGAGATTCAAAATGCCTGCTCTATGGAGTAGCTCTCATGTTGCATGAACCTGGAACCAGAAGTTTAGTATTAACTGAACTACAATGGGCCATTAAAAGCAAGCTTCTCCCAGAAAAATCTTTTACTAATTATGCTATTAGAAAAACTTAAGTGCATTCTCAGCTATGGATTTATATGCATTTTCAAGGATAAATCATCTTTCTCATTCTTTCTACAGGAAAGAAAATAAATGCATGTAAGACAATTTCTTGACATTTTTGTCAATATGCATGTTTGGGGGTGACAGCATGAAAAATCGCTGTAACAACTTAAAAAGTGAAAATCCTCAGGGCTTGGAGAAAAGTCAAAACAAGGAGACAGTAGCATCTGTGTCACAGGCACTCTGATATCTAAATTCCTCTCTCTGTTGTGTAAAGAGCAGGGGTTGCAGCACGTATTGTTCTCTTTAACCATCACCAGTCAGAGTGATTATCACATAATGAAAAGTGTTTGAATAAATTGGGGTGTGGGAATGTGAATGTGAAGAAAATGAAGGGGGGGGAACCCCACCAGCTTCTCTCTAGTACTAGATTCCCTGCAAACTAATGAGCATTTGTGTGAGTGTAAGCTGTAACACAAGTTTCAGGAAAACCTGAGGTCAGCTGAAGAGGAAATTGGCATAATGTTGTAAAGTGTAATATAATAATTTAATGAGGTTATTACCAGCTTGCTCTTTTCCTTTCCTTTTTTTTTTTTTTTTGGCACCTGCTATATGCAAAGTCATGGCAGAAAATGTTATCTGAACACTCATTAATTGGGATCCAGATCTGCATACAGAAGAAGCTTCTTGTTAGAGATAGGCATGAATATTATTCGTGGCCAGCAAATTGAATGTTAATTGTCATTGATTCCTTTAAGTAGAATTTTATTTAAGTCAGTCTTCCAGGACAATATTTCTGGGGCTTTTGTTTGGTTTACATTTTGCATCACTATTAGTGACCATTTTCAAATCTGCGTGGGGATGATTTACTGTTTTAATTCTTATTCTTTAAAAGGAGAATTTTATTGGGAAAAAAAAACCATTTTGAACAAAAAGTAAAACTCCCATTCATTTCTTCTTCAGCCAATTATCTGTCCTTACTTTTTTTATCTTTTTCTCTGGTAAACAGCGTAGTAAAAGGAACTAATCATTATTCTACTGATTTTGCCTTTAATATTTTTACCAGCTTTGGGAATTAGTGAAAAGGTGTACTGTAATACCCATGATTGATAAACAAGGAAATATATGATTTCTACATCTCTTGACCTACACGGGTCTAGAACCAATTGGTAAACAGAACTCACTGACAACCTTGTTATCCATTAAGCTTCCTCTATTTCTTTTTCTTCTCTAGAACAATGCATTGTATCTTTCATATACAAAATCTTCAATGTTAACTTTTGCAGGTCACTAAAAGCTTGCATTTTCCGCTATGTAACTAGATTTATTCTTCAGGGTTACAAACTGTTTCACAGTTACTGAGCTGTGCTGCAATTACTTTAATATAATTTTAACCATCACCTTTTCCTATCTTTTTTTTTTTTGTATTTTTTGCCTTTGTATTTCACTAGCTTTGTGAGATACCTTTTACCTTATCCTTCTGCTTCTGAGAACTTGGTCTGGAGGTTTTCAAGGTAATATTATGGCATATCGATTCGTTTCTTGTCTGAAGTTTTCTCCTGTTGTATCTCCCCTTCCCATTCCCCCAATATACCAGGTTGACTTTCATATTCTTCAGATAACTCTGCTACAGATTATGAGTGA
Organism: Crotalus tigris; assembly: GCF_016545835.1. Classification (NCBI taxonomy): domain Eukaryota; kingdom Metazoa; phylum Chordata; class Lepidosauria; order Squamata; family Viperidae; genus Crotalus; species Crotalus tigris. The sequence goes on along the minus strand of NW_024098422.1, from coordinate 18,905 downwards.
TGAAGGCTTGTATGCTTAGAAAATTCCAAGTTGGTGAAGTTTCCCTAGCCATCATGGCCATTGAATTTTAAAAGCCATTGGGCCATGCTGACTGAAATTATCTATTGTATATGTTACTGATTATGTCCATGGGTGTGTCCGTGTGTGCAAGAGAACACCAGCAAGGTTGTAGTCACAGCATTGCAAGGAAACACTCTCCTTTATATTCACATGTGCAATACCAATGGATGTACAAAAGGAACAAGGCTTAGATCAGTGATGGTGAAACTTTTAGAGACTGAGTGCCCAAACTGCAACTCCAAACCCACTTATTTATCGCCGGGTGCCAGGTGGGTGTGGCCCACTGGGTGGGCATGACTATGGTGGTCATGGAAGACTGGGTGGGTGTGGCCAAGGTGGATGTGGTCACCTCGATGTTGCTCGTGGGGAGGGAAGCCTGTGGGGGCCGGGCAGGATTGGGGGAGATCTAGGGCATCTCTGGCAGGTGAGGTGGTGGGCAGGAGGCTCATCCTGCAGGGTGAAGCGAGGCAAGATGAGGCAGGACAGGGGTGCCATTGTCACAGGGCAAGGTGACGCAGGGGCCAGAGCGGCTGCTGCCTGACACCATTGGCCCTCACAAACAGAGGACAGCGTGTGTATGGGGGCTGACGGTGTCAGGCAGCAGCCACAGCCTGCCGGCCCCTTGACCGGCGCACTCTGGGGCTCCGCAGCCCATCGCTAGCAGTTCAGAGAAGCCACCTCTGAGCTGGACTGACATCCAACAGCTGAGGAGGTGATGCAGTGGGTTGTGCCCAGGAAAAGGAAAGCATGCGAGGCCAGGAGGCATGGGACGGGGGGAGGGAAATCAGTCATGCTGGGATGCATCCAGCCACGTGGGACCTCGGCAAGTTAGTGGGTGGCTGGTTGAAGAGGGATGGTTACCATCTCCAAGGCATGGCACACGTGCCCACAGAGAGGGCTCTGAGTGCTGCCTCTGGCATGCAGGCCATAAGTTCACCACCACTGGCTTAGATCATGATGATCTGACCATGGGCCAGGGCCAGGCTATTGGCGAGACCGCCTACTACCTCATAGTTCCCTTCGTCTGGTTAGATCCCACAGGCTGGGCACTCCTTCAAGCAGTGCCATTTGGTGGGGCCGTGGGGGAGGGCTTTCTCTGTGATGGCGCCCACGTCTTGGAACCAGCTGCCCCCGGAGATTAGGACCGCTCCCACCCTGTTGGTTTTCCTCAAGCTCTTAAGACCTGGCTTTTCCGGCAGGCCTGGGGTTTATAAAATCTGACCCCTGGATGAATGTTATTGTATTGTTTGTCTTGTTAAGTTATATTGTGTTTTTATTGTTAGCGGCCCGGAGTCCTACGGGAGTGGGGTGGTCTATAAATTTTAATAAATAAATAAATATTTTGCTGGGATTTGAACCCTCCCTAGCCCCCTGTAGATGTTGTTGGCACCCACAGCAGCACTATTCATTTACATGAATGATGAACCATGGCATAGAGCCTGGATATTTGAGGGATTCTCCATCTGCCGTAGTATCTGCCTGGCTGATCTGATTTGATCTGATCTGTCAGGATTGGTACATTTTGATTCCTTTGATGAAAGAATATCAACTACTAGGATCTTAGAAGCACACCTTCTCTGTAGCAGTGCCTGCCCTATGGAATGAATTTGCCCCTGAGATTTGAATGCATTCCTCTACTGGGGTTTGAAGGACCCTGAAAAGCTGATTCTTCATGAGATTGAAACTTTCTCTTTTTTCTTTGACCCCACCTGGAGTTATCTCTGCAATTTTTGTTTTGTGTTGTTTTCTTGTTTTGAAATGTTTTTAACAATTTCCCAAGAACCCAGAGTTGTTGGGAGTTGGGTGGCAAATAAAATTTGGAACTGTAAAAAAAAAAAAAATCCAATGAGTACTGAGCATGCTCAGTGGCCAGGGAATACTGAATGACAACATGGAGGAAATGTGAGGATAAGACAATTATAGAGGAACGAAATAGACTATTCTTGGCTGGAATATTCTACTATTCTACTACAACCTCCAGCTGCATTCTCAATTCTTTTTCTTGGTTATCATGTACTGTAAGTGTTCCTTATATATGCAAGACAATCCACATTACATACAGTTTTAATGAGTCTTAAGTAGGACTTTAATTGCCATTAGGGAATATTCACCAAATTGTGTAAAACAAAGATATTAAGGGCAAAATAAAAGACCTGGTAAAGTTCTACCAACAATTGCAACAGTGTAATATCTACACTATTACAGATGCCAGAGTAAATTACATAATTATTTTTTTAAAAAAATCTTTATTGTTGATTATATAATTCTGTGTAAAATGTTGATTATATAATACAGTGTCAAATATAACTGAGGAGAAATTGAATCTATTTTTAGATAATACAGCACTTCCAAAAATTCAAGCTGATCAAGCTATCTATCTAGATATTTCACTATTTCTTCATTATTTCTCCAAGAAATTATACATACAATTAAATCCATGGATACAGGAAAAGCTCCCAGTTTACAGGTTTATCTAAAATTAATGAATGTCATAAGGCAGATTCTGAATTATTGTCCCCATACAATTGAAGGTCTATATTGATGCCTTTTTATATATTTTTTTTCTAGTTTACTTTAGTAAGGATAATACAAGAGTGATTTTAAAGTCTGAAAAAGATGCTGCTGTGGAAGTTATTCTTCAATGTTCTTGTTAAATGTTGATGGAATATTGACTTGGCCTATCGATTACAGACAATGTTGCCTTTGAACATTCTGCGTTCCCTAATTTACTTTTTTTTAAAGCATGAGAAAAAGGTCTTTATCTCCAGGCAAATATTTTGACTTCAATTTCTCTATATGGTATACGAGTAAGCAGGTTAAAAAAGAAAGAATCCTGCTATGGGTATGGTTAGTATATGACTCTATCACAATATGAAAAAAGATATGGATTTTTTGAGCCTGGAGGGTAGGTAGAGATGTATAAAATGATTATTCTTTAATTTTTGAAAGACAGTTTAGCCTCCTGTAATCTTGAATCACCTATTCAGGTTTGCTTTCTGTTTATAAATTGTTTCCCTGTTGATATTACAGAAAGATTGATTGGAATTAATCAATGCAGTCAAGTTTAATGTATCTGAATGTTAAACGGAATGTTGTCTTAAATGTAAACATAATATATAGTTATTCCTATTTCTCTCTCTCTTTGTCTTTTACTTTTTTCTGCTTTTGGAATAATAATATAAAATGATGTTAAAATATATTAAATATATTTTCCATTTTTATATATAATGTATATCTTATGCCATGTTTGGTGCACTGGTTAAGGCATCAGGCTAAAAACTGGAAGGTCATGAGTTGTATTCTTGTGCTGGCACAAAGCCAGCTGGGTGATCTTGGGCCAGTCACTCTCTGTCAGTCCTAGAAATGAGATAATGGCAAATCATTTCTGAAAAAAAAAATGCCAAGAAAATGGTCCAGGCAGGAGTCAAGTTTGATTCAAAGGCACACTCACACCTACACATATTTCTCATGCCAAACATGCCAAAGACAAAGGAAAAATAAAGGAAAGGGAAGAGAGAATTAATTTAAGAAAGAGCATTGGAGGAAGGATAAGCTTGGGAAAATAGTCTAAAGAAAAGAAGAAACAGGGGCGACATGATGGCAGTATTGCAGCATTTGAGGGGTTGCCACAAAGAAGAGGGCATCAAATTATTCTCCAAAGGACCAGAGGGCAGGACAAGAAACAATGGTGGGAAACTGATCAAAGAGAGAAGCAACCTGGAATTAAAGAGAAAGTTCCTAACAGTGAGGACAATTAACCACTGGAAGAGCTTGCCTTCAGAAATTGTGGGTCCTCCATAACTGGAGGTTTAAAAGAAAAAACTAGACCACGGGTGTCAAACTCGCCACGTCACATGACATGTAGCAATGTACCACGACTCTTTTTGCATTGCTGGTAATGGGTTGGGTGCAGCTTAGGTATGAAGAAACTGGCCCACAGCCTGGCAGTTACTTGTCTGAAATAGTATATGCTCTCCTGCTTGAGCAGGGGGCTGGATTAGGGGACTTCCAAGGTCCGTTCCTATTCTATTCTATTCTATTCTATTCTATTCTATTCTATTCTATTCTATTCTATTCTATTCTATTCTATTCTATTCTATTCCATTCCATTCCATTCCATTCCATTCCATTCCATTCCATTCTATTCTATTCTATTCTATTCTATTCTATTCTATTCTATTCTATTCTATTCTATTCTATGCCATTCCATTCCATTCCATTCATAAGTGCTTTTGCTATTGCTAAGTGCTATTCTATTTCACATACTAATGTATATTTCCAGAGTAATCCATCTTGGCCAATAACCGTTTGTGAATTCAGTGTGAAGTGGGGTCAGCTCTAGCAGAACAAAGGGCCTTCTGCAGAAGATGAGCATACCTACTTGTCAAGTAGAAACCTAAGGCACCAAGCCCCACTACCAGCAGAGAAAGAACAATGCAGTCCTTGCTGTTCCCATCCATGATATAGGGAATTCTAATCTTGAATTGCAGCTGGGAAGAGAAAAAGGCTTACCTTTGCATATTTAAGACATTCTGCTAGAAAAACAGCCTCACTTCAGATTGATTGTGACAATTGTAATACACCTCTCCTTGGATTTTTCCTTTGTACTACGGGAAAAACCCACTAAGGGTTAGGGTAAGCTCCCCATGAAGTCAGAGAGCAAAATGGACATCGCCAATGGATTTGTAGTGTATTGGTATACTTACGAAGGTGTTGAGTTTTGGAGCCAACCCTGTCTATGTTTCCTAGTAATATACATGGGAAAAACGCATAGGGGAAAAACACACTTAGGGTTAGGGATAGGTCCCCATGAACTCAGAGACAAAAATGGATATTGCCAATCGATTGGTAATGCTTCGGTATGTTTAGGAAAATGTTAAGTTTCGGAGCATGCCCTATCTATATTTGCTGGTAAAATACATAATAAAATCCAATATGGGAAAAAACCACTTAGGGTTAGGGTTAGAGCCCCATGAACTCGGGGAGAAAAATGGACATCGCCAATGGATTTGTAGCATCTCAGTATGTTTAGGAAGGTGTTGAGCTTTGGAGCCCGCCCTATCTATGTTTCCTGGTAAAATACATGGGAAAATATCATAGGGGGAAAAACCCATTTAGGGTTGGGGTTAGGTTCTCATGAACTCGGAGAGAAAAATTGACATTGCCAATTGTTCGTAGTGCATCGGAATGGTTAGGAAGGTGTTGAGTTTCGGACACCGCCCTATCTATGTTACCTGGTAAAATACATGGGACAAACCCATAGGGGAAAAATCCACTTAGGGTTAGGGTTAGATCCAAATTAACTCGGAGAGAAAAATGGACATCGCCAATAGATTCTTAACGAAACCATTGGCAATGTCTATTTTTCTCTCCGAGTTCATGGGGACCTAACACTAACCCTAAGTGGGTTTTCCCCTATGGGATTTTCACATATATTTTACCAGGAAACATAGATATGGTGGGCTCCGAAACTCAAAACCTTCCTAAACATACTGAAGCATTACGAATCCATTGGCGATCTCTATTTTTTCTCCAAGTTCATGGGGACCTAACCCTAAGTGGGGTTTTCCCCTATGGGATTTTCCCATGTATTTTACCAGGAAACAAAAATAGGGCGAGCTCCGAAAGACAAAATCCTTCTAAACATAACGAAGCATTAGGAATCCATTAGTGATGTCTATTTTTATCTCTGAGTTCATGGGGACCTAACCCTAATCCTAAGTGGGTTTTTCCCCTATGGAATTTCCCCATCTATTTTATCAGGAAACATAGGTAGGGCGGGTTCCGAAATGCAAAATCTTCCTAAACATAACGAAGCGTTACGAATTCATTGGAGATGTCCAATTTTCTCTCTGAGTTCATGGGGAACTAACCCTAACCCTAAGTAGGTTTTTCCCCAATGGGATTTTACCATGTATTTTACCAGGAAATATGGATGGGGCAGGCTCCGAAACTCACCACCTTCCTAAACATACCGAAGCGTTCCGAATCCAAACTGTTTACAAATCAATGGACAATGTCCACTTTTCTCTCTGGGTTCATGGGGACCTAACCCTAACCATAAGTGGGTTTTTCCCCTATGGGATTTTCCCATCTATTTTATCAGGAAACATAGGTAGGGCGGGTTCCGAAACTCAACACCTTCCTAAACATACTGAAGCATTGTGAATCCATTGACGATGTCCATTTTTCTCTCTGAATTCATGGCGACCTAATCCTAACCCTAAGTGGGTTTTCCCCCTATGGGATTTTACCATGTATTTTACCATGAAAGATAGATAAGCCATGCTCCAAAACTTAAAATCTTCCTAAACATACCAAAGTGTTTACGAATCAATTCACAATGTCCACTTTTCTCTCTGGGTTCATGGGGACGTAACCCTAGCCATAAGTGGGTTTTTCCCCTATGGGATTTTCCCATGTATTTTACCGGAAAAAAAAAAAGGGCAGGCCCCGAAAGTCAACACCTTCCTAGATATAGCGAAGCATTACGAATCCATTGACGATGTCCATTTTTCTCTCTCGGTTCATGGGGACCTAACTCTAACCCTAAGTGGGTTTTTCCCCTATGAGATTTTCCCATGTATTTTACCAGCAAACATAGATGGGGCAGGCTCCGAAACTCACCAACTTCCTAAACATACCAAAGCGTTCCGAATCCATTGACGAGGTCCATTTTTCTATCAGAGTTCATTGGGAGCTAACCCTAACCCTAAGTGGTTTTCTTCCACTAAGGATTTTACAATGTATTTTACCAGGAAACATAGATGGCGCAGGGTTCAAAACTCAACATCTTCCTAAACATACCGAAGTGTTCCGACTCCATTGGCGATGTTCATTTTTCTTTCCGAGTTCATTTGGATCTAACCCTAAGTTGGTTTTTCCCCTCTTGGTTTGTCCCATGTATTTTACCAGGACACATAGATAAGGTGGGCTCCGAAACTCAACACGTTCCTAACCATTCTGATGCACTATGAATCCATTGAGGATGTCCGTTTTTCTCTCAGAGTTCATAGGGACCTAACCCTAACCCTAAGTGGATTTTTCCTTTATCGGATTTTCCCATCTATTTTACCAGGAAACAGATACAGGCTCCGAAACTCAACATCTTCCTAAAAATACCGAAGCGTTACGAATCTATTGACGGTGTCCATTTTTCTCTCACAGTTCATGGGGACCTAACCCTAACCCTAAGTGGGTTTTTTCCCTATGAGATTTTGCCATGTATTTTACCAAGAAAGATAGGGTAGGCTCCGAAACTCAACACCTTCCTAAACATACTGATGCGCTACGAATCCATTGACGATGTCCAATTTTCTCACCGAGTTCATGGGGAACTAACGATAACCCTAAGTGGATTTTTCCCCTATGGGATTTTCCCATGTATTTTACCAGGAAACAGATAGGGTGGGCTCAGAAACTAAACACCTTCCTAAACATAGCGAAGTGTTACATATTCATTGGTGATGTCTATTTTTCTCTCCGAGTTCATGGGGACGTAACCCTAACCCTAAGTGGGTTTTTCCCCGATGGGAGTTTCCCATTTATTTTACCAGGAGACATAGATGGGGAGGCTCCGAAACTCAACACGTTCCTAAACATACCAATGTGCTACAAATCCATTGGCGATATCCATTTTTCTCTCCGACTTCATTTGGATCTAACACTAACCCTAAGTGGGTTTTTCCTCTATGGGTTTGTCCCATATATTTTACCAGGAAACATAGATAGGGCAGGCTCTGAAACTCAACACCTTCCTAAACATATCGAAGTGTTCCGAATCCATTGGCGATGTCCATTTTTTCTCTCTGAATTGGTTTGGATCTAACCCTAACCCTAAGTGGGTTTTTCCCCTATGGGATTTTCATATATATTTTACCAGGAAAGATAGGGCAGGCTCCGAAACTCAACACATTCCTAAACATACCGATGTGGTACGAATCCATTGATGATGTCCAATTTTCACTCCGAGTTCATAGGAACCTAACCCTAAGTGGATTTTTCCCCTATGGAGTTTTCCCATATATTTTACCAGGAAACACAGATAGGGCAGGCTCTGAAACTCAACACCTTCCTAAACATAGTGAAGCATTACGAATCCATTGGCGAAGCCTATTTATCTCACCAAGTTCATAGGGATCTAACCCTAACCCTAAGTGGGTTTTTCCCCTAAGGGATTTTCCCATGTATTTTACCAGGAAATATAGATGGCTCCGAAACTCAAAAACCTTCCTAAACATACCGATGTGCTACGAATTAATTGGCAATGGCCATTTTTCTTTCCGAGTTCAGTTGGATCTAACCGTAAACCTTAATGGCTTTTTCCCCTATGGGATTTCCCATGTATTTTACTAGGAAAGATAGGGAAGGCTCTGAAACTTAACACATTCCTAACCATTCTGATGCACCACGCATCCATTGAGGATGTCCATTTTTCTCTCAGAGTTCATGGGGACCTAACCCTAAACCTAAGTGGATTTTTCCTTTTTCGTATTTTCCCATGTATTTTACCAGGAAACATAGATACTGCAGGCTCCAAAACTCAACATATTCCTAAAAATACCAAAGCGTTACGAATCTATTGATGGTGTCCATTTTTCTCTCACAGTTCATGGGGACCTAACACTAATCCTAAGTGGGTTTTTCCACTGTGAGATTTTGCGATGTATTTTTCCAGGAAGCATAGATGCGGCAGGCTCCAAAAATGAACACTTTCCTAAACATACCGATGCGCTACGAATCCATTGACGATGTCCAATTTTCTCTCCAAGTTCATGGGGACCTAATGATAACCCTAAGTGGATTTTCCCCCTATGGGATTTTCACATGTATTTTACCAGGAAACAGATAGGGTGGGCTCCGAAATTAAACACCTTCCTAAACATACCGATGTGATACGAATCCATTGACAATGTCCAATTTATTCTCCGAATTCATAGGAATCTAACCCTAACCCTAAGTGGATTTTTCCACTATGGAATTTTCCCATGTATTTTACCAGGAAACATAGATAGGGCAGGGTCCAAAACTCAACACCTTTCTAAACATACCGATGTGCTATGAATCCATTGGCTAACCCTATTTATCTCTCCAAGTTCATAGGGATCTAAACCTAACCATAAGTGGGTTCTTCCCCTATGGTATATTCCCATGTATTTTACCAGGAAACATAAATGGGGCAGGTTCCGAAACTCATCACCTTCCTAAACATACTGAAGCGTTCCGAATCCATTGACGAGGTCCATTTTTCTCTCAGAGTTCATTGGGAGCTAACCCTAACCCTAAGTGAGTTTTTTCCACTATGGTATTTTACAATGTATTTTACCAGGGAACATAGATGGGGCAGGGTTCAAAACTCAACAACTTTCTAAACATAGCGAAGTGTTACGAATCGATTGGCGATGAGTATTTTTCTCTCCGAGTTCATGGGTACCTAACCCTAACCCTATGTGGGTTTTTCCCCAATGGGATTTATCCATGTATTTTCCGGGGAAATATAGATGGGGCAGGCTCCAAAACTCATCACCTTCCTAAATATACCGATGTGCTACGAATTCATTGGCGATGTCCATTTTTCTCTCTGAGTTGATCTGGATCTAACCCTAACCCTAAGTGGGTTTTTCCCCTATGGGTTTGTCCCATGTATTTTAATAGGAAAGATAGGGCAGGCTCCCAAACTCAACACATTCCTTAACATTCCTATGTTTTCTGGTAAAATACATGGGACAAACCTATAGGTGAAAAACCCACTTAGGGTTAGGGTTAGAGCAAGATGAACTCGGAGAGAAAAAGGGATATCGCCAATAGATTAGTAGCACATCGGTATTTTTAGGAAGGTGTTGAGTTTTGGACCCTGCCCTATCTATGTTTCCTGGTAAAATAAATGGGAAAATCCCTTGGGGAAAAAACAAGTTAGGGTTAGGGTTAGGTCCCCATGAACTCGGAGAGAAAAATGGACATCCCCAATGGATTCGTATCACATCGGTATGTTTAGGAATGTGTAGAGTTTTGGAGCCTGCCCTATCTTTCCTGCTAAAATATATATGAAAATCCCTTAAGGGAAAAACCCACTTAGGGTTAGGGTTAGATCCAAAAACATTCGGAGAGAAAAAATGAACATCGCCAATGGATTCGGAATGCTGTGGTATGTTTAGGAAGGTGTTGAGTTTCAGAGCCTGCCCTATCTATGTTTCCTGGTAAAATATATGGGACAAACCGATAGAGGAAAAACCCACTTAGGGTTAGGGTTAGATCCAAATGAACTCGGAGAGAAAAATGAATATCTCCAATGGATTCGTAATGCTTCGCTATGTTTAGGAAGGTGTTGAGTTTCAGAGCCTGCCCTATCTATGTTTCCTGGTAAAATACATGGCAAATTCCATATGGGAAAAATACACTTAGGGTTAGGGTTATGTTCCTATGAACTCCGAGAATAAATTGGACATTGTCAATGGATTCGTATCACATCAGTATGTTAAGGAATGTGTTGAGTTTTGGATCCTGCCCTATCTTTCCTGGTAAAATACATGGGACAAACCCATAGGGGAAAAACCCACTTTGGGTTAGGGTTACATCCAGATCAACTCGGAGAGAAAAATGGACATCGCCAATGAATTCGTAGCACATCGGTATGTTCAGGAAGGTGATGAGTTTCGGAGCCTGCCCCATCTATATTTCCCGGTAAAATACATGGATAAATCCCATAGGGGAAAAACCCACATAAGGTTAGGGTTAGGGTCCAAAACTCAACACCTTCCTAAAAAAAACGATGCGCTACGAATCCATTGACGATGTCCAATTTTCTCTCCGAGTTCATAGGAACCTAACCATAACGGTAACTTGGTTTTTCCCCTATTGGATTTTTCCCATGAATTTTACCAGGAAACAAAAATAGGGCGGGCTTCGAGACTAAAAATCTTCCTAAACATAATGAAGCGTTACAAATCTATTGACGGTGTTCATTTTTCTCTTCGAGTTGATGGGGACCTAACCGTAAACATAAGTTGGTTATTCCCCTATGAGATTTTCCCAAGTATTTTATCTGGAAACATAGATTGGGCAGGCTCCAAAACTAAACATCCTCCTAAAAATAGCAAAGTGTTACGAATCGATTGGAGATGTCCATTTTTCTCTCCGAGTTCATGGGGACCTAACCCTAACCCTAAGTGGCTATTTCCCCTATGGAGTTTTCCCATGTATTTTACCAGGAAACATAGATAGGGCAGGCTCTGAAACTCAACACCTTCCTAAACATATCGAAGTGTTCCGAATCCATTGGCGATGTCCATTTTTTCTCTCTGAATTGGTTTGGATCTAACCCTAACCCTAAGTGGGTTTTTCCCCTATGTTATTTTCATATATATTTTACCAGGAAAGATGGGGCAGGCTCCAAAACTCACCACATTCCTAAACATACCGATGTGATACGAATCCATTGATGATGTCCAATTTTCGCTCCGAGTTCATAGGAACCTAACCCTAACCCTAAGTGGATTTTTTCCCTATGGAGTTTTCCCATGTATTTTACCAGGAAACATAGATAGAGCAGGCTCTGAAACTAAACACCTTCCTAAACATAGCGAAGCGTGACGAATTCATTGGTGATGTCCATTTTTCTCCGAGTTCATGGGGACCTAACCCTAACCGTAAGTGGATTTTTCCCCTCTGGGATTTTCCCATGTATTTTAGCAGGAAACATAGATGGGGTAGGTTCCGTAACTCAACACCTTCCTAAACATACCGATGTGCTATGAATCCATTGTCGATGTCCATTTTTCTCTCTGAGTTCATTTGGATCTAACCGTAACCCTAAGTTGGTTTTCCCCCTATGGTTTTGTCCCATGTATTTTACCAGGAAACATAGATAAGGCGGGCTTCGAAATTCAACACCTTCCTAAACATACCGAAGCGTTCCGAATCAATTAACGAGGTCCAATTTTCTCTCTGAGTTTATGGGGACCTAGCCCTAACCTTAAGTGAGTTTTTCCCCTATGGGATTTATCCATGTATTTTTTTGGGAAACATAGATGGGGCAGGCTCCGAAACTCATCACCTTCCTAAACATACCGATGTGCTACGAATTCATTGGCGATGTCCATTTTTCTCTCCGAGTTCATCTGGATCTAACACTAACCATAAGTGGCTTTTTCCCCTATGGGTTTGTCGCATGTATTTTTCCAGAAAACATAAATAGGGCAGGCTCCGAAACTCAACACCTTCGTAAAAATATCGATGCGCTACAAATCCATTGATGATGTCTAATTTTCTCTCAGAGTTCATGGGGACCTAACCCTAACCCTAACTTGGTTTTTTCCCTATGGGTTTTTTCCCATGTATTTTCAAGGAAACATAGAAAGGTAGGCTCCAAAATTCAATACCTACCTAAACATACCGAAGCGTTACCAGTCCATTGGCGATGTCAATTTTTCTTTCTGGCTTCATGGGGACCTAACACTAAAAATAAGTGGGTTTTTCCCCTATGAGATTTTCCGATGTATTTTACCAGGAAACAAAAATAGGGGGGCTTCGAAACACAAAATCTTCCTAAATATAATGAAGCGTTACGAATCGATTGGCGATGACCATTTTTGTCTCCGAGTTCATGGGGACCTAACGCTAACCCTAAGTGGGTTTTTCCCCTATGGGTTTGTCCCATGTATTTTACAAGGAAAAATTGATAGGGCAGGCTCCAAAACTCAACACCTTTCTAAACATAGCAAAGTGTTACGAATCGATTGGCGATGACTATTTTTCTCTCCGAGTTCATGGGTACCTAACCCTAACCTTATGTGGGTTTTTCCCCTATGGGATTTATCCATGTATTTTGCTGGGAAATATAGATGGGGCAGGCTTCGAAACTCATCACCTTCCTAAACATACCGATGTGCTACGAATTCATTGGCGATGTCCATTTTTCTCTCCAAGTTGATCTGGATCTAACCCTAAACCTAAGTGGGTTTTTCCCCTATGGGTTTGTCCCTTGTATTTTAGCAGGAAAGATAAGGCAGGCTCCAAAACTAAACATCCTCCTAAAAATATCAAAGTGTTACGAATCGATTGGAGATGTCCATTTTTCTCTCCGGGTTCATGCGGACCTAACCCTAACCCTAAGTGGCTATTTCCCCTATGGAGTTTTCCCATGTATTTTACCAGGAAACATAGATAGGGCAGGCTCTGAAATTCAACACCTTCCTAAACATAGTGAAGCATTATGAATCCATTGGCGATATCCATTTTTCTCTCCGAGTTTATTTGGATCTAACCCTAACCCTAAGTGGGTTTTTCCTCTATGGGTTTGTCCCATATATTTTACCAGGAAACATAGATAGGGCAGGCTCTGAAACTCAACACGTTCCTAAACATACCGAAGCGTTCCGAATCCATTGGCGATGTTCATTTTTTCTCTCCGAATGTTTTTGGATCTAACCCTAACCGTAAGTGGGTTTTTCCCCTATGGGATTTTCATATATATTTTACCAGGAAAGATGGGGCAGGCTCCAAAACTCAACACATTCCTAAACATAGCGAAGCATTACGAATCCATTGGCGATATCCATTTTTCTCTCCGTGTTCATTTGGATCTAATCCTAACCTTAAGTGGGTTTTTCCTTTATGGGTTTGTCCCATATATTTTACCAGGAAACATAGATAGGGCAGGCTCTGAAACTCAATACCTTCCTAAACGTACCGAAGCGTTCCGAATCCATTGGCGATGTTCATTTTTTCTCTCCGAATGGTTTTGGATCTAACCCTAAGCCTAAGTGGGTTTTTCTCCTATGGGATTTTGATATATATTTTACCAGGAAAGATAGGGCAGGCTCCAAAACTCAACACATTCCTAAACATACCAATTTCATACGAATCCATTGATGATGTCCAATTTTCGCTCCGAGTTCATAGGAACCTAACCCTAACCCTAAGTGGATTTTTCCCCTATGGAGTTTTCCCATGTATTTTACCAGGAAACATCGATAGGGCAGGCTCTGAAACTAAACACCTTCCTAAACATACCGAAGCGTTCTGAATCTATTGGCGATGTTCATTTTTTTCTCTCCGAACGTTTTTGGATCTAACCCTAACCCTAAGTGGGTTTTTCCCCTATTGGATTTTCATATATATTTTACAAAGGAAAGATAGGGCAGGCTCAAAACCTCAACACATTCCTAATCATAGCAATGTGATACGAATCCATTGATGATGTACAATTTTCGCTCCGAGTTCATGGGGACCTAACCCTAACCCTGAGTGGATTTTTTCACTATGGAGATTTCCCATGTATTGGTCCAGGAAACATAGATAGGGCAGGCTCTGAAACTCAACACATTCCTAAAAATACCTATGTGCTACGAATCCATTGGGGATAACAATTTTTCTTTCCGAGTTTATTGCTATTTTTAGGAGGATGTTTAGTTTTCGAGCCTGCCCTATCTATGTTTCCAGATAAAATACTTGGGAAAATCTCATAGTGGAATAACCAACTTTTGTTTACGGTCAGGTCCCCATCAACTCGAAGAGAAAAATGAACACCGTCAATAGATTTGTAACGCTTCGTTATGTTTAGGAAGATTTTGAGATTTGAAGCCCGCCCTATTTTTGTGTCCTGGTAAAATTCATGGGAAAAATCCAATAGGGGAAAAACCAAGTTACGGTTATGGTTAGGTTCCTATGAACTCTGAGAGAAAATTGGACATCGTCAATGGATTCGTAGCGCATCGTTTTTTTTAGGAAGGTGTTGAGTTTTGGACCCTGCCCTATCTATGTTTTCTGGTAAAATATATGGGACAAACCCATAGAGGAAAAACACACTTTGGGTTAGGGTTAGATCCAAATGAACTCGGAGAGAAAAATGGATATCGCCAATGGATTCGTAATGCTTCACTATGTTTAGGAAGGTGTTGAGTTTCAGAGCCTGCCCTATCTATGTTTCCTGGTAAAATACATGGGAAAAATCCATAGTGGAAAAATCCACTCAGGGTTAGGGTTAGGTCCCCGTGAACTCGGAGCAAAAAATTGGACATCATCAATGAATTCGTATCACATCGGTATGTTTAGGAAGGTGTTGAGTTTTGGAGCCTGCCTGAACATACCGAAGCGTTCCGAATCCATTGGCGATGTTAATTTTTTCTCTCCGAATGTTTTTGGATCTAACCCTAAGCCTAAGTGGGTTTTTCTCCTATGGGATTTTGATATATATTTTACCAGGAAAGATAGGGCAGGCTCCAAAACTCAACACATTCCTAAACATACCAATTTCATACGAATCCATTGATGATGTCCAATTTTCGCTCCGAGTTCATGGGAACCTAACCCTAACCCTGAGTGGATTTTTCCCCTATCGAGTTTTCCCATTTATTTTACCAGGAAACATAGATAGGGCAGGCTCTGAAACTAAACACCTTCCTAAACATAGCGAAGCGGTACGAATTCATTGGTGATGTCCATTTTTCTCTCCGAGTTCATGGGGTCCTAACCCTAACCCTAACGGGGTTTTTCCCCTAACGGATTTTCCCATTTATTTTACCAGGAAACATAGATAGGGCAAGGTCCAAAACTCAACACCTTCCTTAAAAAAAACGATGCGCTACGAATCCATTGACCATGTCCAATTTTCTCTCAGAGTTCATAGGAACCTAACCATAACTGTAACTTGGTTTTTCCCCTATTGGATTTTTCCCATGAATTTTACCAGGTCACAAAAATAGGGCGGGCTTCGAAACTCAAAATCATCCTAAACATAACGAAGTGTTACAAATCTATTGACGGTGTTCATTTTTCTCTTCGAGTTCATTTGGATCTAACCCTAACCCTAAGTGGGTTTTCCCTATGGGATTTTCATATATATTTTACCAGGAAAGATAGGGCAGGCTCCAAACCTCAACACATTCCCAAACATACCGATGTGATACGAATCCATTGATGATATCCAATTTTCGCTCCGAGTTCATAGGAACCTAACCCTAACCCTAAGTGGGTATTTCCCCTATGGAGTTTTCCCATGTATTTTACCAGGAAACATAGGGCAGGCTCTGAAACTAAACACCTTCCTAAAAATAGCGAAGCGTGACGAATTCATTGGTGATGTCCATTTTTCTCTCCGAGTTCATGGGGACCTAACCCTAACCCTAACTGGGTTTTTCCCCTAAGGGATTTTCCCATTTATTTTACCAGGAAACATAGATAGTGCAGGGTCCAAAACTCAACACCTTCATAAAAATACCAATGCGCTACGAATCTATTGGCGATGTCCATTTTTCTCTCCGAGTTCATCTGGATCTAACCCTAAGTGGGTTTTTCCCCTATAGGTTTGTCCCATTTATTTTACCAGGAAACATAGATAGGGCAGGGTCCAAAACTCAACACCTTCCTAAAAAAAACGATGCGGTATGAATCCATTAACGATGTCCAATTTTCTCTCAGAGTTCATAGGAACCTAACCATAACTGTAACTTGGTTTTTCCCCTATTGGATTTTTCCCATGAATTTTACCAGGTCACAAAAATAGGGCGGGCTTCGAAACTCAAAATCATCCTAAACATAACGAAGTGTTACAAATCTATTGACGGTGTTCATTTTTCTCTTCGAGTTCATTTGGATCTAACCCTAACCCTAAGTGGGTTTTTCCCTATGGGATTTTCATATATATTTTACCAGGAAAGATAGGGCAGGCTCCAAACCTCAACACATTCCCAAACATACTGATGTGATACGAATCCATTGATGATGTCCAATTTTCGCTCCGAGTTCATTTTTCCCCTATGGAGTTTTCCCATGTATTTTACCAGGAAACATAGGGCAGGTAAAATAAATGGGAAAATCCCTTAGGGGAAAAACCCAGTTAGGGTTAGGGTTAGGTCCCCATGAACTCGGAGAGAAAAATGGACATCACCAATGAATTCGTCACACTTCGCTATTTTTAGGAAGGTGTTTAGTTTCAGAGCCTTCCCTATCTATGTTTCCTGGTAAAATACATGGGAAAACTCCATAGGGGAAAAATCTACTTAGGGTAAGGGTTAGGTTCCTATGAACTCGGAGCGAAAATTGGACATCATCAATGGATTCGTATGAAATTGGTATGTTTAGGAATGTGTTGAGTTTTGGAGCCTGCCCTATCTTTCCCGGTAAAATATATATGAAAATCCCATTGGGAAAAACCCACTTAGGGTTAGGGTTAGATCCAAAAACATTCGGAGAGAAAAAATGAACATCGCCAATGGATTCGGAACGCTTCGGTATGTTTAGGAAGGTGTTGAGTTTTGGAGCCTGCCCTATCTATGTTTCCTGGTAAAATATATGGGACAAACCCATAGGGGAAAACCCACTTAGAGTTAGGGTTAGATCCAAATGAACTCGGAGAGAAAAATGGATATCGCCAATGGATTCGTAATGCTTTGCTATGTTTAGGAAGGTGTTGAGTTTCAGAGCCTGCCCTATCTATGTTTCCTGGTAAAATACATGGGAAAACTCCATAGGGGTAAAATCCACTTAGGGTTAGGGTTAGGTTCCTATGAACTCGGAGCGAAAATTGGACATCATCAATGGATTCGTATCACATCGGTATGTTTAGGAATGTGTTGAGTTTTGGAGCCTGCCCTATCTTTCCTGGTAAAATATATATGAAAATCCCATAGGGAAAAATCCACTTAGGGTTAGGGTTATATCCAAATGAACTCGGAGAGAAAAATGGATATCGCCAATGGATTCGTAATGCTTCGCTATGTTTAGGAAGGTGTTGAGTTTCAGAGCCTGCCCTATCTAGCTTTCCTGGTAAAATACATGGGAAAGTCTCATGGGGGAAAAATCCACTTAGGTTTAGCATTAGGTTTCCGTGAACTCTGAAAGAAATATAGACCTCGTCAATGTATTCGGAACGCTTCGGTATGTTTAGGAAGGTCTTGAGTGTCAGAGCCTGCCCTATCTATGTTTCCTGGTAAAATACATGGGACAAACCCATATGGGGAAAAACCACTATGGGTTAGGGTTTGATCCAAATTAACTCGGAGAGAAAAATGGACCTCGTTAATCGATTTGGAACGCGTCGGCATCTTTAGGAAGGTGTTGAATTTCGGAGCCTTCCCTATCTATGTTTCCTGGTAAAATACATGGGAAGGTCCCATGGGGGAAAAATCCACTTAGGGTTAGGGTTAGGTTTCCATGAACTCTGAAAGAAAAATGGACCTCGTCAATGGATTGGGGAATGCTTCGGTATGTTTAGGAAGGTGTTGAGTTTCAGAGCCTGCCCTATCTATGTTTCCTGGTAAAATACATGGGAAAACTCCATAGGGGAAAAATCCACTTAGGGTTAGGGTTAGGTTCCTATGAACTCGGAGCGAAAATTGGATATCATCAATGGATTCGTATCACATCGGTATGTTTAGGAATGTGTTGAGTTTTGGAGCCTGCCCTATCTTTCCTGGTAAAATATATATGAAAATCCCATAGGGGAAAAACCCACTTAGGGTTAGATCCAAAAACATTCGGAGAGAAAAAATTGACATCGCCAATGGATTCGGAACGCTTCGGTATGTTTAGGAAGGTTTTGATTTTCAGAGCCTGCCCTATCTATGTTTCCTGGTAAAATATATTGAACAAACCCATAGAGGAAAAATCCACTTAGGGTTAGGGTTAGATCCAAATGAACTGGGAGAGAAAAATGGACATCACCAATGAATTCGTCACGCTTCGCTATGTTTAGGAGGGTGTTGAGTTTCAGAGCCCGCCCTATCTACGTTTCCTGGTAAAATACATGGGAAAGTCCCATGGGGGAAAAATCTACTTAGGTTTAGGTTTAGGTTTCCGTGAACTCTGAAAGAAAAATAGACCTCGTCAATGGATTCATAGTGCATCGT